>NC_133726.1:8212164-8757164 GCF_048934315.1 Petromyzon marinus
CCTAGCACTAACCTTATGTCTGTCAATTTTTTGTAAATAAATTCACTTTAGTTGCTCACGGGGCGCTTTTCAGGTGGCAGATTTACGGTAGTAGATGAGGATGGCGGATTCCAGCAGCTTCTTTGATGCGCTCCATTCCACACCTGTCCCATAGCCGTTCCAGTCGAAGGCACCAAAGTCACCGCATTCCTTCGGGGATTCCTGAGGCACGTAACCGCCTCCGCCTACACAGAACTGTACACACAGATATTGGCATTTCCTTGAGTGGGCATGTGCTCGGGCATCACATGAGCGAGAGAGGAGAAAGGCTGATGTGGTTCAGGATGTGGAGCTGACTGGACTTGCCGATGACTGGTACCGGCAGAATCAAGACCGGCCCCTGTGTGTGGAGGAGGCCCATGAGGGACGCTACTGGGCAGTTGGAAACAAGTCGCTTTCCAACAACAATGAAAGCAAAATAGAGGTTTTTGGGTTAGATCGCATATATATAAATGTGTCGTTAAGACCCGCCACCACCCAACACAGCCGATTAGTAAGATTCGTCACGTAAACAGAACGTGCCAATTCGTTACTCGTACAGCACACCGGTGTGTTGGAGAGCCAAGCTACAACATTTACAAATTGAGTACGACGTTTCGCCAGTAATTTCAACTAGCTTCATCAGGCGACAGCCAGATTTGTGGAGATGTCCACCTGTTTCGTTCCTTATACAGAGGCGTAGATGTGGTGACCACGCAGTTGCGCTCTTGCACAATGTGTGGGGGGAGGGGGGTATACTGAGGCAACGTACATTTTGCATGTGTTCTAGATTTGAAGCTTTCGTGACTGCAAGGATCCATATGCTTTGGTTCTATTCAGTAAAGTCACGTAGGTAAAAAAACAAAAAAAACAAAAAATCACGACGTTTCGGCCACAACACAAGCGGCCTTCATCAGGTGAAGGGACCAGCCTGTCTCGAAGACTGCGCTGGAGTGAAACAGAGCCAAGCTCAGACTGCGACCTTTAAGCTGTGTGAGAGGGATTAAGGTGCCTCGACAAAGAGATTAGCATTTGATTGGCGAACTTAGCATGATGAAAGGTGTAGCACGCGGCAGTGCACCTTTAAGCTGTGTGAGAGGGATTAAGGTGCCTTGACAAAGGAATTAGCGTAAAAATTAGCATTTGATTGGCGGACTAATCATGATGAAAGGTGTAGCACAGTGATCGGCACGGGCAGTGCACCAGCCTGTGCTGCGAAAGTTTGGGGTACCACTACTTGAAAAAATATACTGTACCAATGAAAATTAGTTTAATGTTTAGTTCGATTTAGAACATCTTTCCAATGGTTGCTTAATTTGAAACCATCTTCTCGGTTGAAATTGTGTCTGTGTTTGTAGATCTGAATTGCCTCGTGAACAAATCTCTGAAAAAACCTGTGGGTTTGCAAAGAACCTTGGTATCGGAGAAAATTATATCGTGATCACCCACAGCGTTGTAACAGTGATCAGCCACGGCAGAAGAATTCGTTCTGCCGTGTTTCAAATCTGATTTGTGCTCGCGAATTCGGTCAAAGACATGTCGCTTCGTCTCCCCAAAATAGCAATCACCGCAGGTACAACTCAATCAAATGCTATTTTTTACGCTAATTCCTTTGTCAAGGCACCTTAATCCCTCTCACACAGCTTAAAGGTGCACTGCCGCGTTCTACACCTTTCATCATGCTAAGTCCGCCAATCAAATGCTAATCTCTTTGTCGAGGCACCTTAATCCCTCTCACATAGCTTAAAGGTCGCAGTCTGAGCTTGGCTCTGTTTCACTCCAGCGCAGTCTTCGAGACAGGCTGGTCCCTTCACCTGATGAAGGCCGCTTGTGTTGTGGCCGAAACGTCGTGATTTTTTTTTTTTACCTACGTGACTTTACCGAATAGAACCAACGAGTATGGATCCTTACAGTCACGAAGGCTTCAAATCTAGAATTGATAGCCTCTACGGGGAGGGTTTTCACCTATCTGTTAGAGCTTTTAACAGACAACGGGACAAGAAGTCACAGCTCATCGAGATGCTGACCTTCCTCAAAAGATGCCGCGACCACAAGGTAATGCCCATCGCCTTAACACTCACTTCTGCTGCTGTGTCCTCACCGAACTCTAAACAGATTCTGTTTAAGGCCAGCCTCGCTTTAATCTCAGAGAGGATAAGACTACTCCGTTTTGAACTCGATACTTTAGACAGGGCTCTCCTACAAGCTCATTTAACGTTAACACAAAAAATGTCTCCTTCTGATTGGAACCACGTAGACAACATGACTGCTTCATCTGCCGATTCACTTTCAATCAAATGCAAAGCTAACCTAATTGCTAAATTCAACCACCTATCAAAGAAAAACCCGGTTCCACAGATCACAAAACTAGACGCTAACAAAATTGTTATCAATCAGAGTAGCACCCCGATTTCGGACAATCTTAAAACAGTATTGGCTAAAGGACTAAATTTCGCTGTCACCCCAAAACATATACCGATAGATGATATCATTTCTCAGGTCGATGTAGCCCTCAAAGATATAGGACACATCCAAGCAGAGGTCGCGAGAGCTGAAATAGCTACTATTCTTAAGAATGCTAAGAAACCCGTTAGCAACATCAGCAAAGATGAACGCTCTGAACTCACGAAATTAAAAGAGAGACATGATATAGTCATCCTCTCAGCCGACAAGGGCAATGCCACTATAATTATGGATAAAAACTCATACAACAATAAAATTCAGGACCTTCTCAATTATGGTAGTTACTCAAAAATTAAAAATGACTCTACTAGTAGCCTAACTATGAAAACCAACAAGATCATCACAAGTTCGACCTCCCTAATTGAACCAACTAAACGTCCCTCCCTAAAACCTTCTGCTGCAAGACCCCCTAGATTCTATGGTCTTCCAAAGATTCATAAAGAAGTCACTCCACTACGACCCATCGTATCCACGATCAACTCCCCTACCTATAAGCTAGCACGTTTTCTGTCGGATACCTTGCTACCTTTCACTGGCAAGACCTCCTCAGCAGTACTTAACTCAGCCCAATTGGTTTCTATGGTCAAAGACGTTGTACTGTCCCCTGACGATATCCTTGTCAGCTTCGATGTGGTCTCCTTGTTCACCAAGGTCCCGGTACCTGATACCATTGATATAATTGAAGATTTGGTACAACATGGACTAAACCCCGAGGTACCTACGCTGGTCAGGCACTGTCTCACCAACACTTACTTCACTTGGAATGGTTCCTTCTACAAGCAAAATGAGGGTACTCCCATGGGTCCCCCCTTGTCACCAGTGATAGCCAATGTTTTCATGGAGAAATTTGAATCGGACACCATCCAGACTTCCATCCTCAGACCTTCCATGTGGAAGAGATATGTGGATGACACTTTCGTCATTTGGCCACATGGCCTCCCAGCTCTGAACCTTTTCCTACACCACATCAATTCCAGACATCCCGCCATCAAATTCACCATGGAAGTGGAGAAAAATGGCAAGCTACCATTCTTTGATGTTCTGTTTGAGAGGAGACCTGAAGGCTCATTGGGGCATTCTGTCTACAGGAAACCCACCCACACAGATTCCTACTTGAAGCCTGATTCCCACCACCACCCAGCCCAACAGAATTCTCTCATCAAAACTTTATACCATAGGGCTCATTGCATTTCGGACCAACACCACCTGACCAGTGAATTAAAACATGTACACCTGGCCCTCAAAAGGAATGGATACTCTGACCGTACCATCCGCCAAGCTGTTTCTCCCTCCATACAGAAACAACCACTTGATACTCCGGTCAAAACCATCACACTACCATATATAGCAGGCGTTATGAAAAATATCTCCAAAATTCTAAACAAACACAAGATCCAGGTCCGGTTCAATACAGTACATAAAATTCGTGATCTGATCCCATCCGTGAAGGATGTCATTCCTGACTTACAGTACCCCGGGGTTTACAAATTGAGTTGTACCTGCGGTGATTGCTATATCGGGGAAACGAAGCGACATGTCTCTGACCGAATTCGCGAGCACAAATCAGATTTGGCAGAACGAATTCTTCTGCCGTGGCTGATCACTGTTACAACGCTGTGGGTGATCACGATATAATTTTCTCCGATACCAAGGTTCTTTGCAAACCCACAGGTTTTTATCAGAGATTTGTTCACGAGGCAATTCGGATCTACAAACACAGACACAATTTAAACCGAAAAGATGGTTTCAAATTAAGCAACCATTGGAAAGATGTTCTAAATCGAACTAAACATCAAACTCATTTTCATTGGTACAGTATATTTTTTCAAGTAGTGGTACCCCAAACTTTCGCAGCACATGCTGGTGCACTGCCGGTGCCGATCACTGTGCTACACCTTTCATCATGATAAGTCCACCAATCAAATGCTAATTTTTACGCTAATTCCTTTGTCAAGGCACCTTAATCCCTCTCACACGGCTTAAAGGTGCACTGCCGCGAGCTACACCTTTCATCATGCTAAGTCTGCCAATCAAATGCTATTTTTTTATATGCTAATTCCTTTGTCGAGGCACCTTAATCCCTCTCACACAGCTTAAAGGTCGCAGTCTGAGCTTGGCTCTGTTTCACTCCAGCGCAGTCTTCGAGACAGGCTGGTCCCTTCACCTGATGAAGGCCGCTTGTGTTGTGGCCGAAACGTCGTGAATTTTTTTTTTACCTACGTGACTTTACCGAATAGAACCAAAGAGTATTATGCGTGTGCATTATGCGAGCCCTTTGAACTTGTCCTTCCTGTCTATTGTGTTTATTAAAATAGCCCTACCAACGGTAATCACTATTGAAGTACGTTGCCCTTCGTAGGCATGCATTTAAATAATTTATTATTTGATGATTCGCTTCCACGCAGCACTAAGACAGTAGCTATCCAAACGGTTAAAGTTATTTTGATTTGAAGGCGTGATGCGAAAGAGAAACGAGCAAAGCATCGGTGGGGAGCACAGGTGGTAAATATTATCAGCCGTCTATCTCGGTCAATTACCCATAATACCTGTGTCTGACTCCTCGCCAGGAAACCTTCAATGCTTAAAAGTGCATTATATTCTGGCACAAGCGCGACGATGACGTCACATCACGTCCCATGCAGACTCGATTCCTTGCAAAAGGTATATATTTGCTGTTTCAACATCTTGAAACGTAATAAAGTATTAAAGCTTTCGTGACTGCATAAAATTACTTATTGTTTTTTTTCGGTAAAGTCACGTATGTAGAAATACAATAAAATTATATTAAAACAAAAAACAATCACGAAGTTTCGATCACAACGCAAGCGATCTTCATCAGGTGTCAAGAACATATCACGGAGGTAAATACAACAGTTGAACACGAAATTTAACACTCTTCTGAAATTCGTGGTCCGCCAGGAAGTGTCTAACTGTGTTGTTGGCCTGACTGGATGTGCTTCACAAAATGTTTTTTCAGGTTTGCTGAATTCTAGTCTCTCATCTTTTTGCTGTATTTACCTCCGTGATTTGTTCTTGACACCTGATGAAGATCGCTTGCGTTGTGATCGAAACGTCGTGATTGTTTTTTTTGTTTTTTTTGTTTTAATATAATTTTATTGTATTTCTACATACGTGACTTTACCGAAAAAAACAATGAGTAATCTTGAAACGTGTTTTATTTGCCATAAAGGGTTAAAGCAATTATTATTTTTATACATTGTTACTAGCAAAAAGGTTCCATGATATAGTGTATACTGTATTTGTATGCACTGGTCTGTGCTGCCATCAGTGTAGCAGCGTGCTCGACAGCAAGTATTTGAAGTACTCACATGTTCAGTGTCACAGTTGGAGACGACCTTCAACCCAGAGCAGATGGCAAATGGGGCTCTCTCGTTGTTAAACACTCTGAATTGCACAAACCCTGATGTCGTTCCGCCTGTGGAAATTTGTCTCATTTATTGCATGCATTTATAACGGTCAACTTCACTTCTCATTAACAATGAAGCTTCTGCATTTCTGGAATGCTTAAATGGTCCACACGGCACCGCTCACTTTTCCACAGCTTTAGGATAATGATTGTTACAAAAAACCTCGCTTTTTTCAAGAGTGGGGTGACTGCAGCCATCGTTAAAAAAGTGTTGGGCACCGTGCCAGTCTCAAGAGAATTGTTGAAGAGGCCAACAACGAAGGGCCCTCAATGCAGAAAAGGTTATCCTACAATCGTCCACAAGGGGTGGGGGGGGGGGGTGTCAAATTGGGCAACATAGATCGAGGAATCACAGCGATCAGAGAGGTCAGTTGCAAAGTTCCGATTCGCGGGGAACTTCACCAACAAAGTTCCCTCAATCCAGGAGGTTGGGCAGATGAGATGGATTGAGAATTGGTTGGTATAGGCGGAGTTTGACTTCTATATTTGTGGGTAGGAGGGGGGGAATAGGGGTTTGCTTTGTCCCTCGCATTAGGAATCACGGGTGCATAAAATACCTTTATTTTTTATCGTAATTGTAAACTACTAAAAATAAATTAATTAAGGTGTTCAGTTTAGGAGCTTGTGTACAAGATATTTGGAACAGATAGTGAATTCATAAAAGATGTTTAGGTTAGATCGCGTAAGTATAACTTTGAAACCATTGGAAACCTCATTTGACAGTAACAATATATGATTATAGGTTTTTATCTCTTTTATCTGGCAACAAAACTAACACCTTTTTTACAAGGAGCCATGTTTACATTGACCATAATACCTGCAGTCGGAACGCAAACAAAAGACAACAACTCTGATAATGTATGCACTGTCCTTGAAATTGATTGGTCCACACCCAAGACAGCTTTCTTTAGAGCCTCGTCTCACAAGGTGTCAGTTTTGTTGCCAGATAAAATGGTAAAAAAACAATTATCATATTTTGTCACTGGCAAATGAGGTTTCCAATGGTGTAAATGCTTAACCCGAGCTCTCATAATCTGATGGTGCATTGTCTTTGAGTTGTGCGCCTTTTGGCGTCTTCTGGTCCAACACCATGTGAGACGAGGCTCTAAAGAAAGCTGTCTTCGGTGTGGACCAATCAATTTCAAGGACAGTGCAAACATTATCAGAGCTGTTGTTTTTTGTTTGCGTTCCGACCGCAGGTATTGTGGTCAATGTAAACATGGCTCCTTGTAAAAAAGGTGTCAGGTTTGTTGCCAGATGAAAGTGCAAAACACCAATTATCAAGTATAACTTTGTCGTAACCCTCCACCACCAGACACAGCCAGTAAGGTTTGTCACGTAAACAACGCGTCATTTAGTTACTACTACAGACCACCGGTGTGTTGGAGGGTAAATCCACAACATTTACAATTTGAGTAGAACAACGTTTCGCTGATAGTTACATCCAGCATCATCGGTCTATTTGCCTGAATAGTGAAGCAATCCACCTGCTTCCGGTCTTAAATAGTGCAGCAGGACGACGTCATCACTGAACCCATGAGGTGCAGAGATCAGAGGGGGAGGAGGCGGTATTGTAACTATATAATAGATTAGTCATCTGAATTTAGATTTCCATCATCACCCGCACATAAATCCTCTCTCATCAAGACACTCATACATCGGGCCAAAACAGAGTCAGATGGTGAAAGTCTGAGAAGAGAGATTAATCATGTTAAAGAAGCGCTACAATTAAATGGCTACAATTATGCTCAAATTAACAGAGCATTGAATGCCAAACCAAGATCGAACAGCAATACTGCTGAAAGCGATCAAAATTAAATTACCATATTGCAGGAGTAACCGACAAATTAGCTGGAGTTTTGGAAAAACTAAAAATCTGAGTAAGATTTGGCATGGTACACAACATTCTAAAACTATTATATTGTACTAGAGATGAATTGCCTATTTCTTGGGTCTTTCGTTACAGTCACGTAGACATGTTCAAAGAAAATAACAAAAATAACAAAAAAAACTATGACGTTTCGATCGCAACACAAGGAATCGTCATCAGGACAAAAAAAAATTTTCATATAAAAAATTATCAGGAGAAAAAATACTTTTTTCTCGTGATGACAATTGTTTGTGTTGCGATCGAAACGTCGTAGTTTTTGTTATTTTCTTTGAACCTATCTACGTCACTTTACTGAAAGACCCAAGAATATTAATTCCTGCAGTTACGAAAGTTTTAAGTCAAGATGAATTGCCTACGTTATCAACAATCCGCAAAGCTGTCTCCTCAGCCATGCAGAGACAACTTTCTGAGGATACAACCAAAACCATCACTTTACCGTACATAGCACGGGTTCATAATAAAGGTTTTGGGTTAGATCGCGTTATTTATAAATGTGTCGTAACCCTCACTACCCGACATGGCCAATCAGCAAAAAAGTGTCACGTTGACAAAAGACAAATAGTTCACTACTTTAGCTCACCGGTGCGTTGAAGAGTGAATCCACAACATTTACAGTTTTAGTAGTACGACGTTTCACTAGTAATTACATCCAGCATCATCGGGCAATTCGCCAGAATGGTAAAGCTCTTACTTGCTCACGGTCTTAAATAGAGCAGCAGGGTGACGTCATCATTTAACTCGTTCAGGTGCAGTGATTTGAGGCAGGGGGGGGGGGATATTGCAATTATATAATCGATTGGAAATCAGTCAATGGTTATTATTAGTAATGAGTTGTAGATTAGTAATTAGTTGTAATGTGTGTTATTGTGATTATATGCTACGTTAGTAATCCGTTAATTCGTATGTTTCCCGTATAAGGAATTGTAATATGCATTCTCTTTGGTTTTATTTGGTAAAGTCACGTAGATAAAATAAAACAAAATAAAAGAAAATAATTAAATCACGACGTTTTGGAGGCAACACAAGCTTCCGTCTTCAGGTGGAAAAGTCAACGCAGAATGTCTGTGTTAGGAGCACAGTTCAGAGACGACCTTGGATTATATACAGGTTAAGGGAGGGGGAGGAGTCAGTAAGGGGGTGTGGGTGGGTGGGAGGGCTGGGCTAAGCAGCTTTTTGATAGAATGCTGCGGGTAACACCCACTTCTCAAAGCTCACATCAAAGGGCTCCCCGATGTGGGCTCACAACATTATTTAATAATACGCTTCCAAGCCGCACTAAGCCTGTAGCTGTCAGAGCGATTAAAGTTATTTCTATTTCTCTCGATTTCAATGGATTCTCTAATTAGTCTTTGCCAGTAATAATTCGTTTTACACAACACTTCAACGTTATTAAAATCAATTGAGTGTCCTTGTTGACAAGCATGTTCTGCCACTGCCGACAGTTGTGGTTGAGATAATTTAATATTTCTTTGGTGTTCTTTTAATCTTATGCTGATGTCACGTCCCGTCTGTCCCGGGGGTTACCAAAAAGATTTCCAAAATCTTAAACAAACACAAGATCGTTTCAAAACGGTACACAAAATTTAATCCCATCTGTAAATGATGTGATTCCTGGTGTCTACAAACTGAATTGTGGTTGTGGCAGCAGTTACATTGGGGAAACGAAACGACATGCCTTGGACCGTGTTCGTGAACACAAGGCAGATCTGAAACACGGTGGGACCAATACCTCTGCCATTGCTGATCATTGTTTTAACTCTGTGGGCTCGCATAAAATGTATTTTTCCAAGACGGAGGTACTCTGCAAACCTATCGGCTACCTTCAGAGATTTGTTCATGAAGCCATCCAGATATATAAACACAGACACAAATTCAACCAAGAGGATGGGTACAAACTGAGCAATCATTGGAAGGACGCTATTAACCAGGTAAAATCTTAACGAACTGTGATGTTTCCATCCTACCTGCCTATGTCAGCTGTTATTTCCGACTCTCTGTGTGTGTCTCTCTCTCTATGCCTCTCTCTTAGATCTCTCATGCATTGCACTCTCACACCTTTGGATTGAACTCTCATGCTCACATGTCTTTTGGATTGCACTCTCATGCTCACATGTCTTTTGGATTGCACTCTCATGCTCACATGTCTTTTTGATTGCACTCTCATGCTCACATGTCTTTTGGATTGCACTCTCATGCTCACATGTCCTTTGGATTGCACTCTCATGCTCACATGTCTTTTGGATTGCACTCTCATGCTCACATGTCTTTTGGATCACACTCTCATGCTCACATGTCTTTTGGATTGCACCCGTTGGGTTGCACTCCCTCGTCGAGAAGGCCGCTCTTACAGTTACATGCTAATTTTTCACATTCACATCACTAGCCCCGGCCACTTTATAACCCTTGGGCTACACCCATTTCAAACCTTTTAAAAGTCTGCCTCAGCAGCAGAACATGCTTTCTCACCTGATGACAGACGCTTGTGTTGCGCCCAAAACATCTTGATTTATTTTATTTTATACCTACGTGACTTTACCGAAAGATCCAAGAATATGAATCCCTGCAGTCACAAAAGCTTTAAATCAAAATATATTAACGTAGTTTATTTTAGTTTTTTTATCGGTTCACTGTATGGTAGTTAATATATAGTCAGTGTATACCAAGTTACTTAATTTTAATAGCTCAGCTTATTGGAGAGTATATTGAGTACATTGATTATATTGATATAGTCTATATATAGTTTTTTCACATCGGTTTATTGTATGGTAGTAGAGGTAGTTGCAGTTCTTTAGCGTCAATATACTAAATGCCTCTGTTGATATGTAAACTCCTTTGTCAAAGCGCTCTGCTCCTCTCATCCAGCTTAAAATACGCTGCCAAGCTTAGCAGTGTTCATTAGGATGCTGTTTTTCCGACAGCTCTGTTCTTCACCTGAGGACGGCTGCTTGTGTTGTAGCCGAAACGTCGTGATAATTTTATTTTATTATGTTTAATTATTATTTTATTATTTACCTTCTACGTGACTTTACTGAAAGAACCAAGAATATGAATAAGATAATATGGCCTACCAAAAATCATAAAGAAGCTACACCCCTTCTTCCCATCGTCTCCAACATTGGCTCACCCACCTACAAACTGGTCCGATATCTGCCTAAGACCTTGCAGCCATTCACTGGTAAAACCACCTCTTCGGTACTGAACTCGGCTCACCTAGTATCATCAATTAAAGACATCTCACTGTCCCCAGGTGATTTGCTCGTGAGTTTCGATGTAGTTTCTTTGCTCACCAAAGTTCCTGTGCCCGATACTATTGCAATCATTGAAGATTTGGTCCAACAAAAATTGAATTCTGATGTACCGGTGCTGGTGAGATGCTGCCTCACCAATGCATACTTCACCTGGAATAGAAAATTCTATAAACAAACTGAAGGTACCCCAATTGGTTCTCCCTTATCTCCAGTTGTAGCCAATATTTTCATGGAAAATTTTGAGATGGACGCCATCCAGACATCCACTCTACGCCCGTCCTTGTGGTAGAGGTACGTGGATGACACGTTTGTCATCTGGCCACATGGCCGACCGGCTCTGAACCAATTCCTCAACCACATCAATTCCATACACTCAACCATCAAATTCACCATGGAGGTATAAAAGGATGGCATGCTACCTTTATCGAATGTCCTAATCAAAAAGAGACCAGATGGCTCAATGAGCCATTCTGTCTGCAGGAAAGTAACCCATACTGACGCCTACCTAAAACCTGTTTCCCACCGCCATCCATCCCAGAATAATTCCCTCATCAAAACGCTACACCATAGAGCTCAATGTATCTCCGACCATGAACACCTATCCAGTGAACTCAAACACGTACACCAAGCTCTCAAGGCGAATGGATATCCTGACTACACAATCTGCAAAGCCATCACCCCAACCGTTATGAAGGAGCCATCTGACGATCCAATCAAAACCATCACCTGGCCATACATAGCAGGGGTAACCAAAATATTTCCCAAATCATGAATAAACACAAGATCCAGGTCCGATTTAACACAGTACATAGAATTCGTGATCTGATCCCATCTGGGAAGGACATGATTCCTGGCATGCAATATCCCCGAGTCTACAAACTAAGCTGTATTTGCGGCAGCCTTTACATTGGGGAGACTAAGCGATATATCTCGGACCGTGTTCGTGAGCATAATGAAGATTTGAAAGACGGTAGGACCAATTCTTCTGCCGTGGCTGATCATTATTTTAATACGGCTGGCTCACACGAAATTTATTTTTCTAAGACAATAGTACTTTGCAAACGTTTATGAAACCATCCATATATACAGACACAATTTCAACCGAGAGGATTTTTATAAACCCAAAAATAATTGGAAATATGTCATCAACCACTTTGGGTCATGACTTGATTTTTTGTTTTCTTGTCAACCTCCGCCGTCAGCAGGGTGGGTGTGTGGAGCGAGGTGCAATGATTGCCTTGCGGCCCTTTGATTGGTGTAGACCCACTGCCGGTATCGTTGTTTTCTCCAACATTAACATTAGCTGCCCCACCCATGCTGCTGACACACTTGGGCTACGCCCATCTCTCAGCCTTTATAAACAGTTTGCCTTTAGAGGCTAACCCCCCTTTTCCTGATGACAACCGCTTGTGTTGCGATCGAAACGTCTTGGTTTTTGTTTTAATTTTTTATTTTATTTTTATTACTGAAAGAACCAACAATAAGTCTACATTAAAGACTGCCAGTACGCTCACTCTGGTTAATAACCAGGCTACAGTCTACATTATAGACTGCCAGTGCACTCACCGACGTTAAGAACCAGGCTACAGTCTACATTAGTTGTTCTTATTATTTTTATTTCAAATTTATTATTTATTTTTATCAGTTTCTTTTTTATTATTATTTTTCAATCTATGTGACTTTACCGAAAGAACCAAAGAATATGAATTCCTGCAGACACGAAAGTTTTAAGTCAAAATCTGTTAATCATACCGCATTGCAGATAAAGTACCAGTATAAGCAATACTTACTCAAACAGTTAGGGCAGCTGAGAGAATTGACGACTGCGTCACTTCCATAGTCATAAACAATGGGGTAGGCAGGCCCGTTATTGGTGGGACAGCTTCCGGAATTGTACGTTAATGGGAAGAAATTCTGCAAACAAAAGGAGAACCATCAATCAATATTTACCTGAAAACAACAGAACAATGTTACGCCACTTAAAATGTGTTTATTCATGTGTACGCTCCCATTAAGATCACCCATATCATGTATGCGTTTTCCTTTTCGTCAAATCATTGCTAGATTAAGGTCTACCAACACCTTTGTGGGTCATCGGGGTACGTGGCCATACATCAGCACATTGGACAAGTGCAGATTGGTGGAGGTAGGGAGCATACATGTGGAGGCATAGACATACATAGGGACATATATCGCTCCACTGTCCATTGCTATCCACTGTAAAGGCCTGACGGCGCGATAACAACCTGTACCTCCTGGTCAATGGGCATTAATTTCCACCAGAGTTATCTGGGGCTGAGCTCCAGAAATATATCCATTAAATTAAACCTTGCAGGTCAATTATTAAATCACTATGCAAGATCTATCCTGATTAGCTTCTGAGATCTGAAAAGTTTAGGGCCTTCAAGGTGGTTTGGCCAAAAGGCATATAACACCCCAGTACAATTTTGATATAAGGTTATCAACCTCATCAGTCACAAGTCAGACAAAGGACTCTACCTTGAAAAAGGAATAAAAGCTTCCTCCAAAGGCAGCCAGAAACTTCGACTCCGTGTGGTAGCGAAAGAGCGATGATGTCTTCCACGCAGGTAAAGGAGTCCCGTTAGGAACATGCCACACTGCTATGTCATTTGCCTCCAGATCGTAATATCCCGGGTTCTGAATAAATAAAACACACACACAGCACAACTACAATAAACAACTTAACAAAGCGGACATGCGTATTTACGAATGAACATTTTCTTCGCCTGTTTCAGCACCTTCACTTAAAATAATCAAGCAATATCATATATATATGTGTCTATGTTGGCAGACCTTCAAAGCAATTGTTTTATCTTTTGTATGATTTCCTCCTACATATCATTTGGGAGATCCACAGCGTGATGGATGGACACAAATTTTATGTACGTATAAGCTACCTGCTTCTACATTTGTCTCTGGTTCCTTCCTAAAAGTTGTTGGGTTCAAAGTTTCGCTTCTACAAAGTAATTGCAGCACCACATCTATTACCATCCTTAAGGGAAAGAACACTGATCCGACCTCTAACCCCCAAGAACGGGTTTGCAGGTTTGAGCATTTCTGTCAGGTCTTGGAGGGAAACCCCTTCAACTCAAATAACATCATGGGACAAGGTGGGGTTGACACTGCTAGGGCCACAGTGCCTCAACTATTGGAGGAAGTAGCTGCTCCCCATGAGTCGTTGGGTGTCGTGCCATCTATTAAGGAAGTGCAAAGGATGATCTGGAGCTTGAGACCAGGTAAAGCACCAGGTAGAGATTGCTTCTCAAGCGAACTGCTGAGGGAGGACGGTGATTGTGTGCAGACATACCCTATGTTACATCATTACAACCATCTGGTCCACATGACAGGTTTCGCAGGATTGTAAGGATTCCATGGTGGTGCTCATTTTTAAAAGGGGGACCACACTGATTGCAACTACCAGGGCATCTTCCTCCTCGGTGTGCCGGAAAAGATCCTGGCAAGTATTGTCAAACACCGCCTTGCCAGACATGCTGAGGAGAGGCTTCTCGATAGGAGCAGTCGTGCACAGACACCATTTTCTCCGTCCGTTTGCTACAGCAGAGGTGTATGGAATTTCAACACGACCTACATATCTGTTTTATTGACCTAGTCAAGACCTATGGCACCATCAATAGGCCGGGCTCTTCATGCTTTCTGAGTCCAAGACCCTCTGCTCACAATCATCACGGACCTTTATGATGGTGAGCAGGCCCCTGGTAAAGCTGTGTGACAATGAGTTGGAGCCAATTTCTGTTTCACTTTGGCGTGGGACAGGGATACTCTTTAGCCCCTACACGATTTAACATCTTTTGACCACGTAGCTCAATAAACTTTCGATGGATGTACAACTTGAGTTTCCATCTGGGATAGATAACATGGGAGGTGGAGTCAAGGGATGGCTCCCTATTGGTCAACTGTGTTACATATGCAGATGATTTACTAAATTCTGCCCACTCTGAGAAGGATTTGAAAACAATCCCTCCTGCTGAACTAAGCGATGGGGCCTTATTATCAGCCCCACAAAAACAAAGCCACCTGCCTGGCAGCAAGGTCTTGGTCAAAATTAGTTAGGCGGCATTATATTTACATTGGTTGCATAACGTTTCATGGAAGCTACCTAGTTTGTCACTCAACACAAAATTTCAGTTCTTGACCGGTCATGCCCTCCCTTCTCTATGCTTGCGAAACATGAACCCCCCCTAATCTAACATCTATGCTGGTTAGAAACATTTAAAACTGGCCTGCAAATGATCCATCCTGGGTTTAACCAGGCTGGATTGTGTGAGTAGCTAACAAATCCTTGAAAGATCTGGACACAGTCCCTATCTGAGCTTCTCCGGTGGGCAAGGATGCGTTGGCTGTGTCAAGTAGCCCGCATGCTCATGCCGCTGCATTTGTACGAATCCAAATGGTCGAAGTGCCATTTGAGTAAACGACAAACCTTGTAGTCGTCATCAGTCGCCGACTCGGGCACACCAAATGTGTTGAGGTTGGCCCAGTTTTTATCCCCGTCTATGAATGGAACTGCAGAATTGCTGCCCTGCTGACTGGTCCAGCGGTCTCCCGTGGTACACTTGGCCGCGATGTTGTTCTCGTGGACGCTGGCGACCAGGGTCCAGCCTCCTCCGTTGGTGTTCATATCGCAGAACGCCTGGTAGGACTGCCCGCTCTTCGTTTGCAGCGAGTATAGCCCATCTTTCGTGAGCAAAGGGAACAGATTCAACAAATGAGTTGTGTGGATGTAGACCAAACGTGGGTTTCTCAGTGTGCTATCTTTCCATTGAAAGAACACGTGTGATACCCAAACCAATTATGTAGGTAAATATATATTTTGGTACAGTGTGCAGTGCTGTGAGGTTGAAAGAGGGGGCAACTGCAGTGGCATGGGTCAATTAGTTACTCGGAGATGGTGGCTGGGTCACGTGGCATGCATGTGTTTTGTTACTGGGTTAAAGGGGGTGCATCACGTGGTAGGAATCATGGGCATGGTTTGGTGGTACCACAGCTATGAACAGACCCCACCGACATCCCCTAGCGTGCCCTGCCATCCACCAACATCCCAGATGAGGGATCGGGGATCCAAGGGAGGGCTGAGGAAGTAGGGGACGAGCGGCAGGAAGTGGGAGGACGTGCAAATGACAAATTATTACTATGAATAAACTTTTAGAACTAAAACTTTTTGTATTTTACCAGGAGAGGCCTACTGAGCTATACAAGGAGTCCTCCAATTACGAATTCCCGACTTATGAATACCCATACTTACTAACCAGTTTCCATTAAATATTTAAAAACATTGACTTAAAACGCAAACTCGCAATTGCAAACTAAGCCACGGCACTATTTTGTTCAGAGAAGCCTCGGCAAGATGCGGGCAGCCAAAGAGTCGCAAGGGGGCAGCCAAAGAGTCGCAAGGGGGGCAGCCAAAGAGTCGCAAGGGGGTAGCTAAAGAGTCTCAAGGGGGGCAGCCAAAGTGTCGCAAGAGGGGCAGCCAAAGAGTCACCAGGGGGGAAGCCAAAGAGTCGCAAGGGGGCAGCCAAAGAGTCTCAAGGGGGCAGCCAAAGAGTCGCAAAGGGTGGAAGCCAAAGAGTCTCAAGGGGGCAGCTAAAGAGCCTCAAGGGGGCAGCCAAAGAGTCGCAAGGGGGCAGCCAAAGAGTCGCAAAGGGGGCAGCCAAAGAGTCGCAAGGGGGCAGCCAAAGAGCCTCAAGGGGAAGCCAAAGAGTCGCAAGGGGTGCAGCCAAAGAGCCTCAAGGGGGCAGCCAAAGAGTCGCAGGTTGCCGACCCCTGGGCTAAAATGTCAGAGTCGGATCCCCGATATCGGTGTCAGCTGAATTAGGGGTAGATCTCATTTAAATTAGAAGACAGCGTTGTGTGAAGCATCTAGCCTCACCTCTCTCTGTTTTTGTCTTCTGTTTGATTTCAAGGCATGAGTGTGGCGGCTCCTCGGACCATTTTTTTGGTGGAATCCCACTGCAATCCTCTGCTGAGAAGCACACTGCTGTCCTCACAACAACGGCACCTGTAAGCACAAGGCATTAGCATCACCCAGATTAAAACCCCACAAGCAAAGCGCAGCATGATTCTTTTGGCGATCCCAACTCGGTGGTTTAACTCTCAGACTTCATTGTTGTTTCATATCTGATTATTTTAGGGGTTGAACAAATTGAACTTCATTCAACTTTGTTGTCCTTTCCCCACACCTCTGATTCGCACGGTTGCATACGCACGTTTCAAAATAATTTTAACATTCATGTGCATGTTACTGTGTAACCGGGTAAAAAGAGTCTCAAGGGAGTCAAATTACGTACTTGCAAATTGTATCGATTATATAAATTAGTAAACTTTTATAAAAAGGAACTCACATAAAAGTGTCGTGGAAATGCTCAGAAACAGCGGCAATTTGAAGAGCCCCATGGATAAGCAGCGATACCACGCAACTCTCTCTAACTCTACAACGATCAGAAGCCTGTAAATACAATAAAAACAAACCGCTGCAGGTAACAAAAGCCCTAACGCAACTTGTGAAGATTTACTGTGAGCACTAGAGTGAGAACAGAATCGGTTATTAGTTTAAGACACCAGCCTTGCAGACTACAGCAGGAGTGGTCAGCTCTGTGAGCGTTGGACAGACACTTATAGTTTAATGCCTGCTTACAGCAACCAATCAGGGAAGTGTATTGTGGCAGGAAATAGGGGATATGGAAATATTTTCAGGGTCAGCCAAGTTGAATATCCCGTGCTACTCATAACAATGTCCTCATCTACAAATAATAAATTAACATAAAAACACACAAAGCTGACATCTATATTATGCAAATCCACTTTACAATGATCATTGACTCTTAGAATGCTTATGTTTTAAGTACAGCTTTACCATTATTTAACGGTTGATTACATACATTTTTATAATCAATTAAATTTCGTCGAACCCCCAAACAAAACACAAGTGGAATATACGTTGGGAGAATTGACGACAGTGAGAGGAACAAAATGAACTGTTGAGTGGGGATCGAGGGAAGGCACATGATGATGAAGACACGGGGTGAGGAAAATGGCGAGACAAATCAGATAAATCAGAGACCACCTACTCGGGAAGGAAGGAAACGGGAGACAATCGTCTTGTTTTTGTCCAACAGTGGAAAGTTACAGCTTTTGAATACAAGTGGAAATTTTAACCCAATATGTTACCGCCTCACTCGGCACAAACGACGCCCGCCTGTAAAGTAGAACTGAAATAAAACCCTGTTAAAATGGTAAGTCTATTCCACTGTTTGTGCCTAACATGAACGTTGTTCCAATGGTAAAATTGTGCACGCATTATTGCAGTAATATTTACAGTGCGATGAGTTAAAAACGCAACTTCATGCTTAGAAATCCCAAAAAACACGTTTTTGCGTTAATCATTAAAAATAGAAACGAATTGGAATTTATTTAACATGTTCAGGTTCAATCTTGATTTGAAGCTTTCGTGACTGCAGGAATCCATACTCTTTGGTTATTTCGGTAAAGTCATGTAGGTATAAAATAAAAAAAATCACGACGTTTTGGGCGCAACACAAGCGTCCATCATCAGGTGAAAAAGAACGGTCTGCTGCTGAGACAGACTGTTTTTAAAAGGTTTGAAATGGGAGTAGCCCAAGGGTCATAAAGAAATGGGCGGGGCTAGTGATGTGAATGTGATAAAGTAGCATGTAACTGTAAGATAGGAGAGTGGCCTCCTCCATGAAGGCATGGAAGTGGCTATGTTAATGTGAGAGATTAGGATGTTAATGCAAAATCGAAAAGTGGTGCAATTCAAAGGCATGAGTGCAACCCAAAGGGTGCAATCCAAAGGGCATGTGAATATGAGTGCAATCCAAAGGCATTAGAGTGCAATGCAAAGGACATGTGAGCATGAGAGATCTAAGAGAGAGGCATAGAGAGAGAGAAAGACACACACACCGAGAGTCGGAAATAAGAGCTAACATAGGCAGGTAGGATGGAAACATCACAGTCAGTTAAGATTTCGATTTGAAGCTTTCGTGACTGCAGGGATTCATATTCTTGGTTCTTTAGGTAAAGTCACGTAGAAGGGAAATAATAAAAATGAAACGTAATAAAATTCTCACGACTTTTCGGCCACAACGCAAGCAGCCGTCCTCAGGTGAAGAACACAGCTGTCGGACAGACAGCGTCCTAATGAACACCGCTAAGCTTGGCAGCGTATTTTAAGCTGGGTGGGAGGAGGAGAACGCCTTGACAAAGGAGTTTACATATCAACAGAGGAACTTAGCATGTTGATGATAAATGCAGATATGGGGTTAGTCACTCCTTGTGGAATGTGTAGGCGGGGTCTCAAAGTCATATTTTGTATGTAGGATTAGCAGCAGTAAAGGAAGGGAAATTTTAATAATAAAGAACTGCAACAGCCAACCCACCGCGTATCAAGCTAGTGCATTATGTGGAAAACAAAAAATGAGTTTCTAAAGAACTGCAAATACCCTACTACCATACAATAAACCGATGTAAAAAAAGTAAATATAAACTACATCAATATAATCAATGTACTCAGTACACTCTCCAATAAGTTGAGCTATTAACATTAATTAAGTGGGTATACACTACACTATATAATGACTACCATATAGTAAGCCCATAATAAAGGTTTTTGGGTTAGATCGCGTTATTTATAAATGTGTCGTAACCCTCCACCACCCGACACGGCCAATCAGCAAAAAAAGTGTAACGTTGACAAAAGACAAATGGTTCACTACTTTAGCCCACCGGTGTGTTGAAGAGTGAATCCACAACATTTACAGTTTGAATACGACGTTTCGCTGGTAATTACATCCAGCATCATCGGGTAATTCGCCAGAATGGTAAAGCCCTCACCTGCTCCCGGTCTTAAATAGAGCAGCAGGGTGATGTCATCATTTAACTCATTCTGGTGCAGTAATTATATAATTGATTGGTAATCAGTCAATGATTATGATTAGTAATGAGTTGTTATGTGTGTTATTGTGAATATATGCTACGTTAGTAATCCGTTAATTAGTATGTGTTTCCCATATAAGGAATTGTAATATGTATTATTTAATAATACGCTTCCAAGCCGCACTAAGCCTATAGCTATCAGAGCGATTAAAGTTATTTTTATTTCTCTCAGTTTTCATGGATTCTCTAATTAGTCTTTGCCAGTAATAATTAGTTTTACACAACACTTCAACGTTATCAAAATCAATTGAGTGTCCTTGTTGACAAGCATGTTCTGCCACTGCCGACAGTTGTGTTTGAGATAATTTAATATTTCTTTGGTGTTCTTTTAGTCTTATGCTGATGTTACGTCCCGTCTGTCCAATATAGCATCTGCCACATAAACAATTAATCCGAAATACACCTTCTGTTGATAATTTAGGTAATTCGTCTTTAGTGCAAGATACTAGTTTTTTAATTTTGTGTACTGTACCAAATCTTACTGTAATGTTTTGCTGTTGCAAAACACGGGCTAATTTATATTCTTAGTTTTTTCGGTAAAGTCACGTTGAAGAGAAACAACAAAATAATAAAATATATATAAAACAATAAAAACATTCTCACGACGTTTCGACCATAACTCAAACGGTCATCTACCTTAAACGGGCTAATTTGTCAGTTACTCCTGAGATATATGGAATTTTAATTATTTTAACAATCTGATAATGCGATCTAACCCAAAAACCTTTATTATGAATAATATTGGTCGCGAAAGCCTTCGTATATAGTAAACCGAAAAAAAAACTAAAATATAAACTACATCAATATAGATTTGAAGGTTTCGTGACTGCAATGATCCATTACTGTAATTTTTCTGTGCTAGTTACACCTGATGATGGAAGCTTGTGTTGCCTCCAAAACGTCGTGATTTGATTAACTTTATTTTTTATTTTTGCCTACGTGACTTTACCGAAAGAAGCAAAGAGTATACATCAATATAATCAATATCACCAATATAAGCTCTAACATTATGCATTATATTGATATGCCTCCAACTAAACTTTTTTATACATCACACGACTATAGATCGTACTATACACTGCCATAGACAAACTCAAACATTGAATTATACACTGCGTTACAATACACTACCATTTCCCTTGGACTAAATATTGTAATATTACACTATTATTCTACAAACCCTTCTGTATACCATACTGCTGTATATTCACTATACAATTACGATACTATAAATTACCTTAAACATCATATTAAACATTACACTATTATACTATTTGTTATACGATCTACTATACACCATACCATTAACCGTCGCGTGAATGGTACTAAGAGGAAGCAAATAAATGTCAATGGGAGAGTGGTAGCAGGAAACTTGCAGCGGAGCAAAGAGAATACAAAAGCTATATAGTCAATGCCAGTGAATGGAATGCGGTCTGAAAGTCACCGTAAAAGGGAACACAATCAATCAAGACCCGAATTAGTTTATCACGTTCTTCCGATGATTGCTGAGGCAGAATCCATCTTCTCGGTTGAAATTGTCTCTGTGTTTGTATATGTGGATGGCCTCATGAACGAATCTCTCATGGTAGCCGGATGGCTTGCAGAGAACCTCCGTCTTGGAGAAGTCAACGTGATGTGAGCCCACTGAATTTTAATAATGGTCTGCCACGGCTGAGGTGTTGGTCCTACCGTGTTTCCCGTCTGCTTTGTGTTCACGGATGCTGTCCGAGACTTGTCGTTTGGTTTCTCCAATGTAACTGCTACCACAGAGGCAACTTAGTTTGTAGACGTCAGGGTACTGTATGTCTGGAATCACATCTTTTAAGACGGGACAGATCACGGATTTTATGTACTGTGTTGAATGATCTTGTGTTTATTCAGGATTTTGGAGATTTTTTGTGACCCCTGCAATGTAGGGTAAGGTGATAGTTTTGAATGGCTCCTCAAGAGGATCCTTCTTCATGGTTGGAGTGATGGCTTTGTGGATTGTGTAGTCGGAGTAACCATTAGCCTTGAGAGCTTGGTGTACGTGCTTGAGTTCACTGGCAATGTGTTCCTGGTTGGAGATGCATTGGGTTCTATCGTGTAGAGTCTTGATGAGGGAATTCTTCTGGGATGGATGGTCGTGGGAATCCGATTTTAGGTAAGCATCCGTATGGGTAGCTCTCCATCTTTTTCGACTTCCATGGTAAATCTGATGGCTGGGTGTATGGAATTAAATTGGTCGAGGAATTGATCTAAAGCAGGCTGGCCATGTGGCCAAATGACAAAAGTGTCATCCACGTACCTCTTCCATAAGGTCGGGAGTAGAGTGGCAGTCTGGATGGCGTCAGTCTCAAATTTCTCCATGAAAACGTTGGCTGCAACCGGAGATAGGGGGGAGCCCATTGGGGTGCCCTCAGTTTGTTTGTAGAAAGTTCAATTCCAGGTGAAGTATGTATTGGTTAAGCAGTGTCTCACCATGGGGGGTACCCCCATGGTGTCAGGTACATGCACTTTGGTGAATAAGGAAACCACATCAAAACTGTCAAGCAGGTCGTCTGGGGACAGGGAAATACCCTTGATTTTCGATACCAGGTGAGTAGAGTATAGTAACGCAGAGGTGGTTTTTCCAGTGAAAGGCTGCAGGATTTCAGACAATAAACGAGCCAGTTTGTAGGTTGGGGAGTTGATAGTAGAGACGATGGGACGAAGGGGTGTATCCTCTTTATGCATCTTTGGTAAACCATATAATCTTGGTGGCCTGGCTGTATAAGGTTTAAACGAGAGCTGTTTGGTTTGATCAATTAATGCGGTTGAATCAGAAATTATTTTGTTGGTTTTTATGATGAGCCTGTTGGTGGGGTATAGCTGCCATCGTTGAGTAGTTCTGGAATTTTGTTGTTATATTCTATTTTATCCATGATGACAGTGGCATTGCCCTTGCTGGCTGAGAGGATGACAATGTCATCCCTCTTTTTTAATTTAGATAATTCAAAACGGTCATATTTGCTAATGTTGCTAGCTTAGATGCCAGTTAAGATGCCAGCTAGCAACATTAGCAATAATATATAGTCAGTTAAGACTGTACCTGGTTAATAACGTCCTTCCAATGATTACTCAGTTTGTACCCATCCTCTTGGTTGAAGTTGTGTCTGTGTTTATATATCTGGATGGCTTCATGAACAAATCTCTGAAGGTAGCCAGTAGGTTTGCAGAGTACCTCCGTCTTGAAAAAATAAATTTCGTGTGAGCCCAGAGCATTAAATCAATAATCGGCGACGGCAGAGGTATTGGTCCTACCGTGTTTCAAATCTGCCTTGTGTTCACGAACACGGTCCGAGACATGTCGTGTTGTTTCCCCAATGTCACTGCTTTCTTTAGTAGTTACATTGGGGAAACGAAAGTGGCTATGTTAATATGAGACATGTCGTTTCGTTTCCCCAATGTAACGACTCAAAGCAGTTACATGTTAATTTCTCACATTAACATCACTATCCCCGCCCATTTCTTTATGACCCTTGGGCTACTCCCATTTCAAACCTTTTAAAACAGTCTGTCTCAGCAGCAGACCATGCTTTCCCACCTAATGACGGACACTTGTGTTGTGCCCAAAACGTCGTGATTTATTTTATTTTATACCTACGTGACTAAACCGAAAGAACCAAAGAGTATGTTCAGGTTGTTTAAAAACCCACTTAAAATAGATTTTAAAAAATCTTCGCCATTACGGTATTGTACATTTTAAGTAGACATCCCCAGCGAGCACCAGCGATGATGTTTACGCCAAGTCGTGAGGGCTCAATACAATATCACAGAGAAGTAAGTTCACCAGGGTTGGCCTTCGGGGGGAATGGCGCCCCGTGCGAACTTTGCATTGGTTACCTCCAATTCCACTCGTGTTATGTTCTGTGAGAGAGGGAATTGGAGCATGCCTGTGCATGTTTGGAAATGTGATAAGAATTCTAGATTTGAAACTTTCGTGACTGCAAGGATTCATACTCTTTGGTTTTTTCGGTAAAGTCACGTAGGTAAAATAAACTAAATAAAAACAACTAAATTAAATCACGACGTTTCGGAGGCAACACAAGCTTCTGTCTTCAGGTGGAACAGTCACAGCAAAATAACTGTATCAAGTGAAGAGCTCTGAGACACCCGAGATTATATACACGTTAAGGGGGGGGGGGGGGGGGAGGAGCCAGGAAGGGACGTGGGTGGGGGAGAGGGCTAAGTTAAGGGGGGGGAGGAGCCAGGAAGGGACGTGGGTGGGGAGGGGGAGGGGCTAAGTTAAGGCGCCTTTTGTTATACTGCAGGGGGTTCAGGGGGAGCGATGGCACGCTGAAAGCAAGCGAGTACAACCCACTGGAAGAAATGGAAATGGCTGTGCAATTATAAGGCAGCTAAAGTTTGACTTGGTTGATGTCATCTTTACAATTGTTGCTCAATTTAAAGTACATTTCCTTCCTGGGCCTGGCCACCTACTACGGACGCTTTTGTAGGAAAAGTTTAGAGAGGTCGCCCCCCCCTATGGCCACTGACCCTTACTCGCCTAAAAAAACCTGAGTTTTCAACGAACACCAGAATGCCGGTCTGCCTCCAGAGGGGTTCAAAAGCTGAATGACTAAAGCACCGATCTTGGCCCACCCGGACTTCAACCGGGAGTTCTCCCTCGACACAGAGAGCCAAGAGCGGGTCATCACCTAAGCCAGGCACACCTCAAGGGGGCAACGCTGAACTACTCCATGACCCGATGAGAGTTGGTCACCATCGGGTTTGGCTGCCGACAGATGCGGTCGTACATCGATGGTAGGACACGTCACATATGAAACTGATCGTCAAGTGCTGTGGCTCTTATTCTGCTTCAACGAGCCCCGGGAGAGGCATTGCATAGCTGGGGAGTGGGCTTGGACTAAACCAGGAGTGGGAAGACATGCACGCTGGAGTTTACATGGCGCGAGGTGACTACGCATTTAATAAAGGAGGCATGGCTTTTATTTTTCGGTTTTGTTGCATTATATCCCCCCCCCCCATGCTACACACAATCGTTGCCTCCATAGTGGCGAGGTGACGGACCCAACCTTCCCCTATGGGTCCCCCTGTATGAAAACGTGATAACCCTGGTTCGATGTGCATTTTCTTCCTCTTGTATACCTGGCACCGCACATGTCCGAACCACTTCACAAGGATGGATGCATGTCAGTGGTTGCTAGGAGTTACAGCATCACTCCCGCTACCACCAGCCAATCAGCTGCCAGAAATAAGACCCTAATGTAACGTGGCTCCCGTTGTTGCATCAAGTTCCCGAGCAACACCCTGGCTGTGGTTGAGGTATTCTGTACGTTCTAGCTATTTATGTTTTTTTTTAAGTCATCCGTGATTTGCGTTTGCATTTATTCGCGTGAGTGCGTGTATGTAATTGTTCAATTGTGTAATTTTGCGTAGGAATTCTGTGCCTGTGTTTTTGTGCGAGTGCATTTTCGTTTGTTTGGGTGTGTCTATCTCGTGCCATGTCGGCCTTAATAGGTGCTGGCACAATAACATTATTGAAATCAAGTTTGATAACATATTTTTCTTGGGAATGCTTAATTTTTTATCTGTTTTTAATGCACAATGGCTTTTTGAGGTTTTGAGATTTTCTTGAGTTTACTTTTATTGTAAAATCACGATGGAATGCTCTGCACAAAGAGCGGTACTTGTTCGAAAATTATCCATAAAAGGTATGGAGACACATTGAGGCCTGGGTAAATACTCGGAAGACGAGTTGGCTTTATTGTTTAAACGGACTACAAGTCCACAGAAGGCACTCGCAGCAAGACAGCCGGGCACGCAAAACTGTGATATTTAATGTAAAAATTGATTATCATGAAGAAATTAAATAGCCTAAAGTTGAAAATAATACCGCACAATAACAGAAACATGTATATCTATTTATTGACACCAACTTCATGGCTGAGTGTGTGTGAGTTGGTGTGTCCGTGCGATTTCCCAGTCCGCAAATTTCGGCTACTGAAAACGCCGAGGCCTGCATAGCTCTGAGGCGACGCCTGAGGGCTCCACTTCCATCCCACCCGTGCACCAGCACCATGATACGAATTGACACCAACGATGCATAGTGTTCACTAATTAAGGGTGAGCCTTGCGCTCACAACGCACACATCCATGTTGTGACTTTGAATGTCAATCACTTGTGATTCGTGCAAATTGTACGCACGTGATATTTAAACAAAACATTAAAAAAATTACTTTCCCAGGTAAGGCCCCACTGAGATTATACAGATTTTTTTCAGAAGCGACCTGCCCACAAATGATAGCTCATAGAAATGGCTTATCGTGTGGAAAATTTATAACAACCAAATGTTTCTAAATGTAGTGGGAAAACCCAGAGCACCTGGCGAAAAAGCCACACCACCATGGGGAGAACATGCAAGCTCCAAATATACAGTAGGCATCAGGGTCGGGACCGAACTTACGCCATCCTGTAAACCAGGCGAGGTAGTAAACATCTCGCCACTGTGGCTAATTTGACAAACAGTGTGGAGACGACTTCAACGCATTTGTCCTGGGAAGATTTTCTTTAGTAAGGAGCCCGTTGCTCAAACTCGGACAGTCAGAGACCCCCACTGCAACAGCTCCGAGTCTCCGACACATCTCCCTTTTATACGGTCCAAGGCCACGCCCCCTTTCCCGCACCTTCTCGCTGCTATTAGACCGCTCGCTCTACCAGCAGACTCCACTGTCCTCTTCCATCCCCTAGCCACGCTCCTATTCTCGATCATTCCCGTAGCCAACAGTCCAATCGTACTGCAGGCTGACTCCCCTGTCATTACCTCTCGTGGCCACTAGTCTATTCGCTCTGCAGGCTGACTCCCCTGTCATTACCTCCCTTGGCCACTAGTCCATTCACACCGTAGGTTGACTCTCCTGTCATTACAAAAGTACAAACAAGGTTGAACAAAGAAGAAATGCAAACGAAACAAAAAGTAATCAATTATTGAATCGAATTTTGACCCCGAGTCATGAAAATTCATAAAATCGCTGAGAGAAGGACGATGGCGAGGTGTTGAGTGCAGGAGCCGTGTGATAGACCCCCCCCCCCAAAAAAAAAAAATTACCCACCACGACCCCTCTCCTCCATCTCCCCTCACGATGGTGGGGAGGAGGCCGCGATGGCGTGGAGGAGGCCGTGATGGCGTGGAGGAGGCCGCGATGGCGTGGAGGAGGCCGTGATGGCGTGGAGGAGGCCGCGATAGCGTGGAGGATGCCGCGATGGCGTGGAGGAGGCCACAATGGCGGGAAGGAGGCCACGATGGCGGGGAGGAGGCCACGATGGCGTGGAAGAGGCCACGATGGCGTGGAGGAGGCCACGATGGCGGGGAGGAGGCCACGATGGCAGGGAGGAGGCCGCGATGGCGTGGAGGAGGACACAATGGCGGGAAGGAGGCCACGATGGCGTGGAGGAGGCCACGATGGCAGGGAGGAGGCCACGATGGCGTGGAGGAGGCCACGATGGCGGGGAGGAGGCCACGATGGCAGGGAGGAGGCTGCGATGGCGTGGAGGAGGCCACGATGGCGGGAAGGAGGCCGCGATGGCAGGAAGGAGGCCACGATAGCGTGGAGGATGCCGTGATACACTCACTCATCTTACACTGACTCACTCACACATCATACACTGACTCACTCATAATACGCTGACTCACTCACACATTATACACTCACTCACACTACCACTGACTCACACATCATACACTGACTCACTTATCATACGTTGACTCACACATCATACACTCACTACCATTGACTCACTCACACATCATACACGGGGAGTGTCATGCTGACAGATATGCCTGCAAGTTTGTTCGTACATGTTATGTATATCGGTTATTGTTAAATTTGAATCAAAGTTCCTATGATTACTGTTGTTACATTGTATTTTATAGCTTTATTTTGGTGATTTCTAAAACATATGGTTAAGCCATGTTTCTTGCGGAAGTGCGAAGTTGGCCTGATAACTTGAATCTAAATTTTGACTTATGGTTGTTATTGTTTGACTTGCATCACACTGGGATTTTTGCACACAGTTTTGAAATACGGTGTTTTTTTTCTGGAAGATTTGCTGGTTTATCCAGGATGTCTATGTTGTGCGTCGTCGCTTTAAGATGTTCTCTTTTCATATTTTGTTTGTTGCGGTTGCACCCGACTCAAGAGCCGCATGGCTCACAGGGCTATACCTAATGAATGAAACTTGAAACTTGACTCATGATATGCCACCTGGCTTTTGCGAGGTTTCAAAAGACCAAGTGGATCCGACCGCAACGCCTCACTCACTTGATACGGTTTCATTTCCCTAGGGGCGCCCTTACATGGTGACGATGTCAATCAAGCCCAAGTGCCATCACTAGTGTGTGCCATGATATCATTTTTTTATCAAACAATACGAGAACAAATGTTACGTGACAGTTATCGCGATATCAATTTGCAGTCATTTTGTCATTGTATTCAGATGTTTAGTTTATTGTTTTTGCTCTTCGCTGCTCCAATCATTACAACCTTATAATCTATATTGCTTATAACGCACAGCACACTACGAATAATTATGTATGTTGAACTTTTGATTTAAAGCTTTCGTGACTGCAGTAATTCATATTCTTAGTTTTTTCGGTAAAGTCACGTTGAAGGGAAACAACAAAATAATAAAATATATATAAAACAATAAAAAAATTCTCACGACGTTTCGACCATAACTCAAACGGTCGTCTTCAGGTGTGTTGGTTTGCATAAATGTATTTTTAAACGGCGCCTTTATTTATTTATTTAAAAAACGTTAGCACCATGCGCAACAATTTGGCAGTTTATTTAGGACTAGTCCATCTATATTCTGAAAAGAGGAGGGGGGAGACGAAATGTTTTATAATGTATGCTGTCTGAAAGCCACTGTAAGCGTGAACAATCAATTAAGACCTGAAATGGTTTATCAAATCTAATCTGAAGCCGCTGAAAGTATTGTTCTTAAAATGAACCTTATGGCGGTACCCCGGGGTACCATAGCACCCCGGCTCTCGCATAATTTCCGTGAAGCAATCACTTTTAGCCTGTTGATGGTCGGCGATGCGGCAATCGACTCATCTCGACGAGCTGACACGATGCACTATTCAAAGTAAAAAATTTCGATAACGGATTTTTTATGCTGATGTTTAGCGTTTCGACATTGCGGAGAAGCATTGATTTCGGATTGATTGGTACCCCAGTCGCGGAGTGAATTGCACCCCTGGAAAAAAATAGTGTCCCAGAAATAAAATAATAAATTGCCTCGGCCATTTATTATTTGGTAATTCTTTAAAACACAAAGTGAAAAGTGAACAACAATTGAAAATGCCAGACTCGGCAATAATGACTATGGGTCTGGGTTGGGGTGGATACAAATTGTTAGAAGAGAGGACAATCTACTCATCCTGACCATAACTGGATGACCAATCCGGAGTATAAGGGATGGGGAATACGTTTTTTATGGATGATCGAATAGGACTTTAAATCATCTCTGGCAGACCAAACATTAACACAAACCTAAGCATTATCCAATAATGACTGAAAAATGAATGTGCGTGTCGATAGAGCAAAATGAGGCCCTTACATTGAGGGAAGTAACTGAGCACTCTAAATATACGAAACATATCTGTAAAAAGAAAATATTTCATTCGAATGCGCCGATTAGTGCAGCAAAGATGCTGTCAGTAATGGATACATATTGTTTGGGTCTTCCGATTGTGGGCCGTATGAAATTGAGTCGTAAGCAGCATTCGGCCCGCCAGTCAGGAAGGTCCCCTGCTCCTACCCTAGGACTAACCTTATGTCTGTAAAAATGTTTTAATAAATTCACTTTAGTTGCTGACGGGGCGCTTTTCAGGTGGCAGCTTAACGGTAGTAGATGAGGATGGCGGATTCCAGCAGCTTCTTTGTTGCGCTCCATTCCACACCTGTTCCGTAGCCGCTCCAGTTGAGCGCACTAAAGTCACCGCACTGATTTGGGGATGCCTCAGGCACGTAGCCGCCACCGCCTACACAGAACTGCACACACACATATTGCCATTTACTTGAGTGGGCATGTGCTCGGGCATCACATGGGCTAGAGAGGAGAAAGGCTGATGTGGTTCAGGATGTGGAGCTGACTGGACTTGCCGATGACTGGTACCGGCGGAATCAAGACCGGCCCCTGTGTGTGGAGGAGGCCCATGAGGGACGCTACTAGACAGTTGGAAACAAGTCGCTCTCCAACAACAATGAAAGCGTGATGCGAAAGAAAAACGAGCAAAGCATCGGTGGGGAGCACAGGTGGTAAATATTATCAGTCGTCTATCTCGGTCAATTAGCCCATAATACCAGTGTCTGTTGTTTTCCTCGCACTTTTGTTGTGTGGCCACTTTGGAAGGGTTTAACCAGAGATTAATCGATTGAATTTTTGGTCCGCGTTTTGGGCAACTGAGAAAATTGGAGACGTCTTCTGGCGTTGCTTGGCACAAAGGGCAGCAGTTTGGGGCGTTTGGGTCGATTCGATTTTGGTAATTGGCTAGCATGGAGTAGTAACCTGAACAGAGTTGAGCCATCTTCTTTGGTTCTTTCGGTAAAGTCACGTAGAATGAGAATAAAATATTAAATTGATAAAATAAAATAACACAATAATATTCTCACAACGTTTCGGCCACAACACAAGCGGCCTTCATCAGGTGAAGGGAGCGAGACTGTCTGGTAGGACAGCGCTGGAGTGAGAGAGCCACGTTCAGATCACGGCTTTTTAAGCTGTGTGAGAGGAACAAAGAGCCTTGACGAAGGAATTAGCATAAAATTTAGCATTGAAATGGCTGAATGATTAGCTTGTGACTGGTCACAGAAATAGCTATGTTAAAAGTTAAAGCATACACATCCGCAGAGGCACCCATTGTTAAAAGGAATTAGCATAGAATTTAGCATTGAAATAGCTAAATTAAGGCATACACATCCGCAGAGGCACCCCTTGATAATGGGATTAGCATAGAATTTAGCATTGAAATGGCTGAGTGATTCGCTTGTAACTGCTACAGAAATAGTTACGTTGAAGTCAGAGCATACACATTCACCGAGGCACTTAGTACAAATCAAACAGGAGAATTTAGCATTGAAATAACTAGGCGAATTTAGCATTGAAATAACTGGGTGATTTGCTAGTGACTGGTCACAGAAATGACTACACATCTGAGCTATTCACAGTACTATATAGTGAACCAATAAAAACTAAAATATAAATTACCTTCATGTTATCAATAAACTCTATATTCTCCAATCAGCTAAGCTACCAACCATAAGTCGTTATATATCACAATGCTATATGGCGAAAAAATGGGTGGATTCTTACCCTCAAATTTCCGTACCACGGATAGCTACGGGCCCCGTTCAGACGGACGAGTTCGTCCATGGTCGGAACAGAGGAGGGGGAGAGAGACAGCTGCGAAGCCCTAGTATACTCCATGTTGTAAACCATACCATTAACCGTGGTGTGAGAGGTATTAAGAGGCAATGCTGGCGAAAGAGCTGCGGTCTGAAGGTCATCGTAAAATTACAATTAATTAAGAACAGAAATGATTTAACACATCTTTCCAGTGGTTACTAAGCCTGAATCCATCTTCTCGGTTGAAATTGTCTCTGTGCTTGTATATGTGAATGGCCTCATGAACGAATCTCTCATGGTAGCCAGTTGGTTTGCAAAGAACCTCCGTCTTGGAGAAGTCAATGTCATGTGAGCCCACTGAATTGTAACAGTGATCTGCCACGGCAGAGGAGTTCGTCTTACCATGTTTCAAGTCTGCTTTATGTTCGCGGATGCGGTCCGAGATATGTCTTTTGGTTTCTCCAATGTAGCTACTACCACAGAGGCACTTTAGTTTGTAAACGCCCGGGTACTGTATGTCTGGAAGAGCATCTTTTACAGATGGAACTAAATCACGGATTTTGTGTACTGTGTTGAATCGGACCTGGATCTTGTGTTTATTCAGGATTTTGGAGATCTTTTTAGTGACCCCTGCAATGTAGGGTAAGGTGATGGTTTTGAGTGGCTCCACAAGAGGATCCTTCTTCATGACTGGAGTGATGGCTTTGCGGATTGTGTAGTCGGAGTAGCCATTAGCCCTGAGAGCCTGGTGTACGTGCTTGAGTTCACTGGTAATGTGTTCCTGGTCGGAAATGCATTGGGCTCTATGGTATAGAGTCTTGATGAGGCAGTTCTTCTGGGATGGATGGTGGTGGGAATCCGGTTTCAAGTAAGCATCTGTATGGGTAGCTTTCCTGTAGACAGAGTGGCTCATTGAACCATCATGTCTCCTTTTAATTAAGACATCCAGAAAGGGTAGTTTGCCATCTTTTTCGACCTCCATGGTAAATCTGATGGCTGGGTGTATGGAATTGATGTGGTCGCGGAATTGGTCTAGAGCAGGCTGGCCATGTGGCCAGATGACAAAGGTGTCATCAACGTACCTCTTCCATAAGGTCGGGCGTAGAGTGGCAGTCTGGATGGCATCAGTTTCAAATTTTTCCATGAATACGTTGGCTACAACCGGAGATAGGGGGGAGCCCATTGGGGTGCCCTCAGTTTGTTTGTAGAAAGTTCCATTCCAGGTGAAGTATGTGTTGGTTAAGCAATGTCTCACCAGGGGGGGTACATCAGTATGCAGTCCTGCTTGTCAGTTTTGATGTGGTGTCCTTGTTCACCAAAGTCCCGGTACCTGACACCATCGCTATCATTGAAGACCTGGTTCATCAAGGACTGCATACTGATGTACCCCCCCTGGTGAGACATTGCTTAACCAACACATACTTCACCTGGAATGGAACTTTCTACAAACAAACTGAGGGCACCCCAATGGGCTCCCCCCTATCTCCGGTTGTAGCCAACGTATTCATGGAAAAATTTGAAACTGACGCCATCCAGACTGCCACTCTACGCCCGACCTTATGGAAGAGGTACGTTGATGACACCTTTGTCATCTGGCCACATGGCCAGCCTGCTCTAGACCAATTCCGCGACCACATCAATTCCATACACCCAGCCATCAGATTTACCATGGAGGTCGAAAAAGATGGCAAACTACCCTTTCTGGATGTCTTAATTAAAAGGAGACATGATGGTTCAATGAGCCACTCTGTCTACAGGAAAGCTACCCATACAGATGCTTACTTGAAACCGGATTCCCACCACCATCCATCCCAGAAGAACTGCCTCATCAAGACTCTATACCATAGAGCCCAATGCATTTCCGACCAGGAACACATTACCAGTGAACTCAAGCACGTACACCAGGCTCTCAGGGCTAATGGCTACTCCGACTACACAATCCGCAAAGCCATCACTCCAGTCATGAAGAAGGATCCTCTTGTGGAGTCACTCAAAACCATCACCTTACCCTACATTGCAGGGGTCACTAAAAAGATCTCCAAAATCCTGAATAAACACAAGATCCAGGTCCGATTCAACACAGTACACAAAATCCGTGATTTAGTTCCATCTGTAAAAGATGCTCTTCCAGACATACAGTACCCGGGCGTTTACAAACTAAAGTGCCTCTGTGGTAGTAGCTACATTGGAGAAACCAAAAGACATATCTCGGACCGCATCCGCGAACATAAAGCAGACTTGAAACACGGTAAGACGAACTCCTCTGCCGTGGCAGATCACTGTTACAATTCAGTGGGCTCACATGACATTGACTTCTCCAAGACGGAGGTTCTTTGCAAACCAACTGGCTACCATGAGAGATTCGTTCATGAGGCCATTCACATATACAAGCACAGAGACAATTTCAACCGAGAAGATGGATTCAGGCTTAGTAACCACTGGAAAGATGTGTTAAATCATTTCTGTTCTTAATTAATTGTAATTTTACGATGACCTTCAGACCGCAGCTCTTTCGCCAGCATTGCCTCTTAATACCTCTCACACCACGGTTAATGGTATGGTTTACAACATAGAGTATACTAGGGCTTCGCAGCTGTCTCTCTCCCCCTCCTCTGTTCCGACCATGGACGAACTCGTCCGTCTGAACGGGGCCCGTAGCTATCCGTGGTACGGAAATTTGAGGGTAAGAATCCACCCATTTTTTCGCCATATAGCATTGTGATATATAACGACTTATGGTTGGTAGCTTAGCTGATTGGAGAATATAGAGTTTATTGATAACATGAAGGTAATTTATATTTTAGTTTTTATTGGTTCACTATATAGTACTGTGAATAGCTCAGATGTGTAGTCATTTCTGTGACCAGTCACTAGCAAATCACCCAGTTATTTCAATGCTAAATTCGCCTAGTTATTTCAATGCTAAATTCTCCTGTTTGATTTGTACTAAGTGCCTCGGTGAATGTGTATGCTCTGACTTCAACGTAACTATTTCTGTAGCAGTTACAAGCGAATCACTCAGCCATTTCAATGCTAAATTCTATGCTAATCCCATTATCAAGGGGTGCCTCTGCGGATGTGTATGCCTTAATTTAGCTATTTCAATGCTAAATTCTATGCTAATTCCTTTTAACAATGGGTGCCTCTGCGGATGTGTATGCTTTAACTTTTAACATAGCTATTTCTGTGACCAGTCACAAGCTAATCATTCAGCCATTTCAATGCTAAATTTTATGCTAATTCCTTCGTCAAGGCTCTTTGTTCCTCTCACACAGCTTAAAAAGCCGTGATCTGAACGTGGCTCTCTCACTCCAGCGCTGTCCTACCAGACAGTCTCGCTCCCTTCACCTGATGAAGGCCGCTTGTGTTGTGGCCGAAACGTCGTGAGAATATTATTGTGTTATTTTATTTTATCAATTTAATATTTTATTCTCATTCTACGTGACTTTACCGAAAGAACCAAAGAAGATGAATCATTGCAGTCACGAAAGCTTTAAATCGAGAGTTGAGCCAGTTTTGTGCGAGTTGCCCGGGCCAGGGACATTGGGCTTGTAGGCATTAAGGCTGTGCATGGTGGCAGTGGTGTGCAAGTGGTTCAAAATTGTTTTGGTTGTGCTATTTGGTGGACGAGCGTTTAAAGAAGATTGCACGTTGGCAGAGCTTAAAGAAAGCAAGGTGGATTTCATTCTCCTAGCAGATGCAGGGGCTTTAAGTAGCTTTGTGCAAGAATGCGTTGTCGAGTGGCATGAAGCCAGATATTGATCGGTGAGAAGCTTGCAGTGTTCTTGAATCGGAAGAACTTTGGTTTCTTGGTGGAGATGGTCAATGGGCGCCATGAGGTGGCATCCTGTGGCTAGGCGAAGTGCCTGGGGTTTTGGGCGGTTTGGAGCTTTAGGTAACCTGTAGAGGAGAGGTTTGGGCACCAAATGGGACTGGCATAATTGATGATGGGACGTCCAATGGCTTTGTAGATTAGGAGTAAGTCTCCTTTTGTTGACCCCAAGATGTACCCGTTAAAGCTCGTAAGATGTTATTTCATTTGTTAACTTTTGCATGGACGTTTCTGCCGTGTTGAGCGAAACTTAACATGGTGTCAAAAGTTACACCTATAATTTTTGGGGTTTTTGCTAGTGGGAGACGTTGGTTGTTTATTATGACGTTGGGATGTAAGTTGGCTTGATGAGGATCAGGTGTGAAAAGGGAGACTTGATTTGGATGTTGAGAGTTGAAGCGATCTATTGGCTTGGAAGGTGCTGAGCCGTTTTAGATAGGAGTTGATGGAGGTTTCCATGTTGGGTATATTTTTATTAGAAATGTAAACTGTGATGTCGTCGGCATAGCCGACTACTTGTACTCCTTTTGGAGGAGTTGGTAGATCGTGGAGGTAGGCATTGGGTATATTATGGAACCTTGTGGTACTCCTGCATTAATGTTTCGTGAGGAGGATTGAATATCACGAAAGAGAGTGTGTGATTGGCAGCCCCTTAGGTAATTTGTAAGCCAGCAAACCAAGCCTGATGGTAGCATAGAACCCTGATGATGTTGATGAGCATGAGGTGGTTAACGGTGTCAAAAGCCTTTGTAAGGTCAAGGGAAGCGACGATAGTTTGGGATGGGGGCTTTTTCTCATTTAAACCGTTTGCAATTTGGGTGGTTGGGTTGAGAAGAGCTGTTGTTGTTGAGTGTGCAGGGCGAAAGCCATATTAGTGAGATGATGGAGGTAAGTTGGTGGTGATGATTGGAAGGATGATGGCCTCTAAAATCTTGATTGATGGGCAAAGTAGAGAAATCGGGCTGTAGGACGTTGCTTGATTTAGGTCTTTGCCGGGTTTTGGAAGTGGGATGATTGCCGATGATTTCCAGATGGCCAGAATGAGGTGCACTGGAGTGAGGCATGAATGGTGGAGGCGAGAAACTTTATACCAAGGGGGCCGAAGTGTTTCTTTTTGCTGTTTTAACATCTAAACGCGTGCTTTATTTGCCAGAAACGGTAAAACCTATTCTTATTTTTCATACTTTGATGCCGGCAAAAAGGTTCCATGATATAGTGTATACTGTATTTTGAATGCACTGGTCTGTGCTGCCATCAGTGTAGCAGCGTGCTCGATAGCAAGTATTGAAGTACTCACATGTTCAGTGTTACAGTTGGAGACGACCTTCAACCCCGAGCAGATGGCAAATGGGGCTCTCTCGTTGTTAAACACTCTGAATTGCACAAACCCTGTTGCTGTTCCACCTGTGGAAAATTGTCTCATTTATTGAATAAATTTATAACGATCAACTTCAGTTGTCATTAACATTGAAGCAACTGGCATTTCTGGAAGGCTCAAATGGGTCACACGGTGAGCTGGGTACGACATTATTGTCAGCGCCGCTCACTTTTACACAGCTTTAGGATAGTGATTTATTTTTTAAACCTCGCTTTGTTCAAGAGTGGGGTGACTGCAACCATCGTAAAGATAAATGTTGGGCACCGTGCCCGTCTCAAGAGACTTGTTGAAGAGGCCAACAACGAAGGGCCCTCAATGCAGAAAAGGTCATCCTACAATCGTCCACAAGGGGTGGGGTGGGATGGGATCAAATTGAGCAACAGGTAGATCGGGGAATCACAGCGATCAGAGAGGTCAGTTGCGAAGTTGCGATTCACGGGGAACTTCACCAACAAAGTGCCCTCGCTTTGTCCGTCACATTAGGAATTGCGGGTGCCGTAAAATAACCTTTATTTTTAATTTTATTGGAAACTACAGCCTATTTCCTAATTCGGCACCTAACTAGTGTAGTCAAATATGATTACACTCAGGATATTTTTAGTTTACAATTAAACTCTTTAATAATAATAAAAAAACGCGAACAGCCACCCTCGTTTTGACCCAAAATCAAACCTGACAACCCCTTATCAGTGCCATACCTCATTACAGACCAATTCAGACCTTATTGGTCACCCCGTGCCCTTATAAATCTTAACGTTCATCTTACAAAGTACCATCACAAGGGAGAAACACAAACAAATAGACGAAAAAAATGTGCCCGTATTGAAACGGCTGTACGCCATATGGGCCGAAGAACTCAATTCCCTGTCCAAGAATACCGGGTAAACTCGTATGGGTTGACGGGAAGATGAATGCCTCCACCCCTTTTAACCCACATGTAGCTTGCCTAACACGTAGGCTTTCGCGACATGATTCATAATTATCCATAATGCTCTCTCTATCCATAAATGAGAGGATAGCTACATGGGTAGTGCTGCTTAGAGGCGAATTATCAAGTAATACACTGTTTAACTGCATGCCTATACAGGCTACCATAAGTCAAGTGTGATTATCTGTGAGCAGACAAGTACTGCAATTTCCGTGTACACAAAGAAACGGCAAAATGTACATGCATAATGTGCATGTATAATGTGTGTTGATTACCATATGAATAACCCGACCGCTACTGGATATCCATTGTAATTTATATGCATTCATTAACCACCCTCCTGCGCACCCCTCTGCCCTTTGCACCTGATTGGCTTACAACTGACGACATCACATCGACCCCTCTTATGTAAGAACCAAACCGGAGGATTTCTCCACGAATCTGGCTGTCGCCTGATGATGATAGTTGTAATTACTGGAAAAACATCGTACTCGAATTGTAAATGTTGTGGATTTATTCTCCAACACACCGGTGTGCTGTACTAGTAACGAATTTGCATGTTCTGTTTAACTCTGACAATCTGTTGATCATACCACATCGCAGATAAAGTACGTAGTATAAGCAATACTTACCCACACAGTTAGGACAGATTAAAGAATTGATGACTGTGTCACTTCCAAGGTCATAAACAATGGGGTAGGCAGGCCCGTTATTGGTGGGACAGCTTCCGGAATTGTACGTTAACGGGAAGAAATTCTGCAAACAAAAGGAGAACCATCAATCAATATTTACCTGAAAACAACAGAACAATGTTACGCCACTTAAAATGTGTTTATTCATGTGTACGCTCCCATTAAGATCACCCATATCATGTATGCGTTTTCCTTTTCGTCAAATCACTGCTAGATTAAGGTCTACCTACACCTTTGTGGGTCATCGGGGTACTTGGCCATACATCAGCACATTGGACAAGTGCAGATTGGTGGAGGTAGGGAGCATACGTGTGGAGGCATAGACATACATAGGGACATATATCGCTCCACTGTCCATTGCTATCCACTGTAAAGGCCTGACGGCGCGATAACAACCTGTACCTCCTGGTCAATGGGCATTAATTTCCACCAGAGTTATCTGGGGCTGAGCTCCAGAAATATATCCATTAAATTAAACCTTGCTGGTCAATTATTAAATCACTATGCAAGATCTATCCTGATTAGCTTCTGAGATCTGAAAAGTTTGGTGCCTTCAAGGTGGTTTGGCCAAAAGGCATATAACACCCCAGTACAATTTTGATATCAAGTTATCAATCTCATGAATCACAAGTCAGACAAAGGACTCTACCTTGAAAAAGGAGTAAAAGTTTCCTCCAAAGGCACCCAGAAACTTCGACTCCGTGTGGTAGCGGAAGAGCGATGATGTCTTCCACGCAGGCAGAGGAGTCCCGTTAGGAACATGCCACACTGCTATGTCATTTGCCTCCAGATCGTAATATCCCGGGTTCTGAATAAATTAAACACACAGGCGTACAGCTATGATGAGCCACTTAACTGAGTGCAACGAGGGGGCAGACACGATAATTGACTCATTAACATGTTTTGCTTCATATTCTTAGTTCTTTCGGCAAAGTCACGTTGAAGGGAAACAATAAAATAATAAAATATATATAAAACAATAAAAATTCTCACGACGTTTCGACCATAACACAAACGACCGTTTGTGTTATGGTCGAAACGTTTCGACCATAACACAAACGACCGTTTGTGTTATGGTCGAAACGTCGAAACGTCGTGAGAATTTTTATTGTTTTATATATATTTTATTATTTTATTGTTTCCCTTCAACGTGACTTTACCGAAAGAACTAAGAATATGAATTACTGCAGTCACGAAAGCTTTAAATCAAAATATGTTTTGCTTCTTTCAGTTCCTTCACATGGAATAACATAAAAACAATTATACTTGTTTCCTATCTATATTGGCAGACTCTTTCCATAATTGTTCGTATGTTTTTCTCCTAAGTATCATTTGGGTTTGGGAGATCCAGAGCAGGACATGTTTGACATTTGCGAACTATATATATACACACTAGGGTGAGTACCCGGCGTTGCCCGGGCGAAAAAGGCAGACACACACATAGACTTACACACAGACATCGACCCACACACATAGAAACACAATGACTTACACGCACACACACACATATGATGAAACCCAGGATGGATCTTTAGCAGGCCAGCTTAAATGTTTCTAACCGATGAAGATGTTCCATTTGTGGGGTGCACGTTTCGCAAGCATAGAGAAGGGAGGGAATGACTGTGGCCGAGAAGACCTGAAGCTTCGTGCGAAGCGACAGACCAGGTAGCTTCCACACAACGTAACGCAGCCGATGAAAATATATTGGCGCTCGACTGATTCGGAGTGAGACCTCTGCTGTTAAACTGGAGCCAGTCATAAGCACACTGCCCAGGTATGGGAATCTCTGCAATCTCTCCACAACGGCCCCATCCCCGATTGGGAGTTGTGTGGGTGGAGTGTCCGATGGTACAAAATACCCAGGCAGGTGCTTTGTTTTGGTGGGGCTGATGGTAAGGCCCCACCTCTCAGTGGCAAGCTCCAGGATCAGCAGCAGCATCTCCAACTCCTCCGCTGAGTGAGCAGCAATCACCAGAGCATCGGCATACATAACATGTTCTTTGGTTCTTTCGGTAAAGTCAAGTAGAATGAGAATAAAATAATAAATTGATAAAATAAAATAACACAATAATATTCTCACGACGTTTCGGCCACAACACAAGCGGCCTTCATCAGGTGAAGGGACGAGACTGTCTGGAGGACAGCGCTGGAGTGAAAAAGCCACGCTCAGATCGCGACCTTTAAGCTGTGTGAGAAGAAACAAAGCGCCTTGACAGAAAACCAATTTCTTTGTTTCTTCTCACACAGCTTAAAGGTCGCGATCTGAGCGTGGCTTTTTCACTCCAGCGCTGTCCTCCAGACAGTCTCGTCCCTTCACCTGATGACGGCCGCTTGTGTTGTGGCCGAAACGTCGTGAGAATATTATTGTGTTATTTTATTTTATCAATTTATTATTTTATTCTCATTCTACGTGACTTTACCGAAAGAACCAAAGAAGATGAATCCTTGCAGTCACGAAAGCTTTAAATCGAAATAGAAATGCAATGAAGAAATAACCAGAAATAAGTGTAAATTAAAGAGCAGCAGTATGCACAGGAAAGTTGAGAAGGAGGCTACAGTCTAGATTATAGACTGCCAGTATGCCGACTCAATGACATAAGCATTGCTACAGTCGACATAAAAAGCTGGCAATACGGGCAGCAGCTGAAAAAGTAGAATACAGTCGACATAAAAGGAGTAAGTGAAGTAAAGAAGCAGGCAACAGATTATAGACTGGCATACACTCATAATGGTCAAAAGGAAAATTAGTAGTGTAGATAATAGTGGCAGTGCACTGACGTTAATGAATCAGCAGGCAGCAGAGCACATGGCAGACTGGCAATACACCGTCGCAGCGTGATAAAAGCACAGCTAAAAAAGGGAATATTTATCAAGCTAATAATGAAAATTTCGTTTTGTGCACACAAACATCATTGTAATATCTGGCAACGTATTAGTTTAATAATAGTAAACAATAATGCTACAATAATGCTATCTAAGCGCTGAAATAATATTAATATCTACGGACTTTATAGCACTAACTGCACGCATCGTGTTGGGGGGGGGGGGGCAAAGAGGACATCACACTGTGAAGAAATAGCCGCAGCGTTATGTGTATATTGATTGCATGTTAAACGCATTAAAGAAAATGTCCCCCGTGAGGTCGACGGAACGCGCATCACTTGGTCCCCCCCCCCCCACGCAATTGGCGTGACTTGGAACGGTCGATGTCGCACAATAACTAAATAAATAATGCTTAATCCCACTAAATCGCCAATTGAACTCATTTAAAGGGGATGGACGTGAAAAAGGAATAGCCCATTCCCCGCGCAGGGCTTAGGGCGTGCCGGCTGGCAATTTTTTTTCTACATAAACCCGACCGTTCGAGAGCCAAATCCCTCGCAAGCGCACATGCATGGAGAATTTTATATATAAGAAGATACTCTATATGTATGTTGAATTTCTTTCTCACCGTACATAGCTAACTGAGCTAATCGGAGGTCTTCTTCTTCGGAGATGGGGGAGAAGGGATAGGTCGGAGGGTAACATGATGGTCAAAGTGAAGAGACAGTGATTAGGAGAGCAGAGATCAGTGGTGATGATGGAAGCAGTGCAATAGAATGACTCCAAAGTCTTGTCAGAAATATGTGCAGAGTAATAGTGTAGAGTAATAGTGTAGAGTAATAGTGCAGAGTAATAGTGTAGAGTAATAGTGTAGAGTAATAGTGTAGAGTAATAGTGCAGAGTAACAGTGCAGAGTAATAGTGTAGAGTAATAGTGTAGAGTAATAGTGCAGAGTAATAGTGTAGAGTAATAGTGTAGAGTAATAGTGTAGAGTAATAGTGTAGAGTAATAGTGTAGAGTAATAGTGTAGAGTAATAGTGCAGAGTAACAGTGCAGAGTAATAGTGTAGAGTAATAGTGTAGAGTAATAGTGTAGAGTAATAGTGTAGAGTAATAGTGTAGAGTAATAGTGTAGAGTAATAGTGTAGAGTAATAGTGTAGAGTAATAGTGCAGAGTAATAGTGTAGAGTAATAGTGTAGAGTAATAGTGTAGAGTAATAGTGCAGAGTAATAGTGTAGAGTAATAGTGTAGAGTAATAGTGTAGAGTAATAGTGTAGAGTAATAGTGCAGAGTAATAGTGCAGAGTAATAGTGCAGAGTAATAGTGCAGAGTAATAGTGCAGAGTAACAGTGTAGAGTAATAGTGTAGAGTAATAGTGTAGAGTAATAGTGTAGAGTAATAGTGTAGAGTAATAGTGTAGAGTAATAGTGTAGAGTAATAGTGTAGAGTAATAGTGTAGAGTAATAGTGTAGAGTAATAGTGTAGAGTAATAGTGTAGAGTAATAGTGTAGAGTAATAGTGCAGAGTAACAGTGCAGAGTAATAGTGCAGAGTAATAGTGTAGAGTAATAGTGCAGAGTAATAGTGTAGAGTAATAGTGCAGAGTAATAGTGCAGAGTAATAGTGCAGAGTAACAGTGCAGAGTAATAGTGTAGAGTAATAGTGCAGAGTAATAGTGTAGAGTAATAGTGTAGAGTAATAGTGCAGAGTAATAGTGTAGAGTAATAGTGCAGAGTAATAGTGCAGAGTAATAGTGCAGAGTAATAATGCAGAGTAATAGTGTAGAGTAATAGTGCAGAGTAATAATGCAGAGTAATAGTGTAGAGTAATAGTGTAGAGTAATAGTGCTGACTACAGTGTACGACAGTACATATGTTAACAGACGACAGTATGCACGGGGGGAAGACTACTAGGGCAGAGTTCATGGAGGGGTCCATCTGGAAGCCCTTGGAACCTGCCAGTAGGTTCCAGATGGGGGGCGTTGCCAGGGCGGAGCAAACCCACTCCGGGAGGATAAAAGAGGGGGCCCTCAGCGAGAGCTCGGGGCTGTTGCTGGAAGCGGATTCCCTCACCACCGTCGTTGCCACCGTCTTCACCATCGATGGGCACTGCTAGCTAGACAGCCTACCAACTGTTCTAGCTAGAGAGTGCATCCGATGATAGACGGTTCTGTGTGATATATAGTGTACACCCACGTAGGCTGTGTGTTGTCCCCGTTGTGGGTGGAATAAAGAAGGTGCCTCCAATAACTACTGTCTCCGAACTGCGTCACTACATATGGATGGGGTGGGGGGGTGGAAGAAGGCATAGATTAAAGGAGCCTCTTAGAGGGAGGAAAACTGTGGAGATTTAGGGCAAATTGAGGTGGCGGTTGAAGTTATCTGGGAGAATGAGGGGGTGGGGGAAGAGGGGAAATAGAGGCAAAAAGGCAGTCGATATGGTCAAAGAAGGATGCAGGGGGACCTGGTGGGCAATACATTTTAAGGAATGAGATGGAATGAGGACAGGAAAAAGAAGAGGGTTGCAACTCGAAAGAGCAAATGAAAGAGAGGTGGGGAATGAGACCAGATAGAGGAGATGAGAAGAGACAACACCACCACCTTTCTTCCCAGCAGTCCGGGGAGAGTGAATAAATAAATTGCATGAAGAGGAGAGAGCAGCAAGGGTTGCAGTGTTGATAGAAGCAATTCAAGTTTTAGTGAAATCAGGGCGTCAAGGTGTGTGGAGAAGGCATCCAGAGTGGCAGCAGTTTTATTACAAACAGAGCGTGAATTCTAGAGACCACGTGTGAAGTGGGGGAGGGGGGCGGGGAGGCGGGGGAGAGGGGAGCAGGGAGGGGGAGAGAAGAGGTTGGTGGGTGGGGGGGGGTATGGGAAAAAATTGATATTGTATGGAGTGGATTGATGGCGATGGGAGGCAGAGAAATACAAGGGATGACACGATGGATGGGAGTGAGTGAAGATAAGAATGGGAACGGGGGCGGGAGTGAGAGAGGTAGGGTCAGGGGGTTACTATGTGTAGTTTGCCATGACGGTACCCAGGTGGGGGGAAGGAGCATTGCGTGTGGCGTCTGCCAGCATGGCAGCCCTGACAACGGTGCCTTCGACGTTGGCCATTTAAGAGACCAAGTTTGCGACGCACAGAGCCAATAACTCATTCTGGGCCCCCGATGAGTGGGTGAGAATGCATTGTAGATTAGAGAATTCACAATCTCTTATGCCTATCTTATAGAAATCTAGAAAATCAAATGGCGTTGCCAAAATCGCAGACAAGAATTTGCCCCACCACTTGAGTGTATTTGTGTCTGCGTGAAAGTCTCTGTATTTATATGCACGTGTCTGTGTCTCCGTGTCTGTGTGTGAGTACCTGGTGCAGTGTGTGAACATAGCCACTTGGGACACAAATGCGGCCGGGAGTGGTGCTCGTCACCCAACCCCCTCGTGTGCCGTGCCGGTATTCATAGGTCCTCACTAACATGTTTCCCCAAAAGTATGTTAAGGCTGGATGGGGGTCTTTTTGTGCATGTATTCGTGTCTGTGTGTGTCTGTAAGTGTTTGTGTTTTTGTGTCTTCGTGTCTGTGTGTCTCAGTAGCTGTCTCCATGTCTGTGCGTATTAATGTCTGTGTTGTCTCTGTGTCTCTGTGCGAGCTGCACTGTAATACTATCACTCTTAACACCCATACAAATGTAGAGTAGAATGGGGACGTTACGTCATGCGTGCCTTACGGGGCGATGACGTCATGGGAAGTAACGTTAAGCGTGCTGGGCGAAAGCGGGGGTCACTGTGGGAGCCCAGGTTAGCGAACGGTGGAAGAGACAACCAGGGGTAGGGCTCAAGGTGTCTGGAGAGAAACCGGCGGTAGCGATAGAAGTGGCTGCTCTTCCCGGTCGGTCGGTGTTGGCTGATCCCCCGGTCCGACTCGAGGGCGAGAGCCCTTGAGCTAGCCGAGCGAAGAACAGACGAGTGAGGGTTCATGTGAAGAACCCAGTGTAGGACCCCTACTTCTGGGGAGTGTATCAGAATCCCTTAATAAACCTCTGGCAAAAGCCCTCATTTGCACCTCAACACAAAGGTAGGCACCTCTGATGCACACCGTTGTTGTTGTTTCTTGGTACAAATTTGTAATTGTGCCTGCTCTGACTTAGAAATCAGTTTTTTTCACGCACTATTCCACTAGGTATGGGTCACATAAAACGATCTGGCTGCATCAGGTAGGCTGTGAGTTGGGGAAATTTTATAACCCCTGCTCTAGTGTGTGGGTCCAAGTGGTGGAGGTGCAATTGCATTGCAGACAAACCTTGTAGTCGTCATCAGTCGCCGACTCGGGCACACCAAATGTGTTGAGGTTGGCCCAGTTTTTATCCCCGTCTACGAATGGAACTGCAGAATTGCTGCCCTGCTGACTGGTCCAGCGGTCTCCCGTGGTACACTTGGCCATGATGTTGTTCTCGTGGATGCTGGCGACCAGGGTCCAGCCTCCTCCGTTGGTGTTCATGTCGCAGAACGCCTGGTAGGACTGCCCGCTCTTCGTCTGCAGCAAGTATAGCCCATCTTTCGTGAGCAAAGGGAACAGATTCAACAAATGGGTTATATTCTTGTTTCTTTCGGTAAAGTTACGAAGAAGGGAAACAATAAAATAATAAACATATAAAACAATAAAATTCTCACAACGTTTCGACCGCAACACAAGCAGTCATGGGTTATGTGTGGATGTGGACCAAATATGGGGTTCTCAGTGTCCTGTCTTTCCATTAACAGAGCACTTGTGATGCCCAAACCAATTATCAAACCAATTATGTAGGTAAATATGTATTTGGTACAGTGTGCAGTGCTATGAGGTTGAGAGGGGGGCCAACTGCAGGTGGCATGGGCCAATTAGTTGCTCAGAATTGGTGGCTGGGTCACTTGGTGAAAGGGGGTACATCACGTGGTAGAAATCGAGGGCATGGTTTTGTGGCATCTCAGCCATGAACAGAGCCTGCCAACATCCCAAATGAGGGATCGAGGAGCCAAGGGAGGGCTGAGGAGCTAGGGGGTAAGCAGCAGGAAGTGGGGGGACGTGCCAGTTGGTGGTTGGACAATGGGCGTGGATGGTGTGGCTTGACCAGGAGTCGGCAACCATCCTAATATATAATAGCCCAGATCTATCATTATTTATTTCATTCTGTGCCTGTGATTAATGCGGCACGGATTGGTTTAAGTGCCTCACGTGACCGCGAGCAACCAGCCAAGCAGAGGTGAGCCCTTCCCAAACATGTACGCCCCCCGATGCTGCCCTGAGGCAGAGCCGTGCTCTGTCCATTACATTATTACTGGAATTGTTTAGGTGCTTAAATGCACTGCTGGATGAAGGCCCAGCGCACACTGTGCCTAGTGGATCGTAAGGATTTACTTGACCCGTCTGTTGAGGGCCGCCGCACGCTGTGGTTGTTCGGGCTCGCCGCCATAGGCGCCCCCCAACAACCTAGTTCAAGGTATAAGAGGAGCAATTATCGTTTTTGTCTTTGACAAAAACAGTTGGAGAGCCGCATCGCACGCAGAGCGACTTGTACACAACCACAGCAGGTATACAGCAAATGACAAATTATAACTATAAATTAGCTATGAATACGAAAAAAATGTTTTTACCAGGTAAGCTTCACTGAGCTATACAAGCAGTCCTCGACTTACGAATGCCCAACTTGCTCACCAGCTTCCATGAAGTAAAAAAAACATTGACTTAACATGCAAACTCGCAATTGCAAACTGAACCACGGGACTATTTTGTTCAGAGAAGCGAGATGCGGGGAGATGGGGGCAGCCAAAGAGTCTCCAGGTTGCCGAGCCCTGGGCTAAAATGTCGCAGTCGGATCCCCGATATCGGTGTGTCAGCTTAGTTAGGGGGTAGATCTCAATTGAAGCAGAAGACAGGGTTGTGTGAAGCATCTAGCCTCACCTCTCTCTGTTTTTGTCTTCTCTTTGATTTCAAGGCATGAGTGTGGCAGCTCCTCGGACCATTTTTTTGGTGGAATCCCACTGCAATCCTCTGCTGAGAAGCACACTGCTGTCCTCACAACACCGGCACCTGGAAGCACACGGCATCAGCATCACCCAGATTAAAACCCCACAAACAAAGCACAGCATGATTCTGTTGGTGATTCCAAGTCGGTGGTAGACCTATCACATTTCATTGGTGGCACACCGTCACCGCATATAACGATTACTGTTTATATCTTATTATTCTTAACGGTTGAACACATTGAACTTCATTCAACTTTGTTGTCCTTCCCCCACACCTCTCATTAGCACGGTTGCCTATGTATGGTGCGAAAGAAGTTCAAGATACATATGCATGTTACTGCATAAGATGGTCAAACTAAATATACAAATATGCAAAATATATACTTGCTCACTGTATCGATGATATAAATTTTGTCAACTTTAAGAAAAATAACTCACACAAAAGTGCCGCAGAAATGCTCAGAAATGGCGAAAATGTGAACAGCCCCATGGATAAGCAGAGAAACCACGCAACTCTCGATAACTCTACAGCGATCAGAAGCCTGCAAATACAATAAATACAAACCGCTGCAGGTAACAAAACCCCCAATTCAACTTTGCGAAGATTTACTGTGAGCACTAGAGTGAGAACAGAATCGGTTATTCGTTTAAGACACCAGCCTTGCAGACTGCAGCAGGTGTTGTCAGCTCTGTGAGCGTTGGGCAGACACTTATAGTTTAATTGCTGCTTACAGCAACCAATCAGGAAAGTGTATTGTGGCAGGAAATATGGGTTATGCAAATATGTTCAGGGACAGCAAAGTTAAATTCCCCCTACTATACAAAGGAATGTCCTCATCTACAAAGAATGAATAAATGAACAAAAAACACAAAGCTGGCATTTATATCATGCAAATCACTATTCACAATTGCGTGCCCCTCCCCGCCTAGCTATAGGAATATAAATGTGGTTAACTTAGGACCTCGCACAAATGCTCAGAAACGGAGACAATTGTAACAGTCCCACAGTTAAGCAGCGAAACCCCGCAACTCTTTATAACTCTACAGCGACAAGAGGAGCCCGTGAATGCAAACCGCTGTTCGGAACAAATCTCCTAACACAACTTGCAAATAGTTGCTGTGTGTGAGCACTGGAGTGAGAACAGATTTGGTGATTAGTTTAAGACACCAGCCTTCCAGACTACAGCAGGAGTTGTCAGTTCTGTGAGCGTTTGGCAGAGATTAATACAGTCGATAACCTACATATAGCAACGAATCAGGAAAGTGTATTGTGTAACGGGAAATAGGAGATGTGGAAATATGTTCAGGGATAGGGAAGTTAAATATCCCAAACTACTCTTAACAATGTCCTCATCCACAAAGAATAACTAAATGAATATAAAAACACACAAATCTGGCATCGATATTATGCAAATCCACAATTCATAATAGCTAATGCAGACTGTGTATTTCCCTCCCCCCCCACCCCCAACATAACTTGCGAACCCCCCGAAGGACCATAACCTTATTGTGGTGGTGGTGGGGTTTGCGTATTCCAATAACCCTCGGCTATGTCTGCCTGGAGTCTTGTACCCCTGGTAGGGTCTCTTTTAAGGAACAGGTCTGGGTGAAGGTTCCAGACAAATAACGGTCCAAACAAAAGCCCCTTATAAATGTGTAGTGTAATAGCGCCAGCTGGTGGACAGTGAAGGAGAATAGCTGAGCTTAGTGAAGAAGTTGAAGTACCTCGGGGTACTTAAAGTGGGAGCGGGAGAGGGCGGCGGATCGGTGCAGAATCCTCGGTTTTGTGGGTGCTGTACCATTCCATTTATTGTTTTATATCTATTTTATTATTTTATTGTTTCCCTTCAACGTGACTTTACCGAAAGAACCAAGAATATATATATACATTCCATGGTAGTGAAGCAGTATCTACGTTCCTACCCTCATTATGGTCATGAGCTTTGGGTAATAACCGAAGCATGAGGTCATGGGTACAAGGAGCCAAAATTAGATTTATCTGCAGGGTTGCCGGGCTCGCTCTCCATGATCAAGTGAGGAGCTCGGTAATCTGGGAGAGCTCAGAGTCATATTTCCCCAGTAGCTGGGGTGGGGGGAACAAGGTACACAGCTATTGTGAGTGGTGAATTTGCATAATGGGTATGAAGCCAGCTGACTTTTTAATTTTCATTTCCTCATTATCTGTAGATAAGGACATTGTTCTGACTAGTTTGGGAAATTTTACTTGTCCTGGTTTGTTGCGATCATCATCATGATCCATGGGCAGAAAGGTGTCCACTGCACATTTTGTCATTTGTTTCCACTTTCCTTTGTCTTATGCCAAGTAGTACACATCTTTCTGGCACCAATCTCTCGTCATCAAACCATTCTGTGTTAGATCTTACTCTCCGATCTTTCTGGTTCCTTCCATTTTTCTGAAAAACACATTTAATTAATGTATAAAGACCGAAACACAACAGACGACATGTATAACTTTTTATTTTGATACTGGCAAGATCGGTCGCGTGATGTAGCTGCTCACCCCGAGATATGAATGCCCTGATAGTGCATTGTCTGTGTGCTGTTCGCCTTTTTGGCGTTCTCTGGTCTAACACTGTTTGAGACGAGGCCATAAAGAGGCTGTCTCTGGTGTGGACCAATTAGTTTCAAAGACAATGCATACATGACCAGAGCATGTTTTTGTTTGCATGTTCACCACGTGTGGTTAATGCAGACTTGATTCCTTGCAAAGGTTTCTGTTTGATGTTTTTTTACATTTTAACACCTGTTTTATTTCCAGAAAGGGTAAAACCTATTCTTATAAGCTAGGAAACTTCTTTGTGGCAGGAAAGAAAGCAATATTTCAACGTGTTTTGAAACATAGTAAGATTTGATCTGAAGCTTTCGTGACTGCAGGAATCCATACTCTTTGGTTATTTCGGTAAAATTACGTAGGTAGAAATAAAATAACAAGAAAATACTGTGGTTGTTCCACCTGATGAAGATTGCTTGCGTTGTTATTTTATTTATACCTACGTGATTTTACCGAAAGAACCAAAGAGTATAATTAGACTTTACAATGATCATTGACTTTTTGAATGCTAATGTTTTAAGTACAGCGTTTCTCAGGATTATAAACTTTTCCATGTAATGATATATAATTATTTAACGATTAGTTACATATATATTTATAGTTCATTACATTTCTTCTAACCCTAAAAAAAACAAGTGGAATACGTTGGGAGAATTGACGACAGTGAGATAAACAAAATGAACTGTGGAGTGGAAATCGAGAGAAGGCAAATGAGGATGAAGACGCGGGGTGCGGAAGATGGCGAGATTAACTCAGATACATCGAAGACTACCTACTCAGGAAAACCACCTATTGTAACCTTAAACTGTAGTGCAACAGTGTAAAGTTACAGGTCTGAATGCGAGTGGAAATTCTAACCCAATACGTTACCACCTCACTCGGCTCGAACGACATCCGGCTGTAAAGTAAGATATCTGAAATAAAAACGTGTTAATAGGTAAAATGTATTGCACTGTTTGTGTCAAACATGAAAGTTTGGATAACATTGTGCACGCATTATTGCAGTAATATTTTACAGTGCAATGAATTAAAAACGAAACTTGAAGCTTAGAAGCCCCAAAAAGAATATAATTAAAGAAACATTTTTTTGCTTGAACCATTAAACATATGAACGAATGTCGCAATTTAAAATGTTCAGGTTGTTTAAAAATTCACTTAAAATCGGTAACACAAAAATCTTCGCCATGATGGTATAAATTGTACATTTTAAGTAGACATCCCCAGCGAGCACCAGCGGTGATGTTTACGCAAAGTCGTGAGGGCTCAATACAATATCACAGAGAAGGAAGTTCACCAGGGTTGGCCGTCGGGGGGGGATGGCGCCCCGTGCGAACTTTGCATTGGTTACCTCCAATTCCACTCGTGTTGTTTATTCTCTTAGATATTAGACTCAAATACAGCAGCACTGTATTAGTGAGGAGCCACGACTGGTGTTGACGAGATTCCCCTCCCCCCCGCGCCATAGAGTTAATGCGATTGTGTGTTATGTTCTGTGAGAGAGGGAGTTGGAGCATGCCTGTGCATGTTTGGAAATGTGATCAGAGTCTTGGTGTGGGCTCGGGTTCACCGATCGAACTAAGTAAACTGGTAATACCGCACATGAAACGATCTGTCATAGAGAATATAAAACCTATAAGTTGCGTGTGGTGGAGTTTGTGCATGATGGGGGATCACACCTCCTACCCCGCACTAAACGTTGTTCCCATTCCCTACAACTGGTTCATATTACACTCGTGGCACATGTTAGCTGTGAAGGGGAATTAAACTGATTGCCGGCCTCGGTGCAGTGATGCCCTTCCCGTCACTGTTAGGGTTGCTCGTTTTTATTTTAATGTGGAAGAGTGAGTTCAGATTAAATTTCTCTCCCATGCAATTCCCTTAATATTTTTTTTGGAGACAAATGCGGATTTTTGTTTGAACGTGCTTTAACGGCGACAGAAAGGAGGACAAGAACTCGATCCAGAATACAATAAATCTTCACAAGATTTGGAATGTATTAACGAGGCCTTAAATTCGTGATGCACTATTGACACACTCTGCACAAGGACATGAACCAACTGAGGTGGATAACCACATCTTGACAACCAATCACAACCAGTTTAACACATAGTAGGAGGCTCTCGCGACCAATATCCATCATAGAGGTTTGTTGGGTTAGATCGCGTAAATATATAAATGTGTCGTAAAACCCACCACCACCCGACAAAGCCAACTAGTAAGGGTTGTCACGTAAACAGAACGTGCCAATTTGCCACTAGTACAGCACACGCGTGTGTTGGAGAGCCAAGCCACAACATTTTCAATCTTGAGTACGACGTTTCGCGACAGCCAGATTTGTGGAGAAGTCTTACTCTTTCGTTCCTTATGTAGAGGCGTAGATGTGTTGACCACGTTTCTACGCTCTTGGACATTGGGGGGGGGGGGCATTACTGAGGCAACGTACATTATACATGTGCATTTTGCGGGCCCGTTGAACTTGTCCGTCCTGTCTAATGAGCTTATTAAAATAGCCCTACCAACGGTAATCCCTATTGAAGTACCCTACCCTTCGTAGGCATGCAATCATTAAAGTTTTGGTCCAACAAGGTCTGAATGCTGATGTACCCGCCCTGGTGAGACGCTGCCTCACCAATACTTACTTCACCTGGAATCGAACTTTCTACAAACATGTTGAAGGTACCCCAATGGAGTCTCCCTTATCTCCAGTTGTAGCCAATGTTTTAATGGGAGATTTTGAGACAGATGCTATCAAGGCATCCTCTCTACGTCCGTCCTTGTGGAAGAGATACGTAAATGACACGTTCGTCATCTGGCCACATGGCCGACCAGCTCTGAACCAATTTCTCAACCACATAAATTCCATACACCCAGCCATCAAATTCACAATGGAGGTGGAAAAGGATGGCAAGCTACCATTATTTGATGTTTTAATCGAAAGGAGACCAGATGGCTCAAGGGGACACTGTCCACAGGAAAGCCACCCATAAAACCTGACTCCCACCACCATACTGCCCAGAAGAATTCCCTCATCAAAACTCTACACCATAGAGCTTGATGTATTTCCGACCATCATCACCTTGCCAGTGAATTGGAACACGTACACCAAGCCCTCAAGATGAATGGATATTCAGACTACATAATCCGTAGAGCTATCACCCCAACTGATGGGAAAGAACCATCTGAGGACCCAATCAAAGCCATCACCTGGCCATACATAGCAGACGTCACCAAAAATATCTAAAAAATCATAAGCAAACACAACATCCAGGTGCGATTTAACAGAGTACATACAATTCGTGATCGGATCCCATCTGTGAAGGATGTGATCCCTGACACGCAATACCTCGGCGTCTACAAAATAAGCTGTGTCTGCGGCAGCAGTTACATTGGGTAAACTAAGCGACATGTCTCGGACCGTGTTCGTGAACACAAGGCAGATCTGAAACGCGGTAGGAGCATTACCTCGGCCGTTGTTGATCATTGTTTTAATGCAGTGGCCTCACACGAAATAGATTTATCTACGACAAAGGTACTTTGCAAACCCACTGGCTATCAACAAAGATTAGTTCATGAAGCCATCCACATATACAGACACAACTTCAATCGAGAAGATGAGTATAAACTGAGTAATCATTGGAAGGACGTTATCAACCAGTTTAAGTCATAAATGGCTGTGATGTTCGGCTCTCTGATTTTACATTAACAGGTTAAATTTATCACACTAACACAGCCACCTCGCCATCTGAGCTTGAAGCTGCTGCTCTGCGATCTCCCATTAACATGCTAATCTCTCATATTAACATAGCCACCTCCGCACCCTCATGGTGGACATCGCCCTCTGATCTTACATTAACATGCTAATTTCTCACTTTAATATCACTAGATTCGCCCACTTCGTTTATGACCCTTGGGCTACACCAATTTTAAACCTTTAAAACAGTCTGCCTTCGCAGCTTTCCGCCTCGTTTTAATTCCTGATGACGAATGCTTGTTGTTGTATATGAGCCTTTTCCAAAATTGATATTATTGATATTATTTTCACCAATTTTCATAACACCTATATATACAACATTGTGTTGTGATCGAAACGTATTTTTTTGTGATTTTTTTGTTATTTTCTTTGAACCTATCTACATGACTTTACCAAAAGACCCAAAGGATATTACATTTCAGTTAAACATACATATTGGACAACGATGGCCGGGGAGCTGGAACTTTTTTTTATGAAACCGTGAATTGTCATGCAAGGGGAGTGTTGAAAATTGCAGCTCATTAGGCTTCATAGATCTGAAGATATTAAGCCTCAACAATTCCAAAGAATATAAACGGACAACACGGCAAGTTAAATAAAAGTGTGTCAAAAAAGGCACCTCCACAGAATTCTGTGTGGACTACTGAAAGCTGAGCAGCGTAACCGTCATCGATAGTTTTCCCATCCCACACATCGACCAAGATGCTTTTAAACAGCCTGGTGATGGGGTCGAAGTCCTTCTTCACACTTTACCCTAGCCTCGCGCTCATGGCTAGTGTAGATGGCTGAGGAGGACTGGGCCAAAGACTGCTTTAGGCACTCCGTGAGGCCTCTTTGAATTCCACGTAATGCCTTCTTGTGCTGAGCAATGCCTCCGGGCCACGTTCCAGCGTCTCGCATGGAGCTCGTCATATGTGGACTGCAGTGGGAATGGTGCCACGTACATCTGGACGACATTGAACCTGGAGCACCTATGGATGGTGCTTTAGCAGCAACGCCCGACCAACCTGCTGTTAATACCCCAAAAGCGCCACCTCCCGCAATGGGAGGTGGCAGTATGTGGAGCACAAAATAAGTGAGCCGGGCATCCCAAACATATGGCAGCCAACTCGGAAACGCTGGAGAAGTACATTTCCTTCCTGGGACTGGCCACCTACTATGGACGCTTTTGTAGGAAAAGTTTAGTAAGGTCGCCCCCCCTTTGTCCACTGGCCCTTACTCGCTTAAAAAAAACCTGAGTTTTCAACGAACACCAGAATGCCGGTCTGCCTCCAGATGGGTTCAAAAGCTCAATGACTAAAGCACCGATCTTGGCTCACCCCGACTTCAACCGGGAGTTTTTCCTCAACATGGGGAGCCAAGAGCGGGTCATCACCTAATCCAGGCACACCCTTTCCCGCACCTTCTCGCTGCTTTTAGACCGCTCGCTTTACCAGCAGACTCCACTGTCCTCTTCCATCCCCTAGCCACGCTCCTATTCTCGATCATTCCCATAGCCAACAGTCCAATCGTACTGCAGGCTGACTCCCCTGTCATTACCTCTCGTGGCCACTAGTCCTAGTCCATTCGCTCTGCAGGCTGACTCCCCTGTCATTACTTCCCTTGGCCACTAGTCCATTCACACCCTAGGTTGACTCTCCTGTCATTACAAAAGTACAAACAAGGTTGAACAAAGAAGAAATGCAAACGAAACAAAAAGTAATCAATTATTGAATGGAATTTTGACCCGAGTGGTGAAATATCATAAAATCACTGAGAGAAGGACGACGGTGTGGTGCTGAGTGCAGGAGCCGTGTGATAGACCACCCCCACCCCCCCCCCCCCAAAAAAAAAACCCACCACGACCGCTCTCCTCCATCTCCCCTCACGATAGCGGGGAGGAGGCCACGATGGCGTGGAGGAGGCCACGATGGCAGGGAGGAGGTCGTGATGGCGGGGAGGAGGCCGCGATGGCGTGGAGGAAGCCGTGATGGCGGGGAGGAGGCCGTGATGGCGGAGAGGAGGTCGTGATGGCGGGGAGGAGGCCACAATGGCATGGAGGAGGCCGCGATGGCATGGAAGAGGCCGCGATGGCGTGGAGGAGGCCGCGATGGCGTGGAGGAAGCCGTGATGGCGGGGAGGAGGCCGTGATGGCGGAGAGGAGGTCGTGATGGCAGGGAGGAGGTCGTGATGGCGGGGAGGAGGCCACAATGGCATGGAGGAGGCCGCGATGGCGTGGAAGAAGCCGCGATGGCAGGGAGGAGGCCGCGATGGTGGGGAGGAGGCCGTGATGGCATGGAGGATGCCGTGATACACTCACTCATCTTACACTGACTCACTCACACATCATACACTGACTCACTCATCTTACACTGACTCACTCACACATCATACACTCACACAACCACTGACCCATTCACTTATCCTACAATGATTCACTCATCATAAACTCACTCATAATACGCTGACTCACTCACACATTATACACTCACTCACACTACCACTGACTCACACATCATACACTGACTCACTTATCATACGCTGACTCACACATCATACACTTACTACCATTGACTCACTCACACATCATACACGGGGAGTGTCATGCTGACAGATATGGCTGTTATGTATATCGTTTATTGTTAAATTTGAATCAAAGTTCCTGTGATTACTGTTGTTACATTGTATTTTATAGCTTTATTTTGGTGATTTCTAAAAGATATGGTTAGGCCATGTTTCTTGCGGAAGTGCGGAGTTGGCCTGATAACTTGAATCTAAATTGTCTAATGGTTGTTATTGTTTGTCTTTCATCACACTGGGATTTTTGCACACAGCGTTGTAATACGGTGTTTTTTTTCTGGAAGATTTGCTGGTTTATCCAGGATGTTTCTGTTGCGCGTCGTCGCTTTAAGATGTTTCTTGTTCATATTTTGTTTGTTGCGGTTGCACCCGACTCAAGAGCCGCATGGCTCACAGGGCTATACCTAAGAAATAAAACTTGAAACTTCACTCATGATATGCCTCCTGGCTTTTGCGAGGTTTCAAAAGACCAAGTGGATCCGACCGCAATGCCTCACTCACTTGATACGGTTTCATTTCCCTAGGGGCGCCCTTACATGGTGACGATGTCAATCAAGCCCAAGTGCCATCACTAGTGTGTGCCATGATATCTTTTTTTATCATACAATACAAGAACAAATGTTACGTGACAGTTATCGCGATATCAATTTGCCGTAACTTTGTCATTGTATTCAGATGTTTAGTTTATTGTTTTTGCTCTTCGCTGCTCCAATCATCACAACCTTATAATCTATATTGCTTATAACGCACAGCACACTACAAATAATTATGTATGTTGAACTTCTTTCGCACTGTACGTAGCCAACCGCTCTAATCAGAGGTGCAGGGGAAAGACAAGAAGGTAAACACAAAGAGCAGTTCTAAAGAAATTAGTTTTCAATTTAGTATCGTGGTGTAGTGTATAGTAGTGTATTGTAGTATAGTATATTTTGTAATTATAGTGTAGTGTATAGTAGTGTGGTGTGTATTGTAGTCTATAGTGTACTATGTAGTGTAGTGTATATTGTAGTGTATAGTGTCATGTATGTTAAACGTCTTTCAACCAAGAAGATGGATTCAAATTGAGTAATCATTGGAAGGATGTTATTAACCAGGTTAAATCTTAATGGCGTTATATTTTATTTTCATATCCACATCTCCATTTTCTTCAGCCTTCTACCCCCCAGGTCCGCTCATTGCCCAGCTCCGGCATTCTGTCGCTCTAGCAGCATCAATTGCTCAGTCGGCAGATCGCCACTCCCCCCCAGCCTCTCCATCTCTCCTCCCTTTCTCCTCCGCCCCTCTTACCTTATATAATCTCTTGTCACAAGCAGCTCTTTTGCCCATTACAGCAATTTGTTTCTTGCTGTGGCTTTCCCATCTGATGACGGACACTTGTGTTGCTTCCGAAACGTCGTGATTTAATTTATTTTTTATTTTATTTTATACCTACGTGACTTTACCGAAATAACCAAAGACTATACTACACTACTATACACTCCACTACTATACACTCCACATTGGGCTGTATGGAGGCCAGTCACCGGTTGTGTGTTGGGAGAGTAAACCCACCACAACATTTACATATCGAGTACCGTGACGTCTCGCCGGTAATTACAACAACAACAACCAGCATCATCAGGTGATGGCCACAGAGTCGCAGATAAATACTCCTCCTGTTTTGGTCTTCAGTAGAGCGGTAAAATGTGATGTCGTCACCTGTGAGCCAATCAGGTGCGAGGACCAGAGGCATGGGGGGGGTTAATGTGTTCATATACCTTACAATGGGCATCTGTTATTGGGTTGGGTTATTTACACGGTTATTAGATAAAGGCGCAGCACTGCCATTTCTTTCTCATGCCACTGCTGAGCGGACGGGCCTCCACCAGAGGGAGCTCTCTATAGAGCAATTAATGCTTTCAACCGGAGATTAGAAAGTGTTGAAAATGTCGTTTCGATGGCAATAAATGTCAGTACACGTACAGTAATTGGCATGTGTTTATTAGTACGGGTTGTATTTTGTATGAGAGTAGAAATTATCAGCAAATAGCTAAAGCCACAAACTCCACGCAATCATAAAGAGATGAATCACCTAAAAATGGAGCATGGTTAATTCGTTGTTCGCTTATGAAGCCGCCTATTAATATCGTCTGGAACAAATAAAAGCGCGTTTTTTATATATCCCTCGAATTGAGAGATTCAGACATTCAACGTTGGGGTCCAACGACGGTTGATGTTGGCCCAACGTTGAATGTCCACAGTTATACTCCTGGGTAGATTGTTGACTTGCATTAGGCAAAGGGTGAACATTCATTAAAAAAAGATAAGGTTTCACATTTCCACACAGCTCGCTTATTGACATGATAATTTCTCTACCCTTGAACTACATTTTTTCATCAAGTTTTGTCTGTCTTCAAAGCAAAAAGAAACATGGATTTTCGATGCCCTTTGAAGTGAGGAAGCACGTGGCTGTTTACAGAAACGGTGCCGGATTTCGATTGGCTAACTAACCACGAGGTCATTTTCCAAGGCTTGTCAGGCCTATTTACCTGGAGAGGATTAGTTCGACTTTTTTGAGGCAGAGTAGCACCTCCTCAATCTAACCACAGGAGGACGTCTGCTGCCTCTCTCTTTCGGCAAGTGGCTCTTCATTGCAAGGCCTACGCGGGGCCAACCGGTGGCCCCTGGTGGCCTTTAGTGCGGCCCCTGACGTGCGGCCCCCACCACAGTACAAGAATGTGAACCCCCCCCTCCCCATCATCATGATCGTGCTGCTGTCAACCCCCCCCCCCCCCCCCAATGGTTTCAAATGTGTGGCAGCACCCTTACACTGACGATGTCTTATCAGCGAAAGTGATACCCCCCCCCCCCGCTCCTGAAAATTCGTGAAGAGCAGTGACCTTAAGGGATTCACAGATACTGGGCTAAGGCCAGGAATAAGTTGACCAATGCTGTGCGGGGCATACTATTGAGGCATTCAAATATTTAGACATGGCAAATTAATTGAAGAAATAGTGCAGCATGTATAATGGAACGAATATCAGTTGGACTAATGTGAGGTAAAATGTTGTTGTAGTTTTTAGCACGGGCTTTCTCGACCAATATCATCCATAATGCAGATTTTTTTCGGTTAGATCACATAAATATAAAACTAGTTGCTATTAGCCAAGACTACATTTCGATTTGAAGCTTTCGTGACTGCAAGGATTCATCTTCTTTGGTTCTTTCGGTAAAGTCACGTAGAATGAGAATAAAATAATAAAATAACACAATAAAATTCTCACGACGTTTCGGCCACAGAAGACGGCCGCTTGTGTTGTGGCCGAAACGTCGTGAGAATTTTATTGTGTTATTTTATTATTTTATTCTCATTCTACATGACTTTACCGAAAGAACCAAATAAGATGTAGCCAGGACTAATTAGAGAATCTATCGAAATTGAGAGATATAAAAAAAATAATTTTACCGTTCGCATAGCTACAGACTAGGTGCTGCTTTCAAGCGAATCGTCAAATAATACATTGTTTAAATGCATGCCTCTACAGGTCAATGGGGATAACCTGTGAGCAGACATGAACAGGTACTGATATTTTAGTGCACACAAACGACAGGCGGTAAAAGAACAATGGACTCGCATGATGCGCGTGCATGATGCACGTTGGCTACAACATAAACAACCCAACCGGTAATGGATACCCATTGTAATTTATATGCACTCATTAATCCCCCCCTCCCGCTTAGCAGCACAAGAAGGACTCACACGTGACGTCATCACATCTATCCCTCGAAACGGGAGGATGTATCTGGCTGTGCCCTGACGCCGGTTGTAGTTACTGGCGAAACGTCAAACTCAGACTGTAAGTGTTGTGAATTTGCTCTCCAACACACCTGTGTGTTGTTTTAATAACGAATTGTCACGTTCTGCTTACGTGACAAACCTTACTAATTGGCTGTGTCGGGTAGTGGTGGGTTTGACAACACATTTATATTTACGTGATCGAACCCCAAAAATACCTGTATTATGGTTATTGTAGATATTAGGGTATTGTAGGAATATGAAAGGATCTCAGCTCTTGAGTGCAACATGTGAAATATAGGGTACAACATCTGAATATGCGGTAACTGTGGGATAGATTTGTATTCATAGCGTCACATCACGTCACATCACGTCACATCTCATCTCAACACATTCGACAGGGCAGCCCCAGTAGCAGCTGGCCCTGTTGGCACAAGGTGACCCGGTACCTGGCCTGCAAACGGGCATTAGGCTGCCAGTTTGGGACCGATTGCTTACGTTTAATCCCAATGGAGTAAGTTGCAGATTGATTTCTTAATTAAACAATGTGGATCTTGACACTGGCACCCAATGACCAAGTCTTGTGAACGATGATGATTATGTAAGGGGATTTGTATCGTCCACTGCGAAGCAGATGGTGGATATGATGATTCTTATTTTCTCACCCTCAATATTAATCAGGGGTGGCCCTTGCGTTCGAACCGTAGACATCTGCATAAGATGGCGAACGTGTTACCGCTGGGCCAGTGGTAGCACGTTCTCCATCTCATGGCTTCACCATTGTCTGATCCCCCCCCCCTTTTCTGGGCCAAATTGGGAATTAGTTTTTATTTGCGTGGCAGATCTGCAGCTCCTGAAAGTAGTGTTCTTAAAATAGTGCCAGGTCAGTTTAACTTGTGAACTGAAGACAATTCTGTAAAACACCAAAAGTGAAAAGTGAACGAAAAGTAACAAGGCCAGACGAGGCAGTGAGGAGTGTGGGGTCTTGGGTTGGGTAGGTACAAATTGTTAGAAGATAGAAAGCACAATCTACTAATCCTGGCCATAACTGGATTACCAATATGTGGAAGGCCACATAAACACTCACTTTAGCATAATCCAATAATGAATACAAATAATAATGCACGTGTCCACCGACTATAATTAAGCACTTGCATCGACAGACATAACTCAGTGCTCTAAATATAGGAAAGGTAGCATTTTCGGTTAAAAAATATTTTCTTCATGTCTAATGGTCACATTTTGTTTGAAAGTGATCTGCCTTGAATGTCATTTGGAATGAAGTTGTGAGCCGCATTTCTCCCACTGACCGTAGGTTCCCTGCCTCTACCCATGGCCTAATCCTATACCTGACCCTCTTGCTATCCCCACCTCTGAGGCCTAGCCCAATCCCCTTTTTTCAATTTTTGTTCGTTTAAAATGTTTTCTTCACTTTAGGTGTTCACGGAGAGCTTTCCAGGTGGCGGATTAACGGTAGTATATGAGGACGGCGGATTCCAGCAGCTTCTTTGATGCGCTCCATTCCACACCTGTCCCATAGCCGTTCCAGTCGAAGGCACCAAAGTCACCGCACTGTCTCGGGTTTCCCTCAGGCACGTAGCCCGCGCCGCCTATACAGAACTGCACACACACACACACATATTTTGAGACGTAGGTTTTCGTGGCCAACACACGAGGCAGGAATTTACGTGACAAAACCTCACTAATTAGCTGTTTCGGGTGGTGACGGATTTAACGACACATTTATACGTATGTGAACTAACCCAAAACAACTATTATGGGTAATATTGGTCGCAAAAGCCACCGACGTGTTTAAAATGAGGTAGTGAGCTTGGAAATCGAGTGCCGCTTCATCAAACTTTCCCATTTCCTTGTAATATGTTAATTATCTTAAAAGACTGAATGATCTTCAATGAGCTTTCGTTTCAATGGATATTTTTTTTACGATGGTAATTATATCGAATATGAGTATTTTTCAAAGGTCTAGGCATGGATGCTTCGTGTGCTTCATGCTAGTGTTTTGTATTTATCAAGTCACATTTTTACAATGTTCTTGTCTTTCAGCACCGTACAATGCCAGCCGTGCCAATAATCGAGAAAAAATTAAAAAGATGAGATATAGCGATGAGAGAATGTGATGCGAGACAGTTATGCGATAAAAAAAAATGCGATAGAAAGCTTATTCATGTATTCATTTAAAAGAGGCCTCTATCATTATCCGCGAAGGCTTCTATCATTATCCGCGAAATCTCCTATTCACAAGCATCTCTAGAATGTAGCCCTCGCGGGGGGATGCTGTATTGCACTGCACTGCCCTATGCTGCCCAGTATAGCTCCGTGGTAGATGTATGGCACTGCAGAACGCTACTTACGGTCTCAGGATTGCAGTTGCTCACGATCTTAATCCCTGAGCAGATGGCAAATGGGGCTTTCTCGTTGTTGAACACTCTCAGCTGTACAAACCCTGGAGCTGTTCCACCTGTGGAAACATACGTCTCAACGAAGTTAATGTCAAACTATTTGCTGAAATATTATAAAGTCTACTGTGATTAACAAAAAAAAATTGGTCATCTGGCATGACCTCCATCAGCCATGACCACTTTTTTAAATACTCACAAAGACAAAGATCACCCGCGTAGCCTTAGCACACTGTTGGGGCAAGTGCTGTTGGTGAGCACCTATGAAGGCCAGACACGGCACACGAGGGGGTGGATGGCCTACACCACGCCCGGCCGCCTTTGTTTCCCCAGTGGCGATGTTTACACACCGCACCAGGTACTCATTTGAGCCTGAGTCGACCCAGGGGAGGCCCAGGACCGGTTCACATAATCGTCACTGGTGGGGACACCCAAGTAATAATAATAAAAATGTACAATGCGCATTCCATCCTAGGATCCCCATGTGCAATGCATGATAAGCAGGAAACAAAAGCAGAACCAGGGCAACCGACCAAACTAAAGGGGGAAGGCCACTTTAAAGAGATGGGGTTTCAAAGTAGGCTTAAATATATCTACTGACTCTGATTTCCTGATTTCAAGTGGCAAGCCGTTCCATAGCTTGGGTGTCACGCTAACAAAATCACACATCGCTCAAAGAGCGCAACCTAGACCTGGGAGTGCTGAGCAGTTGGAGATCAGAAGATCTCAAGGACCTTGATGGGATATATGAATGTATTAGTTCCTGCAAGTAATGCGGGGTGAGCACTTTTAAAGACGTATAAGTTAATATCAGTATCTTAAAATCTACTCGGAATTTGACTGGTAGTCAAGGAAGGGATAAGAGGACTGCTGTAATGTGCTCATGGAATGGTGTACGTGTAAGCACTCTAGAAGCCGCATTCTGAACAAGCTGCAGTCTGCCCAGTACTCTGCTCTGTATCCCAACCAGTAAGGCGTTGCAGTAGTCTAGTCGGGATGACACAGAAGCATGGACCAGTCTCTCCAAGTTGGCAGGTGACAGGATTGATGCATTCTGACTATTTCTTAGGTATAAAAAGGACATTTTAACCAGCTTTTAGATATATGTGCCTCAAGGGATAACGACTGGTCAAACTGAACACCAAGGTTGCTGACCTCCCGTGAGGGACTGCCATCGTGACCATCAATCAACAAACGAGGCGAACCAACTTTAGAAAGATGCAGAGGGGAGCCGATGAATACGACTTCGCTCTTGTCGGCATTTAGTTGCAAAAAGGTTTGGCGCAACCAAATAGTGGGCGGGCCAACACCATGTGGGGGCGTGGCTGCCAGACAAGAGGAGTGTCAGTGGACGATGATCGTGTAAATCCCTCCTCGTAGCAGATAAAATACCAAACACATTCCTCCAGAGGGAGCTGGTAGGAACGTTGGGTTGCTCGGTCAATGGCCAGGGTCAACGGCGGCACCACGTGGTGTATTCCGCAAATATGCCCGACTGTGAGGGCGGGCACAAGCCGGCGTGAGTAGGTTAAACGTTGAGTTTTATAAGGGCACCACGGGGTGATCAGCCCCTCTCCACCCAGCCCCACCCCTCCGACTCAGCCCCACCATCCCCCACCCTCCCCACCCAGCCCCTCCCCACCCTCCCCTCTCCACCCAGCCCCACCCCTCCCATTTTTGTATGCACGACGGACGGACGGACACAATAATCCCCTGTGGGCTGGTGTAACCAGGAGGTTCCTACCAGTATGACAAGCGGTACTTACTTATACAGTTAGGGCAGATGAGAGAATTGATGACTCCATCACTTCCATAGTCATAAACAATGGGGTAGGCAGGCCCGTTATTGGTGGGACAGCTTCCGGAATTGTAGGTTAATGGGAAGAAATTCTGACAAAACAAAGGAGAATGCCATTAAAGTTTAAAAGCAATACAGTAGTTACTTTAAAACAATAACACAACGCTGCACCAATTAATTTGTTTAAGTGTTTTATCGTGTGTTTAATGTGTGCTGTCACTACCAAGTTCACCCAATGAATTTCTGTAGAACTGCTTTTTGTGTTTAGTTGTCCTTCCCCGTCACCTTCGATATTAGCACGTTTGGCTACGTACAGTGCGAAATAAGTTCAACATACATAAGGTGGATGCTTATTACTTTTGTCAAATCACAGGTAAATTAAGACCTCCCCACAGCTTGTGGGTCGCGGTAGTTTGTAGACCATATATCAACACTTTGGACTGTGCAGATTGGTGGAAGAGGCAGGGAGCATGCACGTGGAAGCGTAGAAGTACGTAACAACAGATTGCTCCACTGTCGTTTGCTATCCAATGTATAGTCCTGAGGCGCTAAGACAACCTGTTCATACTGGTTACAGGGGATAAATTTCATCCAGAGTTGTCTGGGGCCAAGCTCCAGAACATGTTTCTATGAAATTAAGCATTTCTCATCACCCATTCAAGCACTATGCAAGCTCAACCCTGATTATTAAACTAAACTGCTTTATTTTACCAGGTAAGGCCCACTGAGCTATACTGATCTTTTTCAGAAGCGACCTGGCCACAAATGATAGCTCAACGAAGTGGCTTATCGTAGCCAAATACTGTTGATTCGCATGTTGATTCATTAGCATGCAATGTGTATGTTTGTTGAACTTCTTTCACACCGTACGTAGCCAACTGTGCTAATCAATATCTGACAAGATCGGATGCCTTGTTGGTTTTTTTAGTCATATGCCTTTAACATTCCATCCCCGCTACAATTTTTCGAACACTCTTTCAACTTCACGGAGCACAACCATGGGCGGCCTGTCCATACATGCGAACTAGGTGACCGCCAAGTTAAATGGGGGCGCCAAATTCGAGGGGAAAAAATACAAATAAAATAACAAAGATGTAATTATTTCAATTCCCGTGGGCGAACGGAGGGAATGTATTGGCTCGACGAATGGATGGACAAACTGAATAATTATGCCTCTGTTTAAAAAAAATACACTTTGAAAAATAAACGGAAAATCGGGGCAAAATGTTAACCAGTTTACCTAAAAACCCCAGCCTGGATCTCCCCTCAGGGTTTGGTGGTGGAGGGCCCCAATTGCATGGTTCACCCTAGGGGCGCCGTTTGCTGGTAGCTAGTCTAGGGCTGCCCGTGATCCCAATGACAAGTCAAGCAAAATAATTTACCTTGAAAAAGGAGTAAAGGTTCCCTCCAAAGGCACCCAGAAACTTCGACTCCGTGTGGTAGCGGAAGAGCGACGACACCTTCCACGCAGGTAGAGGAGTCCCGTTAGGAACATGCCACACTGCTATATCATTTGCCTCCAGATCGTAATATCCCGGATTCTGAATAAATGAAACACACACGCAGCACAACTGCAATGAAGCACTTAACGGAGTGGACATGAGTATTTACGAATGAACATTTTATTTGCCTTCTTGGTTCTTTCGGTAAAGTCACGTAGAATGAGACTAAAACAATAAAACAAAATAAGACAATAAAATTCTCACGACGTTTCGGCCACAACACAAGTAGCCTTCTTCAGGTGAAGGAACAGAACTGTCGGGACGACAGCGCTTCAATGAACGCTGCTAAGATTCGCAGCGTCTTTTAAGCTAGGTGGGAGAAGTAAAGCGCCTTGACAAAGGAGTTTACATATCAAACAGGAGAATTTGAAAGATTGCTTTGTGCTGTCCACAGGATCCCGACATCTGACGCCCGAGGAGCCTCGCACACGTGCACAAGCCAGATCGCCGGCCACCATTCCCGGGGTGGAGCTGCACCCCTTAGGCCATTCGGGGGACGCCTCCGTGGCCCCTGTCACGCTTTATCCTGCTCAGCAGGCGGGTCTGGCATCAAGAACGTGCGCCAAAAGCTACTTCAGTCCGTTAATTGGGCGGTTCTTGCTTTCATCCCTACCCCGCGGTTCAATTGTGACGCGTTCATTGCGAATGTTCTGCCATACACTGCCATTGTTGTGTTTGCGGAGAGTCTCTGCCTTGATTCCCCTTGTGGTCGGGTTGTGAGTACAGCTGTGATGGCTGCGGTTTTTTTACGGGGGGGGGGGGGGGTGATGTGGTGTAATAATGCGGGCTGCTGATGGGGAAGTGGTACTGGCAGCAGGGGGCGGTACACACGTCAGCAGAGGGAGATCTAAGGGGATGCCCAGGAAGGGGTCGATCTGGAAGCCCGAGAACCTGGTAGTTTGTTCGAAAAAGGGGGCGTGGCAAGGGCGAAGCGAGGCCACGCCAGGGGGATAAGAGGGGGCCCGGGAGTTTGGGGCTGTTGCTGGAAGTGGATCCCCTCGCTATGTCACTGTTCATCACCTTCGTCACTGCCATCACGACCACCTCAGACGCCACTAGCAAAACAGCCTGCCAAATGTGTGTAAGCACACATTCGTCTCTTGACGGTGCTAGGTAGCACCATCAAGAGACGGATGTGTGACTAGTGGGTAAGCACGCCGGGCACTTGTGGTTCCCCAATGTGTAGAATAAGAGGTGCCTTAAGAACCCTGTCTCCGACTGAGTCACGACATAGACTAGCTGCAGCTGCATTTGTCTCTGGTTCCTTCAAAAAAGAGGTTGGGTTGAAATCTTGACGTCCACAAAATAACTTGCAACGCCACACCTATCACCATCCTTAAGGGAATGGTGATCTGACCTCCGACTCCCAAGAATACGTTCACAGGTTTGATGAGCATTTCTGTCAGGTTTTAGGGGAGGGAAACCCCTTCAACTCATAAGATGATGGGGCAAGGTGGGGTTGCATAACGCTTTATGGAAGCTACCTAGTTTATCGCTCAACACACAGTTTCAGGTCTTCTTGGCCAGTCATGCCGTCCCTTCTCAATGCTTGTCAAATGTGAACCCCCCAAATGGAACATCTGTGTTGGTTAGAAACATTTCAAACTGGGCCTGCTTATGATCCATCCTGGGTTTAACCAGGCTGGATTATGTGAGGAGCTCACAAATCATTGAAATATCTGGACCCAGTCCCCATCTGAGCTCCTCCGGTGGGCAAGGCTCCATTGGCTGGGTCATGTAGCCCGCATGCTGAAGCTACTGCATTTGTACGGGTCCAAATTGTGGAAGTGCCATTTTGTTAAAGACAAACCTTGTAGTCGTCATCAGTCGCCGACTCGGGCACACCAAATGTGTTGAGGTTGGCCCAGTTTTTATCCCCGTCTACGAATGGAACTGCAGAATTGCTGCCCTGCTGACTGGTCCAGCGGTCACCCGTGGTACACTTGGCTGCGATGTTGTTCTCGTGAATGCTGGCAACCAGGGTCCAGCCTCCTCCGTTGGTGTTCATGTCGCAGAACGCCTGGTAGGACTGCCCGCTCTTCGTCTGCAGCAAGTATAGCCCATCTTTCGTGAGCAAAGGGAACAGATTCAACAAATGGGTTATGTGTGGATGTGGAACAAACGTGGGTTTCTACGTGTGCTATCTTTCCATTAAAAGAACACGTGTGATACCCAAACCAATTATGTAGCTAAATATGTATGTTGGTACAGTGTGCAGTGCTGTAAGGTTGAAAGAGGGGCCAACTGGAGGTGGTATTTGTCAATTAGGTACTCAGAGATATGGCTGGGTCACGTGGCTTGCGTGTGTTTTGTTATTGAGTGAAAGGGGGTGCATCACGTGGTATGGATCATGGGCATGTTTGGGTGGTACCACAGCCATGAACAGACCCCACCGACATCCCCTAGCGTGCCCTGCAATCCACCAACCTCCCAGATGAGGGGTCGGGGAGCCAAGGGAGGGCTGAGGAGGTAGGGGGCGAGCGGCAGGAAGTGGGGGGACGTGCCAGTTGGTGGTTGGACAATGGGCGTGGGTGGTGAGGCTTGACCAGGAGTCGGCAACCGTTCAAGGTATAAGAGGAGCAATTATTTTGTTTTTTTTACTTTGACCAGAATAGTTCGAGAGCCGCATCACACGCAGAGCGACTTTTACACAACCACTGCAAATGACAAATGATTAATATAAATAAACTATGAATACTAAAACATTTTGCTTATTTTACCAGGTAAGGCCCACTGAGCTATACAAGCAGCCCTCGACCCGTACTTACTAACCAGCTTCCATTAAATATTTAAAAACATTGACTTAAAACGCAAACTCGCAATTGCAAACTGAACCAGGGGACTATTTTGTTCAGATGAGCGATCCTCGGCAAGATGCGGGCAGCCAAAGAGCCGCAAGCCAAAGAGCCTCAAGGGAGGAAGCGAAAGAGTCACGAGGGGGGGGGAGAAGCCAAAGAGTCACGAGGGGGGAGCCAAAGAGTCACGGGGGGGGCAAAGAGTCACGAGGGGGGGAGAAGCTAAAGAGTCACGAGGGGGGGGGGCAAAGAGTCACAGGGGGGGGGCAAAGAGTCACGAGGGGGGGAGAAGCTAAAGAGTCACGAGGGGGGGGGCAAAGAGTCACGAGGGGAGGAGCCAAAGAGTCACGGGGGGGGGCAAAGAGTCACGAGGGGGGGAGCCAAAGAGTCACGGGGGGGGGGCAAAGAGTCACGAGGGGGGGAGCGAAAGAGTCACGAGGGGGGGGGCAAAGATTCACGAGGGGGGGGCAAAGAGTCACGAGGGGGGAGCCAACGAGTCACGAGGAGGGGGAGGAAGCCAAAGAGTCACGAGGGGGGGACCCAAAGAGTCACGTGGGGGGAGGAAGCCAAAGAGTCACGTGGGGGTGGGGGCAGCCAAAGAGTCTCCAGGTTGCCGAGCCCTGGGCTAAAATGTCGGAGTCGGATCCCCGATATCGGTGTGTCAGCTTTGCTAGGGAGTAGATCTCAATTGAAGCAGAAGACAGCGTTGTGTGAAGCATCTAGCCTCACCTCTCTCTGTTTTTGTCTTCTCTTTGATTTCAAGGCATGAGTGTGGCAGCTCCTCGGACCATTTTTTTGGTGGAATCCCACTGCAATCCTCTGCTGAGAAGCACACTGCTGTCCTCACAACACCGGCACCTGGAAGCACACGGCATCAGCATCACCTGGATTCAAATCTCACAAGCAAAGCACAGCATGATTCTGTTGGCGATCCCAACTCGGTGGTTGAACTGTCAGACTTAATTGTTGTTTCATATCTGATTATCCTTAGGGGTTGAACAAATTGAACTTTATTCAAATTTATTGTCCTTCCCCCACACCTGATTATCACGGTTGCGTACGAACTGTGCAAAAGAAGTGTAACATGCATGTGCACGTTACTGTGTAACCGGATAAAACTAAATGTACAAATATGCAAATGATGTACTTGCACATTGTATCGATTATTTAAGTTTAGTAAACTTTTATAAAAAAAGGAACTCACATAAAAGTGCCGTGGAAATGCTCAGAAACAGCAGCAATTTGAAGAGCCCCATGGATAAGCAGGGAAACGACGCAACTCTCTCTAACTCTACAGCGATCAGAAGCCTGTAAATACAATAAATACAAACCGCTGCAGGTAACAAAAGCCCCAAAACAACTTTGCGAAGATTTACTGTGAGAACAGAATCGGTTATTAGTTTAGGACACCAGCCTTGTAGACTACAGCAGGAGTTGTCAGCTCTGTGAGCGTTGGACAGACACTTATAGTTTATCGCCTGCTTACAGCAACGAATCAGGAAAGTGTGTTGTGGCAGGAAATAGAGGATATCCAAATATGTTCAGGGTCAGCCAAGTTGTATATCCCATACTACTCAAAACAATGTCCTCATCTACAAAGAAGAAATTAACATTGAAAACACACATACAGTGAGGGAAAAAAGTATTTTGATTCCCTGCTGATTTTGTACGTTTGCCCACTGACAAAGAAATGATCAGTCTATAATTTTAATGGTAGGTTTATTTGTACAGTGAGAGACAGAAAAACAACAAAAAAATCCAGAAAAACGCATGTCAAAAATGTTATAAATTGATTTGCATTTTAATGAGGGAAATAAGTACTTGACCCTCTCTCAATCAGAAAGATTTCTAGCTCCCAGGTGTCTTTTATACAGGTAACGAGCTGAGATTAGGAGCACACTCTTAAACGGAGTGGTCCTAATCTCAGCTTGTTACCTGTATAAAAGACACCTGTCCAAAGAAGCAATCAATAAATCAGATTCCAAACTCTCCACCATGGCCAAGACCAAAGAGCTCTCCAAGGATGTCAGGGACAAGATTGTAGACCTACATAAAGCTGGAATGGGCTACAAGACCATTGCCAAGCAGCTTGGTGAGAAGGTGACAACAGTTGGTGCAATAATTCGCAAATGGAAGAAACACAAAAGAACTGTCAATCTCCCTCGACCTGGGTCTCCATGCAAGATCTCACCTCGTGGAGTTGCAATGATCTTGAGAACGGTGAGGAATCAGCCCAGAACTACACGGGAGGATCTTGTCAATGATCTCAAGGCAGCTGGGACCATAGTCACCAAGAAAACAATTGGTAACAGACTACGCCGTGAAGGACTGAGATCCTGCAGCGCCCGCAAGGTCCCCCTGCTCAAGAAAGCACCTATACATGCCCGTCTGAAGTTTGCCAATGAACATCTGAATGATTCAGAGGACAACTGGGTGAAAGTGTTGTGGTCAGATGAGACCAAAATGGAGCTCTTTGGCATCAACTCAACTCGCCGTATTTGGAGGAGGAGGAATGCTGCCTATGACCCAAAGAACACCATCCCCACCGTCAAACATGAAGGTGGAAACATTATGCTTTGGGGGTGTTTTTCTGCTAAGGGGACAGGACAACTTCACTGCATCAAAGGGACGATGGACGGGGCCATGTACCATCAAATCTTGGGTGAGAACCTCCTTCCCTTAGCCAGGGCATTTAAAATGGGTCGTGGATGGGTATTCCAGCATGACAATGGCCCAAAACACACGGCCAAGGCAATAAATGAGTAGCTCAAGAAGAAGCACATTAAAGTCCTGGAGTGGCCTAGCCAGTCTCCAGACCTTAATCCCATTGAAAATCTGTGGAGGGAGCTAAAGGTTCGAGTTGCCAAACGTCAACCTCGAAACCTTAATGACTTGGAGAAGATCTGCAAAGAGGAGTGGGACGAAATCCCTCCTGAGATGTGTGCAAACCTGGTGGCCAACTACAAGAAACGTCTGACCTCTGTGATTGCCAACAAGGGTTTTGCCACCAAGTACTAAGTCATGTTTTGCAGAGGGGTCAAATACTTATTTCCCTCATTAAAATGCAAATCAATTTATAACATTTTTGACATGCGTTTTTCTAGATTTTTTGTTGTTTTGCTGTCTCTCACAGTACAAATAAACCTACCATTCAAATTATAGACTGATCATTTCTTTATCAGTGGGCAAACGTACAAAATCAGCAGGGGATCAAATACTTTTGTTCCCTCACTATAGCTGACATCTATATCATGCAAATCCACTTGACAATGATCATTGACTCTTTCAATGCTTATGTTTTAAGTACAGCATTTCTCAGAAACTTTGCCAAGTAAAGCTTTACTATTATTTAACGGTAGATTACATACATATGTATGGTCAGTCGAACCCCCAAACAAAACACAAGTGGAATATACGTTGGGAGAATTGACGACAGTGAGACGAACAAAATGAACTGTTGAGTGGGATGAGGAAGATGGCGATAAAAAAAAAATCAGAGACCACCTACTCGGGAAGGAAGTGAAATGTGAGACAATCGGCTTGTTTTTGTCCAACAGTGGAAAGTTACAGCTTTTTAATGCGAGTGGAAAATTTTACCCAATATGTTACCGCCTCACTCGGCACAAACGACTCCGGCCTGTAAAGTAGAACTAAAAAAAAACCCTGTTAAAATGTTAAGTCTATCTCGTTGGTTCTTTCGGTGAAGTCACGTAGAAGGGAAATAATAAAATAATTAAAATAATACAAATAAAACATAATAAAATAAAATTCTCACGACGTTTCGGCCACAACACAAGTAGCCGTCCTCAGGTGAAGAAACAGAACTGTCGGAAAGACAGTGCTCCAATGAACAATGAGCAGTGTTCATTGGAACGCTGTCTTTCCGACAGTTCTGTTTCTTCACCTGATGACGGCTGCTTGCGTTGTGGCCGAAACGTCGTGAGAATTTGATTTAATGTTTTATTTTTATTATTTTATTATTTCCCTTCTACGTGACTTTACTGAAAGAACCAAGAAGATGAATTCCTGCAGTCACGAAAGCTTTAAATCGAAATGTTAAGTCTATTCCACTGTTTGTGACAAATATGAAAGTTGTTTCAATGGTAAAATTGTGCACGCATTATTGCAGTAATATTTACAGTGCAATGAATAAAAAACGAAACCTGAAGCATAGAAACCCCCAAAAAACACATTTTGCGTTAACCATAAAAAATAGAAACGAATTGGAATTCATTTAACATGTTCAGGTTTTATTGTTTTATATTTTTATTATTTTATTATTTCCCTTCTACGTGACTTTACCGAAAGAACCAAGAATATGAATCCCTGCAGTCACGGAAGCTTTAGATCAAAAAATGTTCAGGTTGTTTAAAAACTCACTTAAAATCGGTAATAAAAAAATCTTCGCCATTACGGTATTATCTTCTTTGGTTCTTTCGGTAAAGTCACGTAGAATGAGAATAAAATAATAAATTGATAAAATAAAATAACACAATAATATTCTCACGACGTTTCGGCCACAACACAAGCGGCCTTCATCAGGTGAAGGGACGAGACTGTCTGGAGGACAGCGCTGGAGTGAGAAAGCCACGCTGAGATCGCGACCTTTAAGCTGTGTCAGAAGAAACAAAGCGCCTTGACAAAGGAATTAGCATATAATTTAGCATTGAAATGGCTGAGTGATTAGCTTGTGACTGGTCACAGAAAAGGCTATGTTAAAGTTGTGTATACTTTAATTTAGCTATTTCAATGCTAAATTCTATGCTAATTCTGTTGTCAAGGGGTGCCTCTGCGGATGTGTATGATTTAACTTTAACATAGCCTTTCCTGTGACCAGTCACAAGCTAATCACTCAGCCATTTCAATGCTAATTTATATGCTAATTCCTTTGTCAGGGCGCTTTGTTTCTTCTCACACAGCTTAAAGGTCATGATCTCAGCGTGGCTTTCTCACTCCAGCGCTGTCCTCCAGACAGTCTCGTCCCCTTCACCAGATGAAGGCCGCTTGTGTTGTGGCCGAAACGTCGTGAGAATATTATTGTGTTATTTTATTTTATCAATTTATTATTTTATTGTCATTCTACGTGACTTTACCGAAAGAACCAAAGAAGATGAATCCTTGCAGTCACGAAAGCTTTAAATCGAAATTACGGTATTAGTTGTACATTTTAAGTAGACATCCCCAGCCAGCACCAGCGGTGATGTTTACGCAAAGTCGTGAGGGCTCAATACAATATCACAGAGAAGTAAGTTCACCAGGGTTGGCCTTCGGGGGGGGATGGCGCCCCGTGCGAACTTTGCATTGGTTACCTCCAATTCCACTCGTGTTGGTTTATTCTCTTAGATATTAGACTCAAATACAGCAGCACTGTAGCAGTGGGGAGCCACGACTGGTGTTGACGAGATTCCCCTCCCAACCGCGCCATAGCGTTAATGCGATTGTGTGTTATGTTCTGTGAGAGAAGGAGTTGGAGCATGCCTGTGCATGTTTGGAAATGTGATCAGAGTCTTGGTGTGGGCTCGGGTTCACCGATCGAACTAACTAAACTGGTAATACCGCACATGAAACGATCTGTCATAGAGAATATAAAACCTATAAATTGCGTGTGGTGGAGTTTGTGCATGATGGGGATCACACCTCCTACCCCGCACTAAACGTTGTTCCCATTCCCTACAACTGGTTCATATTACACTCGTGGCACATGTTAGCTGTGAAGGGGAATTAAACTGATTGCCGGCCTCGGTGCAGTGATGCCCTTCCCGTCACTGTGAGGGTTGCTCGTTTTTATTTTAATGTGGAAGAGTGAGTTCAGATTAAATTTCTCTCCCATGCAATTCCCTTAATATTTTTTTTTGGAGACAAATGCGGATTTTTGTTTGAACGTGCTTTAACGGCGACAGAAAGGAGGACAAGAACTCGATCCAGAATGCAATAAATCTTCACAAGATTTGGAATGTATTAAATTCGTGATGCACTATTGACACACTCTGCACAAGGACATGAACCAACTGAGGTGGATAACCACGTCTTGACAACCAATCACAACCATTTAACACCTAGTAGAGGTTTGTTGGGTTAGATCGCGTACATATATAAATGTGTCGTAAAACCCGCCACCACCCGACAAAGCCAACTAGTAAGGGTTGTCACGTATAACAGAACGTGCCAATTTGCCACTAGTACAGCACACGCGTGTGTTGGAGAGCCAGGCCACAACATTTTCAATCTTGAGTACGACGTTTCGCGACAGCCAGATTTGTGGAGAAGTCTTACTCTTTCGTTCCTTATGTAGAGGCGTAGATGTGTTGACCACGCTTCTGCGCTCTTGGACATTGGGGGGGGGGGGGCATTACTGAGGCAACGTACATGATGCATGTGCATTTTGCGTGCCCGTTGAACTTGTCCGTCCTGTCTAATGAGCTTATTAAAATAGCCCTACCAACGGTAATCCCTATTGAAGTACCCTACCCTTCGTAGGCATGCAATCATTAAAGTTTTGGTCCAACAAGGTCTGAATGCTGATGTACCCGCCCTGGTGAGACGCTGCCTCACCAATACTTACTTCACCTGGAATCGAACCTTCTACAAACATGTTGAAGGTACCCCAATGGAGTCTCCCTTATCTCCAGTTGTAGCCAATGTTTTAATGGGAGATTTTGAGACAGATGCTATCCAGGCATCCTCTCTACGTCCGTCCTTGTGGAAGAGATACGTAAATGACACGTTCGTCATCTGGCCACATGGCCGACCAGCTCTGAACCAATTCCTCAACCACATAAATTCCATACACCCAGCCATCAAATTCACAATGGAGGTGGAAAAGGATGGCAAGCTACCATTATTTGATGTTTTAATCGAAAGGAGACCAGATGGCTCAAGGGGACACTGTCCACAGGAAAGCCACCCATAAAACCTGACTCCCACCACCATACTGCCCAGAAGAATTCCCTCATCAAAACTCTACACCAAAGAGCTCGATGTATTTCCGACCATCATCACCTTGCCAGTGAATTGGAACACGTACACCAAGCCCTCAAGATGAATGGATATTCAAACTACACAATCCGTAAAGCTATCACCCCAACTGATGGGAAAGAACCATCTGAGGACCCAATCAAAACCATCACCTGGCCACACATAGCAGGCGTCACCAAAAATATCTAAAAAATCATGAGCAAACCCAACATCCAGCTTCGATTTAAAAGAGTACATACAATTCGTGATCGGATCCCATCTGTGAAGGATGTGATCCCTGACATGCAATACCCCGGCGTCTACAAAATAAGCTGTGTCTGCGGCATCAGTTACATTGGGTAAACTAAGCCACATGTCTCGGACCGTGTTCGTGAACACAAGGCAGATCTGAAACGCGGTAGGACCATTACCTCGGCCGTTGTTGATCATTGTTTTAATGCAGTGGGCTCACACGAAATAGATTTATCTACGATAAAGGTACTTTGCAAACCCACTGGCTATCAACAAAGATTAGTTCATGAAGCCATCCACATATACAGACACAGACACAACTTCAATCGAGAAGATGAGTATAAACTGAGTAATCATTGGAAGGACGTTATCAACCAGTTTAAGTTATAACTGGCTGTGATGTTCGGCTCTCTGATTTTACATTAACAGGTTAAATTTATCACACTAACACAGCTGCCTCGCTCGCCGAGCTTGAAGCTGCTGCTCTGCCATCTCCCATTAACATGCTAATCTCTCAAATTAACATAGCCACCTCCGCACCCTCATGGTGGACGTCGCCCTCTGATCTTACATTAACTTGCTAATTTCTCACATTAATATCACTAGCCACGCCCACTTCGTTTATGACTACACCCATTTTAAACCTTTAAAACAGTCTGCCTCCGCAGCTTTCCGCCTCTTTTTATTCGTGATGACGAATGCTTGTGTTGCGATCCAAACGTATTCTTTGGTGATTTTTCATTTTCTTTGAACCTATCTACCTGACTTTACCGAAAGACCCAAAGGATATTACATTTTAGTTAAACATACATATTGGACCACGATGGCCGGGGAGCTGGACCTCTTTTTTTTTTCCAACAAACCGTGAATTGTCATGCGAGGAGAGTCTGTGTAGAAAATCGCAGCTCATTAGGCTTCGTAGATCCGAGGATAGTAAGCCTCAACAATTCCAAAGAATATAAACGGACAGCACGGCAAGGTCAATTAAAGTGTGTCAAAAAAGGCACGTCCACAGAATTCTGTGTGGACCACTGAAAGCTGGGCAGCGTAACCGTCATCGATAGTTTTTCCATCCCACACATCGACCAAGATGCTTTTAAACAGCCTGGTGATGGGGTCGAAGTCCTTCTTCACACCTTACCCTAGCCTCGCGCTCATGGCTAGTGTAGATGGCTAAGGAGGACTGGGCCAAAGACTGCTTTTAACACTCCGTGAGGCCTCTGAATTCTGCGTCATGCCTTCTCGGGCTGAGCAATGCCTCCGGCCACATTCCAGCGTCTCGCATAGAGCTCGTCATACGTGGACTGCAGTGGGAATGGTGCCAGACCAACCTGAAGTTAAAACCCAAAAAGGTGCCACCTCCCGCAATAGGAGGTGGCAGTATGTGGAGCACCAAATAAGTGAGGCGGGCATCCCACACATATCCGCGGAAGGTGCGGGGGGCAGTGCAAAGAATGGCAGCCAACTCGGAAACGGTGGAGAAGTACATTTCCTTCCTGGGCCTGACCACCTACTACGGACGCTTTTGTAGGTAAAGTTTAGCGAGGTCGCCACCCCCCCCCCCCCCCCTTTGGCCACTGACCCTTACTCGTCTAAAAAAACCTGAGTTTTTAACGGACACCAGAATGCCGGTCGGCCTCCAGAGGGGTTCAAAAGCTCAATGACTAAAGCACCGATCTTGGCTCACCCCGACTTCAACCGGGAGTTCTTCCTCGACACGGGGAGCCAAGAGCGGGTCATCACCTAAGCCAGGCACACCCTCAAGGGGGCAACGCTGAACTACTCCATGACCCGGCGAGAGTTGGTCACCATCGGGTTTGGCTGCCGACAGTTGCGGTCGTACATCGATGGTATGACACATCACGTACAAAACGGATCGTCAAGTGCTATGGCTATTGTTCTGCTTCAACGAGCCCCGGGAGAGGCATTGCCTAGCTGGGGAGTGGGCTTGGACTAAACCAGGGGTGGGAAAACATGCATGCTGAAGTTTACATGGCGCAAGGTGACTACGCATTTAATAAAGGAGGCATGGCTTTTATTTTTCGGTTTTGTTGCATGATATCCTCCCCCCCCCCACCCCCCCATGCTACACACAATCGTTGCCTCCGCAGTGGCGAGGTGACGGACCCAACCTTCCCCTATGGGTCCCCCTGTATGAAAACGTGATAACCCTGGTTCAATGTGCATTTTCTTCCTCTTGTATGCCTGGCACCGCACATGTCCAAACCACTTCACAAGGATGGATGCATGTTGGTGGTTGCTAGGAGTTACATCATCACTCCCGCTACCACCAGCCAATCAGCTGCCAGAAATAAGACCCCAATGTAACGTGGCTGCCGTTGTTGCATCAAGTTCCCGAGCAACGCCCTGGCTGTGGTTGAGGTATTCTGTACGTTCTAGCTATTTATGTTTTTTTTTAAGTCACGCGTGATTTGCGTTTGCATTTATTTGCGTGACTGCGTGTATGTAATTGTGCAAATGTGTAATATTGCGTGGGAATACTGTTCCTGTGTTTTTGTGCGAGTGCCTTTTCGTTTGTTTTGGGTGTTTCTATCTCGTGCTATGTCGGCCTTAATAGGTGCTGGCACAATAACATCTTTGAAATCAAGTTTGATAACGTATTTTTCTTGGGAATGCTTCATTTTTTTTTGCTGTATTTAATGGACAATGGCTTTTTGAGATTTTCTTGAGTTTACTTTTATTGGTAAAACACAATGGAGTGCTCTGCACAAAGAGCGGTACTTGTTAGAAAATTTTCCAGAAAAGGTATGGAGACTCATTGAGGCCTGGGTAAATACTCGGAAGACGAGTTGGCTTTATTGTTTTAACGGAATACAAGTCCACAGAAGGCACTCGCAGCAAGACAGTTGGGCACGCAAAAGTGCGATATTTCATATAAAAATGTATTATCATGAAGAAATGAAATAGCCTAAAGGTGAAAATAATACCGCACAAGAACAGAAACGTGTATATCTATCCATTAAAACCAACCTCATGGCTGAGTGTGTGAGAGTTGGTGTGTCCGTGCGATTTCCGGGTGCGCAAATTTCGGCTACTGAAAACGCCGAGGCCTGTATAGCTCTGAGGTGACACCTGAGAGCTATGCTTCCATCCCACCCGTGCGCCAGCACATACGGATTGACACCACCGATGCATACTGTTCACTAATTAATGCCGAGCCTTGCACTCACAACGCACACATCCAGGTTGTGACTTGTGATTCGTACAAATTGTATGCACATGACATTTAAACAAAACATCTAAAAAAATACTTTACCAGATAAGGCCCCACTGAGATTATACAGATTTTTTTCAGACGCGACCTGGCCACAAATGATAGCTCATAGAAATGGCTTATCATGTGGAAAATTTATAACCAAATGTTTCTAAATGTAGTGGGAAAACCCAGAGCACCTGGCGAAAAAGCCACACCACCATGGGGAAAACATGCAAACTCCAAATATACAGCAGGCATCAAGGTCGGGATCGAACTAACGACCTCCTGTATACCAGGCGAGATAGTAAACAACTCGCCACTGTGGCTAATTTGACAGTGTGGAGACGACTTCAACGCATTTGTCCTGGGAAGGTTTTCTTTATTAAGGAGCCACGTGCTCACACTCGGACAGGCAGAGACCCCCACTGCAACAGCCCCGAATCTCCGACGCATCTACCTTTTATACGGTCCGAGGCCACGCCCTCTTTCCCGCACCTTCTCGCTGCTTCTCGATCGCTCGCTCTACCAGCAGACTCCACTGTCCTCTTCCATCCCCTAGCCACGCTCCTATTCTCGATCATTCCTGTAGCCAACAGTCCATTTGTACTGCAGGCTGACTCCCCTGTCATTACCTCCCGTGTCCACTAGTCCATTCGCTCTGCAGGCTGACTCCCCTGTCATTACCTCCCTTGGCCACTAGTACATTCACACAATAGGTTGACTCCACTGTCATTACAAAATTACGAACAAGGTTTAACAAAGAAGAAATGCCAACGAAACAAAAAGTAACAAATTATTTAATCGAATTTTTACCCTGAGTCGTGAAAATTCATAAAATCGCTGAGAGAAGGACGACTCATGATATGCCTCCTGGCTTTTGCGAGGCTTCAAAAGACCAAGTGGATCCGACCGCAACTCCTCAATCACTTGATACGGTTTCATTTCCCTAGGGGCGCCCTTACATGGTGACGATGTCAATCAGGACCAAGTGCCATCACTTGTGTGTGCCATGATATCATTTTTTTATCAAACAATACGAGATCAAATGTTACGTGATAGTTATCGCGATATCAATTTGCCGTAACTTTGTCATTGTATTCAGATGTTTAGTTTATTGTTTTTGCTCTTCGCTGCTCCAAGCATTACAACCGTATAATCTATACTGCTTATAACGCACAGTAGACTACAAATAATTATGTATGTTGAACTTCTTTCACACCGTACGTAGCCAACCACTCTAATCGGACGTGCAGGGGAAGGAAAATAAAGTAAACATAACAACAAGCAGTTCTAGAGAAGTGAGTTTTCAATTTAGTATCGTGGTGTAGTGTTAAGTAGTGTATTGTAGTATAGTATATTTAGTAATAATAGTGTAGTGTGTCGTAGTGTAGTGTATAGTAGTGTGGTGTGTATTGTAGTCTATAGTGTACTATGTAGTGTCGTGTATATTGTTGTGTATAGTGTCATGTATATTCCTGGTTCTTTCGGTAAAGTCACGTAGAATGGAAACAATCAAATATAAAACTAAAATTTTCTTGCTGTGGTTTTCACAGCCGATGATGATTGCTTGTGTTGCAGTCGAAACGTCGTGAGAATTATATTGTTTTATATTTTGTTTCCCGTCTACGTGACTTTACCGAAAGAACCAATAATATGAATCCCTGCAGTCACGAAAGCTGTAAATCAGTGTCATGTATGTTAAACGTCTTTCACACCGTACGTAGCCAACCGCACTAATTGGAGGTGCGGGAGAAGGGTAACAAACTAAACACAAAGAGCAGTTCTAAAGAAATTAGTTTTTAATCTAGATGATTTAAAAGTGCGTAGCTCCCAGTGACGTCCTAATATTGAAAGTAAGAGCGCTCCAGACAACAATCAAATGATGACATCGCATAACTGCTAAGCCACCAATTGCTCAAAAAACATGTTTGTAAGGCACGCGGTTGAATGGGTAATGACCATGTAATGATATTGTACAAAACGCATGACGTGATTATCTGTTACCTCTATATTTTGTGATATATTGTAAAAGCTCCATATCGTGGCAACTGTAGTAGACTCAACGTTCAGGTTTTCATTGCCCTGTATGATTTAATCATCGATTTTTGGATAATGATCTGGAACAATTTGTGTCATTAAGAGCCTCCATCTAAGCAAAACAAATTAAATGGTCACGTTACAAGCGTTTAACAACGCTCCAATTATAATTATTTAATCACACTTACTGTAAGAGTTAAAGAACAATCCTAGCAACCTAATTTAGCAGGAATGATACTAAAAATTCGCTTAAAAACATCAACCACCTTAAGGACATCCCGGAAGTCCAAATAAAATCCTGAAAGTCAGAATCAAGTTGAAATGACTTCCAAGAAGCTAGAATGACTTCCCGGATTTTATTCTGACCTAGTATTTTGACATCGTTTCGAACACATTGGCCCTCATCCAATTGCCTAATTTGATCGTGATAACTGGTCTTAAAACTATCCAGTGAGATGCAACAACAATCGGTGCATTGAACGCTTGTGGAAGTGAAAATTTAGTTTTCGGCTACGACGGGTTTGCAAAAAGGGCCTTTTGTAATCCAAGTCTTGCCGTTATTTATTGCCTAGCCTAACCCAACAAAATTAAATTCGTCAGCGGTAGTAGATGAGTACGGATGCCTCCAACAGCTGCTTGGAGGCGCTCCAGCTAATCTGCGTCCCGTAGCCGTCCCAGTCGAAGGCGGAGAAGTCGCCGCACTGTCTCGGAGACTGCTGCGGAACGTATCCCGCGCCGCCGATGCAGTACTGCAGAGAGACGAGCACGGGTTAGAGTTATCAGCACAGTCACACATCGACATGGCTGAGAAATTGGCGAAGAGCGGAGTCTGAGATCGGCGTTTGTGTACGGTTAACCTCTCGGTTATAAGGTTAACCACTCGGTTATCCGTGAACAGGTTTTCTGGGTTGTACCATGTTTAAAAAAATGTGTAAGAACCATGTATGCAGATACCGGTTTTGTTATTAGGTGAGGGTCGGTGACTCAGCGTCCGCGTTTTCTTTAAGTAAATGTAAACGGTTAATTTCCGCAGTTGTTTTCGTGTTTTGAAGTGTTTTTAATGGAGGCAGTTGTGTAACTCTTTATTTGCCATCCACTGCAGCAAGCCTACCTTTTGTTGTCACTCGTTAAATGTCAAATGACGTGTGTGCTACCCAAAATATCCACACTTTTAGGACGCATGCATACATTTGAGTGACAAAAAAATAAAAGTTATCTGCCTTCTTCTTTCATACGGCATTCTTTGGGGGATTGCAACAAATTACAAATTTGATGTTGAGATTTGATATCCCTTCCACTGGAAGAGTTAAATCCACCTGGATTTTATTTTATACCGACGTGACTTTACCGAAAGAACCAAAGTGTACCACGTGAATATGTTTCAGATCGCTGTTGAATGAGCCGATGGGGCAGTCGTTCACGACACGTTGCACGGTCTGAGGTATCCGGTTCTCTGTGATCATAGATATACATAGATTTTTGCGTGCCCTTAACAGTTTTTCGTGAGTGACCATCCTCATCGCCCACTCCTAAGGCTTCGCCTAAGTAGACTCGATTATCCGTGTGCGATTTCGATTTAAAGCTTTCGTGACTGCAATGATTCATCTTCTTTGGTTCTTTCGGTAAAGTCACGTAGAATGAGAATAAAATAATAAATTGATAAAATGACTCCAGCGCTGTCCTACCAGACAGTCTCGTCCCTTCACCTGATGAAGGCCGCTTGTGTTGTGGCCGAAACGTCGTGAGAATATTATTGTGTTATTTTATTTTATCAATTTATTATTTTATTCTCATTTTACGTGACTTTACCGAAAGAACCAAAGAAGATGTATCCGTGTGCGGTTTACCCAATTTGCGGATTAACCGTGCACCTGAGATTTTGACATAAATTAATAACTCATGGATTCTCCCTTAAGCACGAATTAATATTCAAAAAACAGGCTCACAGTGTTATTCTTGGAATTTTTTTTTACAAGCCACGTGCCTAAACCGAACAAATATGTGCTCCTGTTAGTCCAAAATACCCGTGATTGCCTCTACAGTACAGTAGTAGCATATCTTTACAACAGTGGGCGCAGTTTGATTGATGTTGATTGGCGTGGCTCTGCTATCACCCACTTGGTGGGCCGAGTCTTCTGCGATCGTTAGTATTCATTATAAGTTGAAAGAGTAACAGTAGAAATCGACAGTTGTGCTTAATTTTGAGTGCTTTATCCGATCATGTATTTTGTGAGTGTTAATTTGCGAAACTGTGCGTGTGTTTTCGTATGGACTTTAGTAATTAAACAAAAGTAATATATTCTTTCCTACACATTTTTTTGTTCATTAGCATACGGAATTTTCATTAATTATACATATACTCGTGTTTTTTTGGCAAAGAGATCCGCGTTAAATGGTTCTATTTTTGGATTAACCGTGGCCATCCTTGCCATCATTAGCGTGGATAATTAATCGAGTCTCCGGTATGTACAACTGCTATACAGCAGAGGTGGTGGAGACCCATTTCTTTACTGAGTACAGAAGAAGACTTTCCAACGCCTCCGTTGATCCAACCGCACATTAACACACAACTGAGTGTTATCAAATAACAATGCAAAAAAAACGAAAATAGGGCTCGCGTTCACAGACAGACTGAGTGCTGGCAAAACTCACAGAACGCAAAGTGGTGCCAGTTGGAGAATTTGCAAGACGTTACCAATGATGGATGTGTGCCTTTCACAGGCCTATTTTTGAGGTGTTTATGGCCCTATGAAATGAGGTGACGGGGGGGGGGGGTGTGCGTTTGTTCCCCCAGGCTCTGCTTTACCGTATGGGGCGAGTGTAACATGACATCACTCTGAACACAATTTGTGTGATGGTGCGAATGCGCCTCTCACATGCTCGGTGTTGCACTTGAGAGCCATGACCCCGGAGCAGATGGCGAATGGGGCTCTCTCCGTGTTGAACACTCGGAACTGCACAAACCCTGGCCGTGTTTCACCTGTTGTAGTGGGGGGAGGGGGGGCGGGGATCTTCGTTAGTCACGGTCGATCTACTGCTGGATGAAGGAGTCCTCAGTCACCCGCTCATATTTCTACGACGCAATAATCCACCTCGACCCTGATTTAATAACCACGGTAATTGGTTCAACAAAACCGGTCGTTCAGCGATTTGGTAATTAAACGAGGAGAGGAGATGCACGTTACAGGCATAATTCGTTCAGATCGCAGCGACAGTTACCATTTTTCACTGAAAAAAATTACTTTCTGCTATTTAAACAATGGATATCAATACATACAGATACTAACAAGATTATAAACACATTAATATAGACACGGTTAATCAATGCATTCATTCATATTTGCTATACCTACAACAGCCCGTCGTTAACAGGGGAATAGTCGGTAAGTAAACACATTGGTCTCTATGGAGCACTACACTACTCTATACACTACACTACTCTATACACTCCACTACTATACACGACACATTGGGCAGTATGGAGGCCTGTCGTTAAGTGATTAGTCGTTAACAGGGGTGGTCGTTAAGAGGGGTAATTCCTCAGTGGATCAATCCTCGTTCATCCCAAGACCCCCTAATCTCTCCCCATTCTAACCACTACAATTACTGTTCTTCCTTCATATTATCTCTCCATGGCGACCACTCATTCCCCGTCCATTCAATGCATTCATCGACATTTGCTCTCGTGTAAAAAAGATTTGACTTAATTCACGTGTCACCGGTCCGCCCATCGCTTCCTCTCGTCTTATTGTATTCACCTCGTCTTCACCATTACGTTCAAACATACCGTTGTTGATGCTTTGTAGATGCGCCTTACTCAAGGCGCTATGTAAATTACGACGAGACGAGATGGCTGTTACTCTGTCTTCATTCGTGACCATCTGCCAATATCCCTTCCATTGAAATGGTCTGCCTAGGCTCATTAAACGTCCCTGCGTGTGCTCTCGGATCCACGTATTCTTCTTTCTGTCTCTCATTGTGCCTGTTTTAATATCGGTTTTAATGTTTTGTTCGTGACGATTTTTGTCTGAACGACATGTCATAGTAGGGTGGTATGCGACACTGATTAAACTATGTAACACGATTTTTGTTCCTGGGTAGTAAGTGTTATTTTCTAAATGCTTACGCCTCAAAAGTATAGAAAATGGCTATTTCGATTTAAACCTTTCGTGACTGCAAGGATTCATCTTCTTTGGTTCTTTCGGTAAAGTCATGTAAAATGAGAATAAAATAATAAATTGATCAAGTAAAATAACACAATAAAATTCTCACGACGTTTCGGCCACAACACAAGCGGCCTTCATCAGGTGAAGGGACGAGACTGTCTGGAGGACAGCGCTGGAGCGAAAAAGCCACGCTCAGATCGCGACCTTTAAGCTGTGTGCGAAGAAACAAAGCACCTTGACAAAGGAATTAGCATAGAATTTAGCATTGAAATAGCTGAGTGATTAGCTTGTGACTGGTCACAGAAATGGCTATGTTAAAGTTAAAGCATACACATCCGCAGAGGCACCCCTTGACAAAGGAATTAGCATAGATTTTAGCATTGAAATAGCTGAGTGATTAGCTTGTGACTGGTCACAGAAATAGCTATGTTAAAGTCAGAGCATACACATTCACAGAGGCACCTAGTACAAATCAAACAGGAGAATTTAGCATTGAAATAACTAGGATAATTTAGCATTGAAATAACTGAGTGATTAGCTTGTGACTGGTCACAGAAATGGCTATGTTGAAGTCAAGGCCTACACTTCTGAGCTATTCACAGTAACTGGGTATACACTACAATATATAATGAATACTATATAGTGAACCAATAAAAAACTAAAATATAAATTACCTCAATGTTATCAATAAACTCTATATATTCTCCAATCAGCTAAGTTACCAACACTAAGTTGTTATATATCACAATGCTATATGGCGAAAAAATGGGTGGATTCTTACCCTCAACTTTAGCAACACGGATAGCTACGGGCCCCGTTCAGACGGACGAGTTCAACCATGGTCGGAACAGAGGAGGGGGAGAGAGACAGCTGCGAGGCGCTGTTATACTCCATGTTGTAAACCATACCATTAACCGTGGTGTGAGAGGTATTAAGAGTCAATGTCAGCGAAAGAGCTGTGGTCTGAAGGTCATCGTAAAATACAATTAATTAAGAATGGAAATGGTTTAAAACATCTTTCCAATGGTTACTAATCCAGAATCCATCTTCTCGGTTGAAATTGTCTCTGTGCTTGTATATGTGAATGGCCTCATGAACGAATCTCTCATGGTAGCTGGTTGGTTTGCAAAGAACCTCCGTCTTGGAGAAGTCAATGTCATGTGAGCCCACTGAATTATAACAGTGATCTGCCACAGCAGAGGAGTTCGTTCTACCGTGTTTCAAGTCTGCTTTATGTTTGCGGATGCGGTCCGAGATATGTCGTTTGGTTTCTCCAATGTAGCTACTACCACAGAGGCACTTTAGTTTGTAAACGCCCAGGTACTGTATGTCTGGAACAGTTTCTTTTACAGATGGAACCAGATCACGGATTTTATGTACTGTGTTGAATCGGACCTGGATCTTGTGTTTATTCAGGATTTTGGAGATCTTTTTAGTGACCCCTGCAATGTAGGGTAAGGTGATGGTTTTGAGTGGCTCCACAAGAGGATCCTTCTTCATGACTGGAGTGGTGGCTTTGCGGATTGTGTAGTCGGAGTAACCATTAGCCCTGAGAGCCTGGTGTACGTGCTTGAGTTCACTGGTAATGTGTTCCTGGTCGGAAATGCATTGGGCTCTATGGTATAGAGTCTTGATGAGGGAGTTCTTCTGGGATGGATGGTGGTGGGAATCCGGTTTCAAGTAAGCATCTGTATGGGTAGCTTTCCTGTAGACAGAGTGGCTCATTGAACCATCATGTCTCCTTTTAATTAAGACATCCAAAAAGGGTAGTTTGCCATCTTTTTCGACCTCCATGGTGAATCTGATGGCTGGGTGTATGGAATTGATGTGGTCGCGGAATTGGTCTAGAGCAGGCTGGCCATGTGGCCAGATGACAAAGGAGTCATACACGTACCTCTTCCATAAGGTTGGGCGTAGAGTGGCAGTCTGGATGGCGTCAGTTTCAAAATTTTCCATGAATACGTTGGCTACAACCGGAGATAGGGGGGAGCCCATTGGGGTGCCCTCAGTTTGTTTGTAGAAAGTTCCATTCCAGGTGAAGTATGTATTGGTTAAGCAATGTCTCACCAGGGGGGGTACATCAGTATGCAGTTTTTGATGAACCAGGTCTTCAATGATAGCGATGGTGTCAGGTACCGGGACTTTGGTGAACAAGGACACCACATCAAAACTGACAAGCAGGTCGTCTGGGGACAGGGAAATGCCTTTGATTGTCGATACCAGGTGAGTAGAATTTAGTACCGCAGAGGTGGTTTTTCCAGTGAAAGGTCGCAGTATATCAGCAAGAAACGTGCCAGTTTATAGGTGGGGGAGTTGATAGTAGAGACGATGGGACGAAGGGGTGTATCTTCTTTGTGTGTCTTTGGAAGGCCATATAATCTTGGTGGTCTGGCAGCAGAGGGTTTCAACGAGAACTGTTTGGTCTCATCAATTAATGCTGTTGAATCAGAGATGATTTTGTTTGTTTTGGTAACCAGGCTGTTGGTGGGATCTCGTTTTTTTTTTGTATAGCTGCCATCGTTGAGTAGTTCTTGAATTTTGTTGTTATATTCTGTTTTGTCCATGATGACAGTGGCATTGCCCTTGTCGGCTGAGAGGACGACAATATCATCTCTCTTTTTAAATTGAGATAATTCAAAATGTTCGTCTTTGCTGATGTTGCTGGGTGGCAACTTAGCGTTTTTTAGGGTTGCAGCGATTTCAGATCTTGCTACGTCTGCAGAGATGTGACTCAAGCCCTTGAGTGCAACGTCGACATGGGCAATGATATCATTAACCGGTATGTGTCTCGGTGTGACAGCAAAGTTTAGACCTTTAGCCAGAACGGATTTCAGACCATCAGAAATGGAACTGTTACTGCGATTAATTACGACTTTGTTGATGTCTATCTTTTCGGTGTGTGGATCCGATTTTTTGTTGGAGAGGTGATTGAATTTGGAAATCAAATTGTCCCTACATTTGGTCGACATAGTGGCAGCCGAAGAGGTAGTCATATTGTCTACATGTTCCCAATCCGATGTAGACATTGTTGCTGTCAATGTTAAGTGTTCTTTTTTTTTATTGGTTCACTATATAGTATTCATTATATATTGTAGTGTATACCCAGTTACTGTGAATAGCTCAGATGTGTAGGCCTTGACTTCAACATAGCCATTTCTGTGACCAGTCACAAGCTAATCACTCAGTTATTTCAATGCTAAATTCTCCTAGTTATTTCAATGCTAAATTCTCCTGTTTGATTTGTACTAGGTGCCTCTGTGAATGTGTATGCTCTGACTTTAACATAGCTATTTCTGTGACCAGTCACAAGCTAATCACTCAGCTATTTCAATGCTAAATTCTATGCTAATTCCTTTGTCAAGGGGTGCCTCTGCGGATGTGTATGCTTTAACTTTAACATAGCCATTTCTGTGACCAGTCACAAGCTAATCACTCAGCTGTTTCAATGCTAAATTCTATGCTAACTCCTTTGTCAAGGCGCTCTGTTTCTTCTCACACAGCTTAAAGGTCGCGATCTGAGCGTGGCTTTTTCGCTCCAGCGCTGTCCTCCAGACAGTCTCGTCCCTTCACCTGATGAAGGCCGCTTGTGTTGTGGCCGAAACGTCGTGAGAATTTTATTGTGTTATTTTATTTTATCAATTTATTATTTTATTCTTATTCTACGTGACTTTACCGAAAGAACCAAAGAAGAAAAATGGCTATTATTCCCCACAAACTTTGCTTTTGTGACCATGACTTTATGTGAAGGAATGACACAAATGCACACCACGTTTTCTCATTGAAAACATGTACATTTCAAAATAGCACTGTCCTGGTCACAAAATAAAAGTTTGTGGGCAATAAGCCACTTTCTGTACGTTTGAGGCATAAGCAATTGGAAATTGACACTTAGTACCCAGGAACTTTTTGTTACACAGTGTTATGTATCTACACTATGCTCAAATATATTTGTGCTTATTTTTTGTAGCAGTAGACACTATACTTGAATTATAAAATCACCTGGAATGAAGTGCCTGCCTGAAAAAACTGTCGCGTCACTCGCAACGATTTCAAGAACAGAACATTTCCTGTTACAGCTGTGATTGTGAAACATCAACCATTGCAGGTACCAAATCATAGGTTGATTGATACTAAATAATTTGCACTTCTATACTAATATACATGAGTGCTTTATGTTGATATATCAACCTTCGAATGTATAAGAACCACGAAATGTATACGGGCGGTCATCGACTTACGAACGAATTCCGTTCCTGTTACCCGTTCGTAAGTTGAACTGTTCGTAAGTCGGAACACAATAATGTACACACCGTCCTCAACTTACGAACGGGTTACGTTCCTGCAACCCGTTCGTAAGTCGAACGGTTCGTAAGTCGGAAGACAATAATGTACAGGCCATCCTCGACTTAAGGACGGGTTACGTTCCTGAAACCCGTTCGCAAATCGATTTGTTCATATTTCGGAACTCAATATATAATTGTACGAACGGTCAGTTATAAAATGTGTTACTGTTTAACAATAAAAGGAAGCATTGTTAAACTCAAGAATAAGAAGAGATACTGTACACTTGCATGAAATACTGTTTAGTAAATAACGCGTAAAATAAAGTAACATGAAAAGAATAAAATACGTTTTATTTTCACTTACCTTGAGTCCTGATGCTGGCATGCTGTGCTTCCCGCAGAGGATCGCTACGCCGAACTAAATAGTTCCGCGATTCGGTTCATAAGTACGACCGATCGTTCACAAGTCGTATGGTTAAAAATAATAAGTCTAATTGCGGTTCGTTCATAAGTATGGATATTCGTAAGTCGGACTTTGGTATCTCGGGGACTGCCTATATTCACACCAGCAGCATGGAAAATGGAGCCTTGCTGTAGACCTGCTAAGCGTGATATACTGTGCATATTGTTGTGTTTTACAGACATTACAAATGAATGTGGTGCCATCAATATGAAGTCCCTCGTCTCTTCATTTCGAACGTGTAACATGTTTCGTGCGTGAACCCAATTTTGACGAGTCAAACGCTCGGTAATAGTCACTCACCTATACAGTTAGGGCAGATGAGTGAGTTGACAACATTGTTGTTTCCAAAATCGTAAACTATTGGGTAAAAAGGTCCATTATTGATTTGACAGACGCCTGAAGCGAACTTCAATGGGTAGAAATTCTGCAATATAAACAGTACAAACAATTAGATTTTAACAAGGACGAGACTACTGTCCCTGCAGATTTGTGTAAAAAAATTAACTTTTGGTATAGCAAACCGTAAACCCTCACCCCAACCTTAATTCTAAGGCCTCTCCCCTAACCCGTAAACCTAAACCCAACCCCGATCCATTCACCTCAATGCTGTCCATTACCTGTAAGCATGAATCTCTTACTTTATGCATGAGATAAAATGTATTGTAGAGACATTGGCGTATTTGACCATGTTTTTTTAACAACAACAACAAAGATCAAATTTACGTAACTATTCGGCTATATCAGCATTTAGAAGCATTTTAAAACGTGTTATTAATCACTAGTTACAAAGCAACACTAAATAATGTAACAGTGTCCAATACATTGATTGTGTTCCGTCTGCGGATCGCGAAGATACTATTTTGTGAATCTCGGGGAAAAACTAAATTAGATCATGAACATGAGGTCACAGTGGCATTGAGAGCGCTGCTGGATCGTGATTGGCTGAGGGCAGGTGGGTGACTGGGTGGTACTTTAGGCCCCCTTCCTCCAGACACACGTACGCGGACACGTGACTTGCAGGTGAGCGTGTGTGTGTATTGGCACTGTGTGTTGGTACATATGGGGAGCGGTAGTGTAGTGGTTATCGCACTGCGCTACGGAACCCGGCGACCCGAGTTCCCGCTCACGGCTGACACCAGTGGCGATTTTCCGAACCAGTTCTAGGCCTCGCCTAGGTCAACTCAGCCTCAAATGAGTACCTGGTGATGTGTGTAAACATCGCCACTTGGGAGACAAAGGCGGCCGGGCCTGGTGCTGGCCACCCACCCATTTGTGTGCTGTTCCGGCCTTCATAGGTGCTTGCTAACAGCACTTGCCCCAACAGTATGTTAAGGATATACAGGGGATCTTTGTCTTTGTGTGCACACGGAGCTCAGATACATGCTCCACATGTAACCCCCCCTGCCTCCTCGCCCAAAATCCACAACTGCCCAAAACATCGTGGGCAATTGCACACGAGCGCATGGGGTCATGTATGTGTAATGACTAGTGGCCACGGGAGGTAATGACAGGGGAGTCAGCCTACAGTGCGAATGCACTAGTGGCCACGGGAAGTCATGACAGGGGAGTCTGCTGTGGGTGTGAAGGGACTGGTGGCTACGGGAGGTAATGACAGGGGAATCAGTTGTGAGTGTGAAGGGACTGGTGGCTACAGGAGGTAATGACAGGGGAGTCAGCTGTGTGTGTGAAGGGATTGGTGGCTACGGAAATGATCGAGAAGGGAGCGGGGTCAGGTGACGGAAGAGGACGGTGGAGTCTGCCGGTGGAGCGAGCGTCCAGAGTCAGCGAGAATGATTGAGAAGGGGGACGTGGCCTCGGTACGTATAAAAGGGAGATGCGCGGGAAACTCGGGGATGTTGCAGTGGGGGTCTCCGCCTGTGTCAAGTGAACGTGTCTTCAATAAAATACCATCTCAAGAGAAGTGTGTCAAGTTGTCATTATATATGTATGTATGTTTAACTTATTTCACACCGTACATACCTTGTATAAGGAGTAAAGGTTCCCCCCGAGGGGTTCCAGAAAGCTGACTTCCGTGTGGTAGCGCAGGATCGCCGACTGCTTCCACTGGAGCAACGGTGTCCCATTTGGGACGTGCCATATCGCGATATCATCCGCGTCAAGGTCGTAGTATCCCTCGTTCTGAACGCATGACACAAAAATGGCATGAGACGGATTAAAAAAAAAAACATTTGGGAGGCTTAATCTACATACAGGGACTCCTCTACTTAAGAACATTCGACTTACAAACTTTCAGAAACACAAACAAACCTTTGATTTAAAGCTTTCGTGACTGCAGTAATTCATATTCTTAGTTTTTTCGGTAAAGTCACGTTGAAGAGAAACAACAAAATATATATAAAACAATAAAAAATTCTCACGACGTTTCGACCATAACTCAAACGGTCATCATCAGGTGTGTCGGTTGCATACCGACACACCTGATGATGACCGTTTGAGTTATGGTCGAATTTTTTATTGTTTTATATATATTTTGTTATTTTGTTGTTTCTCTTCAACGTGACTTTACCGAAAAAACTAAGAATACAAACAAACCTGTCCGTATGTCCAGTCGTCTGTTCGGATGGAGAGTCGTTCAACCGCTGAGCATTAGATGGCGGTGGTGGCATCTACATCTGCAGAACGTGAAGAACCAGTGGAATCTACATCTACAGGAGATTATTCAACTTTTAAAGCCATTCTCCGTGTTTGGTGTACATACTGTTCAACGTGTTTGGAATCGACGGGGCTAAAGTTGGACTTATGTACAAATATACATACGAACAGACCTCTGCAACCTAACTCGTTCGTAAGTAGAGGAGTCCCTGTACATTGTGAGCTGCCAGCCACTCTCTCTTTAAGCCCTGCCCACTTTCACATAGCCACGCCCACTCCCCCACTAGCCCCTCCCCCACAGTGAGTAGCTCTGACATTGGCCGCCCCGTCGCCACCTGCTGTTCAGGTAGCCACGCCCACTATTTTCATGGCTCCTCCCATTACTAGCACTCAGCGTATCCCCCTCCACTCTTTGCGTATACTGTCGACCATGAGGTTAGAACTAAAAGAATCAACTGAGAAAAAAGTTCAACTGGGACAAAATTATTTTGGGTTTCTTTTTCTTTGCAAACGCTTCAGTACACCAGGAGACACCGTCCGATTCTCGGATCGGCCAGGGGAAAAAATGACACAACAATGTTATCATTGTTGTGTTTTTCTAATGCGCCTGGACCCATCCGAGTGGCAGCTGAGCCTGTCATCAAAACTACAATCTCAAGGAGAAAAACAAAAACAAATCTCAGTGACAAATACACCAACTTAAAAAAAAAACATTCTGCTCCACCACGATCGTTTTAAATGGACAATATCATAAATTCCATATTCCCATGGTGGTTGCCAGTCACTCTATGTCACAACCACTGTTAACTTTCAATACTGAGGTATTGATTGTATTGACCCCAAGGAGGACAAAGGGCATGTGAACACTCAACGAGGATTTGAACTTGTGTGTTCTGTGCTGCTAATTGTAAATTAAACATTGTCCAGCATCAATGGGATGTCGTTGGAATTGAACATAGAGGGTCTGTAGCACAATTATTTGGTTATTAAAGTCACTCGGTCCATTTGAGTCAGTAATTCCTGGGGTTGGTCACAGACACTGACATTGGGTTAATAACTCGGTGGTTATAGGAGGCCTCAGGCATACTCTCATGTGGAACAGCACGCAGATATATCTACTTTGAATGTGGGTGCTGTAACGCTGGATCTGTGGCACAATTTTCAGATTGCGAAAGTCACCCAGTCCATTTGGGTCAGTAATTCCTGTGGTTGATCACAGACACTGACCTAGGGTTAATAGATCGGTGGTTAGAGTAGGCCTGGGGTATCATCGCATGTGATACAGCACGCAGATAAATTTGCTTTTAATGTGTGACATAACGTTGAACATTTTTCCAAGAAATAGATTAAAATTACGGACTAGGCAGGACATTGTTGCGTCTGTAGGGTCCTGGAAAAACGTCGGAGTGAAAGCGTGTCCAAAGTGGCTCGTAATTAAATATTGGCAGGAATCCCGGGACTGGGCTATTAGACCGCTTTACGTGCCCGTTACAAGTCAGTTACACTTGTTCATAGGCCCCGGCTGGGACAGATTGCCCTGGATCAGGTTTAATCGACTGGTATATGGCCATGGTCGATTTGGCACGTGGATTTTACACAATGATTGCGCAGCTGTCCAACAAAACAGCTGTCCACATTAGCGTGGGACTTTTTCCCCTTACAGCGGCGGCCAGAGTGTTTGATTTAACTCGACGACGTGGCAATAAGAGGTGATCGAGTAATTTGGATTGTTCGCGTGTGCGGTGGCTTGGGGAATAGCAACTTTAATATCGATATTCAAGTTTGAAAGCCAAGCGATGGCCATTGGTGTCCCTCTTCCTGCTGCTGCTTCAGTTGTATTTGCAAACTTATCAGGAGTTGACAATGTGGTCCACGTCTGGCAATGCGCTCTACGTTTGGAAATGCGTCCTGCGGCTTGCAATTCGCTCTGCTCTTTACAAATGCGCTCTCGGGCTTAGAATGTGCTCTAGGGTTTGGTCAGTGTTTCCTTTGTTGTACCACTTACAAAGGCGGTGAACGGATCCGGCATGAAGGGTCATGCCAGAATCTCATTGAGTCACAATTCTCCATTTGTTTTCGGAGAGCCGTGACACCAAACGGCTTCAGCGGTGGGATCCAACAATAGAAACGAGTCCGGGACGTCGCCATTGGATGTCCGTTCGATACCTGTACCTGGCAAACGCAAGAACGGCGGGCAGCACTGACCTTGTAATCGGTGTCGGTGGCGGAATGGATCTTGTTGAAGACATTGACGTTGGCCCAGTTCCCGTCACCATCCACGAAGGTCGGCGACGCGTTGCTGCCCTGCTGGCTGGACCAGCGGTCGCCGATGGCGCACTTGGCCGCGATGTTGTTCTCGTGGACGCTGGCGACCAGGGTCCAGCCCCCTCCCTTGGTGTGCATGTCGCAGAACGCCTGGTAGAGCTTTCCTTCCTTCGTCTGCAGCGAGTAGATGCCATCTGTGCGTGAATACAATGCGCATCGAGAGAGAACAAGATCGTGACCAGAGAGTGAGACACAGGGGCAAGGAGTGCAACCATGGGGGGGGGGGGGGGGGGGGGGTTATGTGGTAGCAGCGTCATGCGAAGCACACAAGACCCCAGCTGGCCACAAAGGGGGCCCCCTAAACAACAGATAAACAAGTTGCACACATAGTAATAGGTTTTACCCTTTTAACTGGCACAAAAACTGACACCTTTATTCAAGGCATCATGTTTGCAATAACCACAACACAAGCAGTCAAAATGCAAACAAAAGAGACAACTGGTGTTGGACCAGTGGAGACTAGGCTCTAAGAAAAGCCATCTCGGGTGTGGACCAATCAAATTCAAGGACAGTGCATATTATTATCAGTTGTCTTTTTTGTTTGCATTTTGACTGCTTGTGTTGTGGTTATTGCAAACATGATGCCTTGAATAAAGGTGTCAGTTTTTGTGCCAGTTAAAAGGGTAAAACCTATTACTATATCTTGTTACTGGCAAAGGAGGTCTCATAATGTAAGTTGCACACATTTTATGAAAATTAAGAATAGAAGTTTCCATGATATATCTGCTCACCCCGGGCTATAAATGCTCTGACAGTGCCTCGTCTTTGTGCTGTTCACCTCTGCGTTGTTCCCTGCTCTGACACTGGTAGTGAGACTCGGCCATAAAGAAGGCTGTCTCTGGTGTAGACCAATCAGTTTCAAAGACAATGCGTGTACTATCAGAGCATGTGTGTTTGCATGTTCACCACAAGTACTGTGTGTGGTTAATGAAGACTTTATTCCTCGCTGCAGGTTTCTATTGCGTGTTTGAACATCTGAACCACTTTTGTATTATTGCCAGAAAGAGTAAAACTTATTATGCAGTTTGCATGCATTGATTCTGGCAAAAAAGGTCCCATGATAAGTAAAAAAAAACTATTAAAAAAATTAATATAGGAGAACAATAATATGTAGCTATAGCCTATATATTTATTTCAAGGAGTTTAAAAAAAACGATCCGTAGCGATTTCAGTTCAAGTGAGTTGGGAGAAAGGAGGGATGGGTGAGCACAGTCGTATCTTGCATAGCCACCCACCCCCGTTGAAATAAGTCGTTGTGCCCCCTGTGCATGGGGGCCTCCGATAGCATCGATGTGCAGAAGGCCCGGGACGAGGAATGAGTTGGCAAAGAGGACAAGAAAGGGAGCCTCAGCCATTCGCGGGAAGAATGCCAGGACATGGAATTGTTACCGAACAGAACAGCCACGTCCCCGACGCCGAAGATAAATGGATGCAATGGTTTTCAGGATTACCTTTGGTTGATTGCGTCGTCTGTTTTATCTCCAGGCAGGATCTCGGGTACTTTTTGCAGCATGCATATACTAGATTTTTGGCACAGGTGGTCCAGTCGTGTGGTCTTAAGCATGTCTTCTTGTTAATCGTAATGCCTGCAGACACACCTCATGCAGTTTAACACGTAGGCTTTCGCGACCGATATAATTAATAATAAAGGTTCTTGGGTTAGATCGCATAAGCATAAATGTCGAAACTCTCCACCACTCGACAGCCAATTAGTAAAGGATTTGTCACTTAAACAAAGCGCCAAATAGTTCACTACTTCAGCCCACCGGTGTGTTGGAGAAGTAGTCACTATTTGGCGCTTTGTTTACGTGACAAATCCCTTACTAATTGGCTGTGTCGGGTGGTGGAGGGTTTCGACACATTTACACTTACGCGATCTAAGTCAACAACCTTGACACCTCATGCAACCCGATTTCATACTCAAGCATGCTGATCCACTATTCAGACCACTCTTATGTTCTATTAGAAACTCGCTGATCATTTTTAAACCGACAATACTCTTTTTCTGAGTTCGGAGAGTAGTGAGGCAGTGGTTAGTGCGCTACATTATGCTCCCAATCACCTTGAATCCTGGCCACAGCTAACAAGTGCTGATTTACATCAAAATCAATCCAGCTCACCCCCCCATTTGTTTTACTCAACCCCCCCCCGCCCGGCCGATGTGGTTACTATGGTGAGAAACCACATTAGCCAAACAATCCCCATGACCAACAAGGTAGTGTGGATGGGCAAGTGAAAAAGCACGATTCAATGCCATGAACCTGCTGGCGACAGAACATCGATCGATCTCCCGGTCCATCCGGGCGCAACAGCTCAATACTTTGTTCTCCTGCCCACTTTGCCGCCCAAACGTGGTGGGATTCTGCGGTGGCGAGATGTTAACTACCTCGCCTGGTACACAGGAGGTCGTGGGTTTAATCCCGACCCTAATGCCTGCTGTATATTTGGAGTTTGTATGTTTCGCGCCGTGGTCACGTGGATTTTTCTCTGGGTCCTCCGGTTTTTTCCCCCACATTTAAAAACACGGGTTTAGAGTATTCGGTTGCTATACATTTCCACGTGTTAATCCACTTTGTTGAGTTATCATTTGTGATAGCCAAGGTCGCTTCTGAAAAAAGAACTGTATAGCTCAGTGGGCCTTACCTGGTAAAAAAAATAAAGTTTAGTTTAGTACAACATGCGGAATAATAGCGAATCGTTGGAGCGTGCTGACCTACCACCGTCGTCGGAAGTACTGAAGAAGTTGGGGTACTTGGTCCGTTTTTTCAGCGGGGTGACACCATTGGTGGGGATTATTTCAACGGCAACGCTGCTGCTGGCTAGAGAGCCGTTGTCCGCTCGTGCCCATTTGCCACCGTCAGCCGCAGCTGGAAGACCGCACGGACGCGCACCGCATCATCGGTGCGCACGATTGGCGGCGACGTACGGTGCGAAAAAAATAAGTTCCACGTCCTTACGTCGAGTTCACGCCCTGCACTGTTAGTCCAACCCCACTCCGTCTAGTCACCACCGTTAAAAAAAGAGGGCAGTCAGGGCCAGTCCTCGAAAATGTGGTTGGCTGTTGGGCAGGGCTGTTACGTTTAAGGATATCAGTGTTATGAGCTTCACCGCTCACGCTGTCAAATCCGGGGGAAATGATCAAGCATGCACTTAGAGAGACTCCCACTATTTTCAAGTGGGCTGGGGGAATTGACATCACTCCGTCAAAGATCTTGAGGTGGGGGGGGGGGGAGAATGTCTTTATACACAAAAGTGGGGGGGGGGGGGATGTGTGAAAATTATATTTGTGAATACTGTTACAAATCAGCACTGTTATGACCTGTCCACAATGATCCTTCCACATTTGGGAAGCCGACAGTTGGTAAAATTAGGAATGTTTCCTTTCAACCGTGATGTGCTCCTTGCACGTGAAGGCAAAAAATATTCCAAGTACCCAAGCAAAGTGTGTACAGAGTTATTATTCACAATTGATTTTGGGTTAGGACACGTACTGACTGGGCCAAATCTTTGCGGTGATGCACTCCATCACCCACCACAACGAAACAAATGTAAATTTCCATGGCTACAATCGTTGAACAAATGTGCCAATTATTATTTTTCCCCGCTCACAAGTAAGTTGAACAACCATTTTCACAACCCGATTTCGCAATGAAGCTACTCCACAAAGTACAAATTCAGCCAAAGTTATTCCAACTTTGGCCGCATTTGTGGGTTGTCGATTAGAAGCAATCAATAAGCTGAAACAATGAAATAATGGACGAAGCAAATCGGAATATATCGATGCTCAAATGCTGAATGCACAATTCAACCTCTGTACATACATAGTTGTGAACCATTGCAAAATATATCTATTAAACTTCATTTTAAGAACAGCATTAAAATGTCAGCATCACGAGTAAAACATTCCCGTGAAATGGAGGCCCAGATGAAATAATACGTTACGGAGAAATGTATCTTTCAGTGTAATTCCAAAAGTTGTGCAATTAACTGCTTCACTGACGACAGCTTTTTGTAAAATAAAAAAACCCCATCAAGAAAATTACTCTCAACGCACAATCAACGCGGACTTTTTCTTATTGATGTTTTCGAGTGCCTTTTCTGACCGTGCATTATTAACTTGACGTGAATCGATGAACCTTTGCCTCTCGTGTTGGCACAGCGCGAGTGTGGAGCTCTCTGCCCGCTCGCGTCTGAGGTTTTGCTCCTCACGGTGGCGATGTTCAAATCACGGCCGAAGGCGGCCAGCCCATTTCTATAATTTCGCCTCCCGATTTTATTTTGGCATCTCAATTATTTTACCGTTTTTTTAATGCTGTGTCTTCTCCTTATATACGTGGATTATTATTTTGTGTACATTTGGCTTTTGTAAATGTTTGTTTTGATCTTAACTCGTGTGAATTGGCATCGAACCTTGCGCTTCGAAAGTGTGCTCTACAAACAGAGATTTAAAAAAAACATTATTACCTCGGAAGCGGACATTTTCCTAAAGACGTGAATTACAAAACGAATGCATCGACGAGTTAATTCATTTTTTAAAAAAAAATCGAGACACTTACACACAAGTGCCGCACTGATGGTGAGAAACAACAGCGATGCTCGCAGAGTCCCCATCGCCACGTGGAATCCGCAGCTCGTACGGGACGCCGGCTCCACTCGTGGACCAGAGGCGTCCCCTCCTTAAATAAGGACCGCTCGCTGCCAAACTCGCAGAGCTAACGCGACATGGTCTGTCAAGCGCACTAGGGGCAGCTCTGCAGACATTTTGGCAGCCTTCCTCTGCAAACAGTGGCTCGCTTTTATTTTTTTGAGCGGGGAGGGTTTAGCGCCGTCGCATTTCAAGCTCTCTCCTGCAAGACTTTCCAACGGGGGGGGGGGGGGGGGGGGAGAAGGCGCCTCACGCTACTTGATGGAGCTCTGGTTCAAGAGAGGTCCTTGACGGATGCGGTGCAAAGATGATGGTGAAGGCCTAGACCGAGGGGTGGTTGTCGCGGGTGTTAATCCAGCGCAGCAACTGCGGGTTCTGGCAGAGGTAAAGAAGCGATGGCTGTGCTTCTCATGCGGTTGGCGTTTTACTTTACAGCCTCTTTGTCAATCCGCTGCTGGATGAAGCCCACCCCCAGCCCTCCCTCCTGCCGTGTCGGTGATCGCGGTTGTCTTTGCCATACTGCGCCACAATGGTCTACGTGTGCTGGAGGGGGGTGGGGGGGGCGAAAGGCCAGCTCGGATATCAGAATTCCATCTCTGTGAAATAAATAACAAAAAAATATCGGCTTGATTGTTATATTTAACTAACTTCACCCGAGTACGATTCCCCGACCAACGTCGAGTGGATAACTTCAGCAGCGCCGTTTCAAGACAATGCAACAACTCCGAAACCGGTTTCGACTCCGCAGTGTCTCGTCAGCAGTCAGGCTCGTCTGAATGAGCGCTGGGGAAATGCCGATCTTGCGGGTATCGGAGGTATGGGGCGGGGGGGGGGGTGACCAACTCCTTACGATGTGGGGTCCCCAGATTGCATTCGTGACCGATGGCCCACTTACACTTGCGTTGGTGCTATGGGGCGTGAAGAAGCTATCGCAATAGCAGAGGCTTGAAGCAAACACGCCAGGATGGGCCGCTCCTGTCCAGGCTGCTGTGACATTGCTGAGGGTTGCAGTCACCCCGCATCTTTCGGACGCGCTGATAATGTCTGTTATCATTACAGACTCTTATCAGTCTTGATTAAACATGTTTTGCTCAGACAAATGTATTAAATCGATGGTGTTTGTTTCGAATAGATAATTGCCTGGCGATGTTTCTGTTTTTTAGACGTATGATTGCGCTCCAGTGGTTTTTCTTTCAATTGTCTTCCAGTCGGCACGCTTCGACAGTGACGCAATGGTCACCGGGGGGGGGGGGGGGGGTTGTAATCCAGAGGTCACCTGCTCGTTGTGATCGCTCGGCGTGGCAGTTGAAACAACGGGGAGAGTTTCTTCACGACGTTTCACACGTCGTAGGCTTTCGCGACCAATATCATCCATAATATAGTTTTTTTTCGGTTAGATCGCGTAAATATAAACGTGTCGTTCAACCAGACCACCACACAATACAGCCAATTAGTAAGTTTGGTCACGTAAACAGAACGTGCCAATTCGTTACTAGTACAGCACACCGGTTTGTTGGAGAGCAAAGCCACAACATTTACAATCTGAGCAACGAATTGTCATATTCTGTTTACGTGACAAACCTCACTAATTAGCTGTGTCGGGTGGTGGCGGGTTTATTGGCACATTTATATTTAAGCGATCTAACCCAAAAAAACCCTCTAGATTATACACACAAAGTGCTTGCCACAAATGAACCACAATTCTTTGCTTATCTCGTCAAGGAGCATGAAACATCACGCGAACGCCCGTCATCCTGCCAGCGACTTCTAGCTGACCATCGAACAAAGGCCTTCACCGGAACGCGCGGAACTTTCAGATGCGCTTCTGTGGCCACCTGGAACGCGCTCTTCCTTCCGATACAAAGGACTCCGCTGGAGCTATGCACTTTTAAATCGAGGTTGAAAACAAATTTCTTTAGAACTACGTTTTTGTCTTCGGTTTGCTGTCCTTCCCCCGCACCTGCCGATTAGCACGGTTGGCTACGTACGGTGCGAAAGAAGTTCAACACTCCTGAGAAACCAAATTATTCGGCAGTGACAGGAACGTAAGATGACGTCATCTCCGCCGAGCCCTCCTACCCAGCGGTCTTTTATGATTTTCACTTTAATATAAATGCGTCTATTGAGTAATACTGTTTTGATTGTTGAAGGGTCTGTCTGTTATTCAGTCAATTCGGCCACTATTCTTATGCCTAATAAAAAAATTGGTCTTCAGAAAATATTTCTAAATGTAATTCTCATCTCTGAGTGCAAAACTAAGGGACAGGGAGGACGTTTACCACCAAACATTGAACCCCTTCACGATCTCTCCTGCAGTGGGCTGTGATTCTTAAGAGCATTCATGAGGGCATTTAGGCACCCCCCCCCCCCCCTCCTCCATTGTTTCCCTACAGTGACATCAGAGCTTAGGAAGACACCAGGGGCATGTCGAGTTTATTGAAACGGTTTATTGAAACATGCGGTTTAAGACAGCAGGTCTCTATTGCACTATAATCCTCAATGTGTGTGTTGTGCTGGTGGTCAACCACCCGTCTAACCCCCTTTCAGATCCTCTGTGGCATTGTCGACCTGAATCTTCTTGTTAATAATAAATACTTTAGTTTTTTTTTTAAGTCTCATCAGGCCCACGGTGTTAAGTGCAATCTACAATTCATATTGACCACCTCTCTCGATGTACTTTGAAGAAAGACCGCTGCTGCCCACGTGATTTGCCGATGTTGTATCCCCCCCCCCCTCCCTTTGAGGTCCACGGAGAGCTATTGGCCAACACGTCGAGGTGTTCGTCACCCAGCCCATGGTGAACGCGATTTTGATGTTTAAACGTCGGTGTGTTTAAACCTTCTAACACCGAATCGTTTTCACGACCGGGTCTCATAACCCCCATCTGGCCATGTGCACCTTGAGGCCACGTGTTGTGTCGAACGCCCGCTGGCAGGAGGTCACGGGGCAGACCCAGGTGCCACGAGTCGACTGACTGAGATGACTGGCTGATGCACCACCTGTGCCCCCTACTGTGCCAACCTGCTGTGCTTTAGCCACCCGGCGCTCCGCTCGTTGTTGTGAGCGTCACTCCTCCGCCCTCCGTTGTTGTTGGAGGGCGACTGCCTCCAACTGCCCAGTAGCGTCCTTCACGAGCGTCCTCCACAGAGGCCGATCTTGACACCGCTGGTGCCAGTCATCGGCAAGTCCACTCAGCTCCACGTCCTCCTGTACCACATCACTCCATCTCTTCTCTAGCCCATGCCGCGCCCGTTTAGCCCCGTCGATCCGGCCGAACAAAAGCTGTTTTGGCATGTGGTGGCTGGGCATGCGGGCTACATGACCCAGCCAACGCAACCTTGCCTGCCGGAGGAGCTCACCGATGGGACCTTGCCCAGATCTTTCAAGAATTTGTGAGCTACTCACACAATCCAGCCTGGTTAAACCCAGGATGGATCGTAGGCAGGCTAGCCTAAATATTTCTAACCGGCGAAGATGTTCCATTAAGGGGGTCCACGTTTCGCAAGCATAGAGAAGGGAGGGAATGACCGTGGCCGAGAAGACCTGAAGCTTAGTGCGGAGCGACAGACCAGGTAGCTTCCACACAACGTTACGCAACCGATGAAAAGATATTGCCGCTCGACTGATTCGGAGTGAGACCTCTGCTGTTAAACTGGAGTCGGTCATAAGCACACTGCCCAGGTATGGGAAACTCTCCACTCTCTCCACAACTGCCCCATCACCGATTGGGAGTTGTGGGGGTGGAGTGTCCGATGGTACAAAATACCCAGGCAGGTGCTTAGTTTTGATGGGGCTGATGGGAAGGCCCCATCTCTTAGTGGCACGCTCCAGTCTCAACAGCAGCATCTCCAACTCCTCCTCTGAATGAGCAGCAATTACCAAATCATCAGCATACATAACGCGGTTGAGCAATAGGGAGCCATCCCCTGACCGGTAAGCCTCCTCATTCTCTGACGTGGGATGCTGTAGCCGATGAGATTGGGCCTGTCGCTTTTTCTAAACTATCCTGAACACCTCCTCTGTCAGCCAGGGTCTCTGGGGAGGTCTAGACCGCGTACCCAAAGCAGCCATTGCAGCTGCATGAGTCACAGTCCTAAACCTCGCCCATTTACCCTCGACATCAGGAGGAGTGGGGGGACAATGCCAACCCCAACCCCAGCAAGCGATGATGAAATTCCCACTTGCAACTTTCATCAGCTAACTGAGACCAGGCCACTTTAGGTTGGAATGGGGTCCTGGGTGTATACCCACCACCGGAGTAGAAGAATGGCAGGCGCATCTTACAGATGACTAGTCGATGGTCAGAGAGCAGATCAGCTCCACGGTAGGTCCTGGTGTCAAGGACATGGGCTCGCATCTGCTAGTCCGTCACTATGTAGTCCAGCAGATGTTCTTGCTTGGACCCGGCATGCATCCATGATGTTGTGTGGATGCGCCGATGCCGGAACAGCGTGTTGGTAATTACAAGCCCATGGGCTGCACAAAAATCTAGCAGCCTCCTACCGTTGTTATTGAGCTGATCTGGCCCATGCCCTCAAATCACTCCAGACCAGGTGCCAGCATCATGACCAACTCGGGCATTGAAGTCACCCAACAAGATGACTCTATCCCGAGGGGCCACTCTAGCCAACACCTGTGACAGGAGGTCATACAGTATAAGGCATCTGACTCATCGGCTTTGCCTGCATCCCTCCACGGATGTTCGTCTTCGGTGGGGGCAGAAGTAACCACGACCACCACTCCTCGCCTCCGGTTGATGGGAAGGCGAGCCCAAAGTAGCCTGGGGCTTACAGCTTCCCACACCTCACCGCCACGCTCCCACGCCCCCTTCATTATTTTGTTCAAATGAAGAGCCACACCCTGTTGTTTGGCAGTCTGCTGCCCCAAGTAGAGGACTGTCCACCCCTCATGGTGGCAGGAGCCAGAACCGGTCCACCGGACCTCCTGAATGCCACAGAAATCCAGGCGGTACCGGTCCAGCTCCCGACAGAGGAGTGACAGCCTCTCCTCCGCAGTGAGTGTTCAAACATTCCACGTGGCCACACGAAGTGGCTTTTCATTGTTTCTGGAGGAGCCCCGAGGGTAAAGATTCAATCTCCTGGCTCCGCCAATTGGGGTTTGGCCAGGAGACGTCATAGACGCCTGTCCCCCCGGGGCCTCTGGCACAAGCTTATTAGTTATATATTTAAGTCGTGGTTTAGTGGTAATTAATTGAAGGTGGAGGGGTTACCAGCCCCTCGCACCCGTCCAGAGCCCCCGTTTAGCCACTGTGGTGGTAACAGACACTATGAGGGGAGAGGCCAATCGGAATTGGCCCTCCCCCCACAGCACTGTCCACGACAGATTTGCCCATCCTGCACCGCGAGGAGGTAAGGGGTTGTTTTGCCGGACAAACACATACACACACACCACGTAAAAACCATGGGTGGGGTTTGCGAGGGGGGGGCGCAACGCCACCCACCCCCCCCCAAACTGGACACCTTTATTAATTTATATTCAGTACTTAAAGCTTTCGTGACTGCAGGAATTCATATTCTTTGGTCTTTTGGTTAAGTCACGTAGATAGGTTCAAAGAAAATTACAAAAAAATAACAAAAAACGTCTTCTGGGTTCTTTCGGTAAAGTCACGTAGAATGGAGATAAAATAATAAAAATAATAACAGAATAAAATTCTCACTTGCATATCAACAGTAAATTAGCATGTAACTAGGGGATTAGCATGATGTTAGTATGAGGGATTAACACCACGGAGAGCGACGAGCTTTGTTCAGACGGACGAGTCCATCTATGTTCGGAACGGAGGGGGGGGGGGGAAGAGGAGGAAATGGCCACGGTCCGCTGCTCTGTCCTGTGTTGCGTTATAACTATGCTATAAACTAGACTACTATACATTACAATATTATACCTTCCAATCTAAACTACATTGTATAATATCGTATCCATAGACAAACCCCACCCTTGAATTATACAATGCGTTACTATACACTACCCTATACTTTAGACTATAAAATATTAGACTTGTAGTATTACACTATGCATTAGTCTACTAACCCTACTGTATACCACACTGCTGTATATTCACTATACAATTACGGTACTATATAATGCCTTATTAATTATGTTAAACATTACACTGTTATACTATTTATTATTATACAAAATGATATAAACTATACTATTGACCGTCGTGTGAAAGGTACTAAGAGGCAGTGCCAGCGAATGGACTGCGGTCTGAAAGTCACCGTAAAATAAATCAAGAACCGAAATGGTTTACAACGTCTTTCCAATGGTTACTAAGCCGGAATCCATCTTCTCGGTTGAAATTGTCTCTGTGTTTGAATATGTGGATAGCCTCATGAACGAATCTCTCATGGTAGCCAGATGGCTTGAAGAGAACCTCCGTCTTGGAGAAGTCAATGTCATGTGAGCCCATTGAATTATAACAGGGATCTGCCACGGCTGAGGTGTTCGTCCTACCGTGTTTCAAGTCTACTTTATGTTCACGGATGCGGTCCGAGATATGTCGTTTGGTTTCTCCAATGTAGCTGCTACCACAGAGGCAACTTAGTTTGTAGACGCCCGGGTACGGTATGTCTGGAACCACATCTTTTACAGATGGAACCAGATCACGGATTTTATGTACTGTGTTGAATCGGACCTGGATCTTGTGTTTATTCAGGATTTTGGAGATCTTTTTTGTGATCCCCGCAATGTAGGGTAAGGTGATGGTTTAGAATGGCTCCTCAAGAGGATCCTTCTTCATGGTTGGAGTGATGGCTTTGCGGATTGTGTAGTCGGAGTAACCATTAGCCTTGAGAGCTTGGTGTTCGTGCTTGAATTCACTAGCAATGTGTTCCTGGTCGGAAATGCATTGGGCTCTATGGTATAGAGTCTTGATGAGGGAATTCTTCTGGGATGGATGGTGGTGGGAATCCGGTATTGAGTAAGCATCCGTATGGGTAGCTTTCCTGTAGACAGAGTGGCTCATTGAACCATCAGGTCTCCTTTAAATTAGGACATCCAAAAAGGGTAGCTTGCCATATTTTTCGACTTCCATGGTAAATCTGATGGCTGGGTGTATGGAATTGATGTGGTCGAGGAATTGGTCAAGAGCAGGCTGGTAATGTGGCCAGATGACAAAAGTATCATCCAAGTACCTCTTCCATAAGGTCGGGCATAGAGTGGCAGTCTGGATGGCGTCAGTCTCAAATTTTTCCATGAAAACGTTGGCTACAACCGGCGATAGGGGGGAGCCCATTGGGGTGCCCTCAGTTTGTTTGTAGAAAGTTCCATTCCAGGTGAAGTATGTGTTGGTTAAGCAGTGTCTCACCAGGGGGGGTACATCAGTATGCAGTCCTTGATGAACCAAGTCTTCAATGATTGCGATGGTGTCAGGTACAGGAACTTTGGTGAATAGGGAAACCACATCAAAACTGACAAGCAGGTCGTCTGGGGACAGGGAAAGACCCTTGATTGTCGAAACCAGGTGAGTAGAGTTTAGTACCGCAGCGGTGTTTTTTCCAGTAAAAGGCCACAGGATTTAAGACAGAAAACGAGCCAGTTTGTAGGTGGGGGAGTTGATAGTAGAGACGATGGGACGAAGGAGTGTATCTTCTTTATGTATCTTTGGAAGGCCATATAATCTTGGTGGCCTGGCCGCAGAAGGTTTCAACGAGAACTGGTTGGTTTGATCAATGAATGCTGTTGAATCAGAAATGATTTTGTTGGTTTTGGTAACGAGGCTGTTGGTGGGGTCTCTTCTTATTTTGGTGTAGCTGCCATCGTTGAGTAGTTCCTGAATTTTGTTGTTAGTCTATTTTGTCCATGATGACAGTGGCATTGCCCCTGTCGGCTGAGAGAATGACAATGTCATCCCTCATTTTTAATTGAGATCATTCAAAGCGCTCATCTTTGCTGATGTTGCTAGCTGGCATCTTAGCGTTTTTGAGGGTTGCAGCGATTTCAGATCTTGCTACGTCTGCAGCGATGTGACCCAGGCCCTTGAGTGCCACGTCGACATGGGCAATGATATCATTAACTGGTATGTGTCTAGGTGTGACTGCAAAGTTTAGTCCTTTAGCTAAAACGCTTTTCAGACCATCAGAAATAGAACTGCTACTGCGATTAATAACGACTTTGTTAACGTCTAGCTTTTCGGTGTGTGGGTCCGATTTCTTGTTGAAGAAGCGGTTGAATTTGGAAATCAAGTTTTCCTTACATTTGGTCGACATAGTGGCAGCTGAAGAGGCAGTCATATTGTCTACATCTCCCAATCCGATGTGGACATTGTTGCCGTCAATGATAAGTGTGATTTGTAGAGTGTCTTGTCTAACTGATCTAGTTCAGTGCGCGTAAGTCTGATTTTTTCTGAGATAAGAGCTAAGCTAGTCCTTGATAGAATTCGTTTTGCATTAGAAGAAGTTACAGCAGCAGAGGTTAGTGTGAATGCGGTTGGTATTACCTTAGAGTCGCGGCATCTCTTTAGAAAGGTGAGAGACTCGATTAGCTGAGCCTTCTTATCCCGGAGTTTGTTGAAGGATCTCAAGGTTATGTGGAATCCCTCTCCGTAGAGGCGGTTAAATTTCGATTTAAAGCTTTCGTGACTGCAGGGATTCATCTTCTGGGGTTCTTTCGGTAAAGTCACGTAGAATGGAGATAAAATAATAATAATAAAAACTACGTGTTATTGTCTTTGAACCTATATACGTTACTTTACCGAAAGACCCAATAATATTATATTACAGCAGTTTACAAATTAAGATTGTAAATAAATAACGTGTTACGCACCCGCAATTCCTACTGTGACGAGGGGCCACCTTTGTCAGTGCGGAGTCGATAAAGGGCTGGGAGCGCAGAAGGGAGAGCATAGGAATGCAGTACAACTATTAGGATGTTGCCCCACCATGCGGCCAGCAGGCCATGTGGTCGTGCGCCAGCTTCGAGCGGCGGTGACACAATTCGAGGCGCAAAATTTGCCCATGCGCGATGTCCTCTCGTGAGTGAGGCCTCACGATGCCGCCGGTGAGACTAGGCCTCCCCAGAGGGCTGTCTCTGGTGTAGGTTGATCAGTTTAAAAGACAATGCATCATATATAATCAGACCATGTTTTGTTTGCATGCTCACCACACGTGCTGTGTGTGATTAACGCAGACATGATTCCTTGCAAAAAGGTTTCTATTTGGTGTTTGAACATCTTAACACCTGTTTTATTGTCTTAAAGAGTGAAACCTATTCTCATGTTTTTCACACTTTGATACTAGTGTAAAGGAGTTCCCGACGACTCACTCGGAGGCTATGGTAAGGTAAGGGCTTCCGCCAAGGTTTTATTACAAATCTTTAACAATACACAGGGATGAACAACTCCCCAGGGGTTAGGGGTTCCGGGCTACGTCCCGACACAGCCGGCTGCCCTGTGCTGTCTCCTCTGCGCCGGCCGTGGGATCAACCAACACGGCCGACCGAGGAGCACAGCCACGTCTAGCCTGGCACTGTGCGCTCCACTATCCCTACCCTCTTGCCCCTCGCTCCCGTTCCCCACCTTCTCCGACCCTATTCTCCAGCTACGACCCCGATGACGTCACGGGGTCCCCCCTTTATCCTTGAGGAGCCGTGACGTCACTCTGCTGCCCCGAGCGCATGACGTCACGTCATTGCCCTGGACAGCACAAGTGACGCCACTTCCCCATTCTACTCCGCTACACTAGAAAAAAAGATACAATTATATATATACAGGGTGTTTTTAAAAGATAGACCCAATTTCAAAGCAAAGCGAATTCAAATCGGGTCCATCTTTTAAACACACTGTATATACCCTCAAGATCATCAAGATCCTCCGATTGTGCATTTCTCACTGTCCCATGGTCTCTCTGCTTCACACTTGGGGGGTGATGACGGTGACTTCGCAATTGCGGCACTTAAACTGTGGAACTCCTTGCCCCTTCAAGGTCAGAACTTCCCAGACACGAATCTTCAAATCTCGACTAAAATGGCTTTTTCTCTCTTCAGTTCTTTTCAAACGTCTTTCTGACTTCTTCGTCTTCTTCCTTCCTTGGTTGATGTTAGAATATTTCCGCCTTTCCATGCATAGCGCCCTGAGAACGATTGTTAAAGGGCACTTCATAAATATGAATTATTATTAAAACTAAACGATATTACGAGTAACAGCACACGTTAGATTACGCGTAAAACCTGGGCCTGCCAGTGACCCTTTGACACTTCACGTGACCTCTAAGTGCGCCCAACCTGGCACAAGCGTCGTGGCGATGTCGAACAACGCGTAAAAGGGTAAGCCTCTGATCATGCAACTTGATTGTTATTTTTGGACAGCATGAAAAATTTAATGATGTGAAAATAAATTTGCATTACTATTGTTAACTGTATTTCATTCCCCCCCTCCCCCACCAATACAAGTTCCCCCGAGATGCTTCCGATCTCATAATCTAAGCAGCCTGGATAAGTGTGTGTGCTACGTTCGCGCCTGGCAACATGTTCAGGAGCTAAATGCCAAAGTTGGAGCTCTGCTAGCTACGAGAGGACTTCAGCTTCAGCAGAGAGTTCGTGTCATTTTTCCCATTACTCCGGTCCGTAGTTTATGGTTGCGTGGCCACAGCCGCCTCTGCGGCTTGTCTATCATTCGTCTTTATTTTCCCATTGATGAAGGAGGTTTGCTCATCGAGCAGGTCGCTTCTGAAATATAAGTTAATTCCTCAGTGGGCTTTGTCTGGTAGGATAGGGATGGTATAGTGTTGTATCGTGTTTGTGTTTGGGTGATTCATTTAACTTTCTTGCACTTCGCACTAATGTCGTGTTTTTCTACTGTTTGTTGTTGTAACGTTCTTACCAGCCCCTATTGGACATCTGTATAAAATAACTTTATAGCTCATTGGATTCCTCCAATATGAATACAGAGTGTGATGTTCCGATCCGGTTGATGGTTACACCGGTGTCCGGAGGCGTGCCGATGTTTTGGGGAAATTTGACCATCCAGCCATGCCAGGCAGTGATCGTAGAAGGCTGCGGTTATACGTGGTCGTCATCGGAGGGCAGTGCATCAAAATCCATTGGACTGTATATCTATCTCGGCCATGTGTATGACCTCACTCCCTCACCTTTGCCAACCCGTACTGACCAGCGTGATGAAGTATGGACAATTAACGCCCATGACGCACACGGCGAAGGGATACACTCATCCAGCAGTGGAATGTTAAGAGTCGTACATGCGCTTGAAAAAATGTCAGTCTTCCTGTTAACCGTACAGTAATGTCTATTACTTAACTAAACTATTTTTTCTTATATTACCATGTCAGGCCCACTGAGCTATATAGTTATTTTTCAAGAGCGACCTGCCCACAAATGATAGCTCAACAAAGTGGATTCTCACGTGCAAATGTATAGCAGCCAACTACTCTAAAGGCATGTTATTTAATGTGGGGGGGGGAGGCTGGGAACGGGAGGACCTGGATAACAATCCACGTGGCCACGGGGGAAGAGAGACACGCACACTCCAAATATACAGCAGGCGTTGGGTTCTGGACAAAACCCACGACCTCCTGCGTACCAGGCGAGGTCATTAACATCTCCTAGTCACCGTGGGGCCCTCATTATATAAATGTCTTTATTGTCAAAAAAACTTTACAGGTTCGTCAATAACACTGACTTTAAAATAAATCAAATACATGTTCAATAGGCAACGTTTCGGCCAGTAGTCCTTTATCAGAGCATATTGTTTACGTGCTATGAAGAAGGCCATTGCCAAAAAAGTGTATTATACAAGTGTATGATATATTGTTTTATCTATTAAAACCACAGACTTGTTCTTGACGAATGTGTTGTGGCTTTTTGTTGTTAACCATGCAGCAGCAAGCAGTAGCAGCGTCACCAATCAACGTGTTCAACCCTGACATCACGACTATTTATGAACGAGGAGGGGTTATTCAGTAAAAACCGCTCATTTAGCAAACCCCCAAGATACGCGGAAAATATAGCGATGAGAGAAGTGTTATCCTTTTATAATATATAAATTGTATTCGCGCACATTTGCAACGTAAGCAACATAAACAGGTGGCAATGCTGTCACACAATACTGAACCATATGACAAATATCCCCCGAATAGCCTTAACAGACTGTTGGGGCAAGTGCTGTTAGCGAGCACCTATGAAGGCCAGAACGGCACACGAGGGGGTGGATGGCAGGCACAATGCCCAGCCGCCTTTGTCTCCCTAGTGGCAATGTTTACACACCGCACCGGGTACTCATTTAAGGCTGAGTCGACCTAGGGGAGACCTAGGACCGTTTCAGATCATCGTCACCGGTGTCGGAATCGAACTCGGGTCGCCGGGTTCGTAGCGCAGTGTAGCGCTAACCGCTACACTACCGCTACACAACACACGCGTGCGGATTGAGCATCGTCCATCTCACACGTCAGTGGCACTGTCAATTATTTTTCAATTTGATCCTCAAAGCCGCGGCAGGCCTCACCACAGGCAAAAGAAGACGTGAGACAAGAAACAACTAATATTATAAAGACGCCAGTTGTAATTCTTGTGTAAGTTTCCATTATTTGCAAGCGAGGAAATGGTGGATCGATTTTTTTTTATTAAGAGGCCTATGGTTTACAATTTAACGTTTACAAATTGGCCGTAATTTTGCAACTAATGATGGCAATGTTACAAAGTAAAATCCTTCACGAGTAACTTTCTGAAATTCCCCTTTGAAAGAACAAAACAAACAAAAAGAACTCACCACCTTCATCACTGACGATGCCTTTCCACAGAAACATTTAGCACACAGAAGAGACTAGCTAACACTAAAGGCAATGGCCATTCTTCAGCCCAGCTGGGTGACCTCGGGTGACCTCGGGTGACCTCTGCCAGCACGACCTCGACGTCCCACTCAGCGCACGCCATCACCGCTCTTCATCAACGTGCACCGGGCAAGGCCAAAGGACCCTTCCATCAAGGCAAGACCACGTGCGCCCGTCTTGATGCGCAAACTCCAGCTGAAAATTGGCGGTCGACGTCGTTCGAAGTGAGAGGCTGCGACCCTCGCGATCCGTGGATCCAAAAAAATTTGCTCGAGACGGCGGTGCATGGGCAGTAAGGGCAGTTTGTGCAAATGCTGTCGCAAGAGTTTGCACGCTCGTCGCAACGGCCGCTCGCTCGCTTGTTGTGTGCGACGAATGAAGACCCCCGTGCCTTTGACGTGACCGACCTGGAGACGTAACTTCTTGGAGGTAATTCTTTAATGGAACACCGAGCACACTGGGTACACACCCTCTGTTGTTGCACAACGCTCCGTCTCTCCTTTACAACACGACGTGGGCCGTCTGACACCGACGGCGCTGAGCTAAGATGGCCAGACTACTGCCAGCAGCACAATTATCAAGTGGACGACGAATGCGAGGAAGGCGACAGCAGCGACGAGGACGAGGGGATTCCACTCCAACGACGGCCCCGATCCCCCCCCCGCTCGGGGTCCCCTTTTACCCCGTCAGCGTGACCTCGCTCCGCCCCGGCCACGCCCCCCTTCTGGAACCTACGAGCGGGGCTCTCGGCGCCTCCCCTCCGTCACCTTTACCCTCGATCCCTCTCGGGTCTGCCACGTGGCCTGCTGTCAATCAGGGCTGCTTCACTCTGCAGATCCCCTTCCCTGCCAGCAGCCAGCGCTATGCTACGTAGTGACCAATTCTACGTCACTACGCCTCGACTGATTTGCCTACGGAGTGCAACTGCCCCTCGACCCGGGTGAAGTTGCAAAGCAACCCCCACGTAGCCTACAAAGGCCGTTGGGGCAATGTGCTTCTATACCACCGCGACACACGACGCAGTGTGTCCAGCACCATGCCCGGCCGTCTTTGTCTCCCCGGTGCCGATGTTTTAACACGTCAGCATAGGGTACTCGTTGAGGCCCGTGGTCAGTTCAGATATTCAGATGTGAGCGGGTGTGCAAGGCGGTAAGCAGCCTTCACGCGGCCCACTCTGCCGGGCGAGAAATCACGACGATTGCCGTCAACGCGGCGACCGAACATCGACCGTCGATCCCGCGGTTCTCCGGAGCGACAACGCAGTGGGGTCGGCGGGTCCGTGGAGCATTGCGCTGACCACGGCACAAAACGTACACGCGCACACGCACACTCACTCATCCTGGGCAGCCATAAGGGGCATGATGACCCGACGCAGCAGCGGTGGATTTTGGCTGGCCATCGAACAAAGACGGTGGCGGTAACCGCATCGAGCGACGCTTTCAGATGCGCTTCTGCGGCCGTCTGGAACGCTCTTCCCTCCGATATTAGGAAGCCACTGGGAGCTGCGCACTTTTGAATCGTCTGGATTGAAAACTCACTTCTTGAGAACTGTTTTCGGTGTTGAGTTTGCTGTCCTTCTCTCCCGCACCTCCGATTAGCAGGGTTGGCTACGTTCGGTGCGAAAGAAGTTCAACGTTTATGCGTACGTCCTGCGCAATCATCCTATACGTATAACCGGGACACCGGTGTCGACATCAGACAGCCGTTGACGTTGCCGGAGGGTACGCGTTGTCCGCAAGGTTAGCCGATGATACGTCTGTGTTCAAAGGCGGCTTCAAAGAGGAAGTCGCAGAGTTTCGTTGATTCAAGCTTGGTCACCACCACTGTGAATGGATATATTTGATTTATTTCCCTTTTTAAAAGGAGTTGCTATTGAGATAAGCTTTTTTTATTAATGAATAACGGCAAGGTAAAAATTGAATTGCCATTGTCATGGCAGTGTGCAGTTTTAAATACAAATATCGGGGTTTTTTTCCTTTGCTAAATAACGTGACTGCCTCCAAAGTTTACGATTTTCAAACCCAGGGTTAAGGCAAGACTGCAGTTTTCACTTCGATGACCGGGGCAGTCCAGGGGCGAGATGTTAACTACCTCGCCTGGTAAGCAGGAGGTCGTGGGTTCGATCGCGACCCTGACGCCTGCTGCTGTATATTTGGAGTTTGCGTGTCTCTCTCTCTCTCATCATCATCATCACGGTGGCTATGAGATGTTAACTACCTCGCCTGGTATGCAGGAGGTCGTGGGTTCGATCGCGACCCTAACGCCTGCTGCTGTATATTGGGGGTTTGCGTCTCTCTCTCTCTCTCTCATCATCATCACGGTGGCTAGGAGATGTTAACTACCTCGCCTGGTATGCAGGAGGTCGTGGGTTTGATCGCGACCCTGACGCCTGCTGCTGTATATTGGGAGTTTGCGTGTCTCTCTCTCTCTCTCATCATCACGGTGGCTAGGAGATGTTAACTACCTCGCCTGATGCACAGGAGGTCGTGGGTTCGATCCCGACCCTGACGCCTGCTGCTGTATGTTTGGAGTTTGTGTGTCTCTCTTCCCGTGGCTGTGTGGATTTTTCTCCGCGTCCTCAAGTTTTTCCCTCCACATTTAGAATTAACCTGCGTTTCGAGTATTTGGCTTCTGCTATAAATGTCCACGTGATAAGCCACTTCGTTGAGCTACCATTTGTGGCCAGGTCGCTTCTGAAAAAAAGAGCTACATAGCTCAGTCGGCTTTACCTGGTAAAATAAAATAGATTCGTTTTAAATATGTATTCGGGTGGCAGGATTGCATTCACAACCGAGATCTCGTACTGGTACTGTGTTCAACTTTATTACAGTTTACTGGACATTTCCGGTAGACCGAGACTGAGAAGCATACCCTGCTTCGATATAGAGTGGAAATGGTGGTAATGTGTGTATGTATGTTGACCTTCTTTCGCACCGTACATAGCCAACTGCGCTAATTGAAGGACCCAAGTTTACGCAGGAGGGGGCGATGTTGCTTCTGCGCGTAATTTCAAGTGAGGAATTTGCAGGCATTTAATTGAGCTTTGGGATGCGTAATTGGTTTAACACGGAGGCTTTCGCGACCAATATCATTCATAATGCAGTTTTTTTTCACGAACTAACCCAAAAAACTGTATTATGGACAAGTTGCATTGCATGTTTGTTTGTTTTTTAGCTGTGGAAGGAAACTCAAAGACTCCGAAAGAAACCCATTGCAGTACAGAGGGAGAACATAGAAACTCCAAATACAGAGAGGCACCAGAGTCAGGATTCAAACCCAGGACCTCCTCACTGTGAGGCCACAAGTGTTATCACTGTGCCACCAAATCACACATCGTGAACCTGCCCAGAGAATGTCTCTTGTCCTCTGGCCCCGAAGATATTAAGGAACTGCGGAACGGACAGCAGAGATGACCCTGTGCAGAGAGAAAAAGGAGCGGGGGTATAGGAAGGAAGACCCCGAAAGATAAATGAGACAAATTTCACGGGCAAAACAGAGGAGGGTCACGTGACAGTGACCGTGCACACCCCCTCGACTCTGGCCAATGTCATGGCACTGCGACCGATGGGAGGGCACCATCGGGCCACCCGCCGGGTCAGCGGTAAAATATGAACACGGCGGCCTCGAGCAAGCTCTTGGAGGCGCTCCACTCGACGTGTGTCCCGTAGCCGCTCCAGTCGAAGGCGCTGAAGTCGCCGCACTGCCTCGGAGTCTGCTCGGGGACGAAGCCCGCGCCGCCGATGCAGTACTACGGACACGGGAGAGGCGACGCGGGGTCAAAAGTGCCGGCCTCTGTCTCGCCTCTCCAGGAAAATCACCCTCGCTCATAGGCTGATAGCAACACATCATCGTTACAACGAGCCCGCTTTTTTTTTATATCAGAAAATCGGTCACATGGCACAGATCCCAATGACGCCAGTACTCGTGACGTCGCCCCGTGACGTCACGCGCCTTGTGACGTCGCTACCTGTACTTAAGAGTCACCGTCGTTCATTGTCAGCCACGATCCAATCCTCCCCGGATGTAAGCCTCCCCGAGACTCCACCATCCCTCGCCCTCCTGCGATGTAACAATCTGCCTAGCAGCTGCACACCACACCCACAGCTGTTTTCATCGCCCAAATGTCCATCTTCTGACGTGCTCTGAAGGCACCCTTCCATCCTTTGGCTGCCACTCCCTTTTCCATTCTCACCCAATCACCGTCGGTCCCTTCCAATGGCGACGTGTCCGACCCCCAACCCACTCACGTTTATTAACGGTGGAAACGATGTTGACGTCCTTCAACAGCATACAGACAGTTTCCGGGTTACGGAAGGGTTAGGTTCCCAAGAAACGATCCATAGCCCGAATTTTCCGTATGTCGAAAACTCTACAATTTTCCCCCAAAACCAACGATAAAATCCCATAGCCAAGTGCTAGCACTTGTTGCTTTGCGGACATTATTGCAATGCTATTAAGGGTGACATTACACTGAAAGTTACGAGACAATGTGGCGGGTATACACGCGGTAACAATGTAACAGCATGACTGAGAGTGTACAGCGGCCATACCACCACCACCATCCTTGGGGAAGATGCTGCCCGCCTTACGCCTCGCTCCACGGAATAACTTGCGCTTACGTAACGAACACAAAAAAGTCTGCACGTTGACTCTTTTTTTACATGATTTATCGGAGCATTACATGATTTCTGGGAGAATTTTCGCGTCTTATGCAACCTGGGGGTGGGGCACCTCTGATTTGCAGGTCCAATGGCCCAATCGTTACACTACCCAACTCTGGCTGTCCGACTGATGATGCTGGTTGTTGTAATTGTCGGCGAGACGTCACGGTACTCGAAGTGTAAATGTTGTCGTGGGTTTACTACACTATACACAACACTATACAGGACACTATACACTACACTATACACTACACTACACTACTATATACTACACTATACACTACACAGTAATTGTAAATGTTGCAGTGGGTTTACTCTCCAACACACAACCGGTTAGTGCTGAACTAGTATACTATACTATACACTACACTATACACTACACCATACACTACTATACACTACACTATACTGAAATTGTAAATGTTGTTGTGGGTTTACTCTCCAACACACAACCGGTTAGTGCTGAACGAGTAACAAATTGGTGCGTTTTGTTCACGTGACGAACCTTACAAATTGGCTGTGTCGGGTGTTGGTGGTGGGTTTAACGGCACATTTATATTTATGCGAGCTTACTCCAAAAAAAACCCTATATTATGGAGAATATCGGTCGCGAAAGCCTACTACGTGTTAAACTGACTACACGAGATGTTCCGCATGGCACACGTGGTATAAATGACACGTGTGTAATGATGATGATCGACTCTAACGTAAGTACTCACGTGTTCCGTGTTGCAATTGTCAAGCACCCTGAGGCCAGAGCACAAGGCGAATGGTGCCCTCTCGTTGTTAAAGACACGCAAGTGCACATAACCTTGAAGCGTTCCACCTGGAAAAAAACACCACTAGATGTGAGCTGTGGAACATCACCTATATTTATAACAAAACTAAAAAATAATTGATTTGTACCAGAATAAACACCTCTTCGTTCGAGACGCAAATATAATCAAACCATCTCTTCCTGGATTTGACATCCCTCCTTCTACTCTTAGAAGACACTGGTGGAGCCATCAACCGAATTACAATGTCCTTCGTGAATGGGAAATTATAGACATGCCTAAGATTAAAACTATTAAAACTAACCTAAAACTATAAATATTTTATTTTATTTTACCAGGTAAGGCCCCACTGAGCTACGTAGCACTTTTTCAGAAGCGACCTGGCCACAAACGATAGCTCAACGAAGTGGCTTGTCATTGTGTGGAAATTTACAGCAGCAGCCAGAGAGCCCCCAACGCACGTCTCTGAACGTGGAGGGAAAACAACCGGAGGACTCGGAGGAAAATCCACGCGACCACAGGGAGAGAGAGAGAGAGACTCAAACTCCAAATATACGGCAGGCATCGTAGTCGAGATCGAATCCACAACCTCCTTGCATACCGGACGAGGGACTTGGGTGGAGAGTGGCGGCTGGTGAGTAAACTTATTGGGGTGGTATAGAAGCTCACGGGAGTATGGGAGACGGGGAAAGTGGGTAGGTGGTAGAGAGGGGGGTAGGGTGGGGGGTAAAAAAATGAGGGGTGGGATTTGTGCGGTATTATTTAATCAGAGTATTTATGCTGGAGGAATCCGATGAGCTATGAAACTATTTTTCACAGACGTTCAGTCAGTGTCCGGGTCAGAAAGTTACAACAACAAATAATAATAAATACGACAGGGAAACACGGAGAGTGATGGTGAGAAAACATATTACATACAAAACAGGGGGAACATAGACATAGAGAGGGGGTAGAGAGAGAGGGGGGGTAGAGAGAGGGGGTAGAGAGAGGGGGTAGAGAGAGAGGGTAGAGAGAGAGGGTAGAGAGAGAGTGAAGGGGTAAGAAAGAGGAGAGCAGAGCGTGAAATCTTTCATCTAAAAGGGGGGGGGGGCGCATAAAGCAAAACATTGAAAAAAAACAAAAATGATGAACGAAGCAAAGTGCCGACTACACCGAGCATCTTTTTGCTTCCTCTGAGACGGGGAGAGATGGGGGGGTGGGATTTGGATGAGATAGAGTGGAGGGAGGGGGGGAGTGGGGAGGGGGGATGGAGGGGAGAGGGGGGATGGAGGGGGAGGGAAGAAGGGGGAGGGAGGGAGTGGGGGGATGGAGGGGGAGGGAGGGAGTGGGGGGATGGAGGGGGAGGGAGGGAGTGGGGGGATGGAGGGGGAGGGAGGGAGTGGGGGATGGAGGGGGAGGGAGGGAGGGAGAGGGGGGATGGAGGGGAGGGAGGGAGGGAGTGGGGGGATGGAGGGGGAGGGAAGGAGGGAGTGGGGGGATGGAGGGGGAGGGAGTGGGGGGATGGAGGGGGAGGGAGGGAGGGAGTGGGGGGGATGGAGGGGGAGGGAGGGAGGGAGTGGGGGGATGGAGGGAGAGGGAGGGAGTGGGGGGATGGAGGGGGAGGGAGGGAGGGAGAGGGGGGATGGAGGGGGAGGGAGGGAGAGAGTGGGGGGATGGAGGGGAGAGGGGGGATGGAGGGAGGGAGTGGGGGGAGGGAGGGAGTGGGGGAGGGAGGGAGTGGGGGGAGGGAGGGAGTGGGGGGAGGGAGGGAGTGGGGGGAGGGAGGTGCTGAAGAGGGCACGGGGATAGGGAAACGGAATAGACGGCGAGAAACGGAGACACAAACTGGGGATGTTGTGGCACAAGGAAGGTCTAGAGAAAGGTGGAAGGGAGTCAGGGCTGTGTACAAAATTTGTTTTTAACCGAGAGCTGTAAATTATTTGGCCGGAGCCAAAACGTAGGAATGCATTTTACCCAGACAAGACGGGCAGACTTGAGAGGCGACGCTGTTGGTGTTCCCAAAGTCGTAAACGATTGGGATGGCTGGCCCATTGTTTGCTGGACAGGTCCCTGAACCATATGTTAATGGGTAGAAGACCTGCAACAACATCAACAATCAACGTATAAATGTTAGGCACACACGGAATAATTCCTGTTGTCGACAACCCTATTATTTACGATGAGTACAATTGCCCGTCAAATGACGGATTCATCAAAATGTATTGTAATGAAAAAGACAAAGTTTAAGATTGTATTGAATTTATTTAATTAAAAAAATGTATCTACGTGAATACAAAAAAACCGATTTATAAACCGGAAGGACAGGTGTGGTGCCACCGCAGCGGAGCTGCTCGGCCGGCGCCACCCACTCCTCTCACCCCCCACCCCCCCACGAACGCACGCACACCCCACAAAACACTCAACATGAACCCCCGTAGGGTCTCGAGGAGGGATCACGTGGTACGATGGGTTTTCACCCGAGGACTCCACTAGCAGGGACGTCCCACGGTTGCCCCGGACCAGGAAATTGGCTGAGCCCCCCAGACCGGATTACATGGCGGCCCCCCCAAAAAGGGGGCATAGAGCTTTACAGGCCGGCCGTGATGAAGCGTACACAACACGGAGGGGGGGAGAGGAACCTCTAGTCAGCACCCAGCAACAGGGAGGGCGAGGGGAGTATCATTGAGTCACCGGCTCGTTGACACGGAGACAATGGAAAAGGGGGGGGGATGACGTGACCCCCTCCCCCCACCCAACGGCCGGAGCGTTCGAAACGGCCGCAAAGGGGATTCGAAGGGATGCGCAGGATGACGTCAGACGATCCGGGGATGATCCGGGGATTAACAGGTTTTGTTGCCATATAAGGAGAGGAAGCAGGGGGCAAAAATCGGCAGAGTCATCCTTCTGGAACGGCGGAACGAAGGCAGCCGTCCTCAGCATTCCGTGTGACGCCGGCAGGGTGGAGCTCAGGGCGAGCGATCCGAAAGAGTCCCCAAGGCAAGCCTTTTCCCCCAGCCCCATCGGGCAGCTAAAGAGGCGAGTGGATACGGAAAGGCGAAGGTCAGTTCAGTCGAGCTTAGGTGATAGACGCACTCTGCGACGGGTAGGTGAAGCGAGGGAGGGGTGCTGGCTGGAGGGGGCCATACCACGGGGGTCCCTATTCGGACCCGGGAAATAAATCTGAGCACGGAGTGACGTTGTGCCGTGTGGCCCCTGTGTGCGTGTGAAGAGCGGTGGTACAGCGGTCGGCGTGCGACGGGGTGGGGGGGGTGACGCTAATCAGGATAAGGACGACGAGCGCGCACACCCCAAATAACAGGTCCCTGCAGGGTGGGCTGGTAGGAACATTGGAATTTTGCGCAATTTTATTTTTACGCCCCAACAGCACGAGATTTCACTTCGTTAAAGTATTGAAAGGGGACGGACACATTAATCTATTGCAGGCTGGTACACTCAGTTTACAACTTCCTTCCTACCAGTATAAATAATTAAATAGAGGGACGCATGACCGCACGGCGCGCGTAGTGCGCGAGGATTCATTGATTGATTGCTTCCAAGCGCGCACATATTAGGATACCGACGTTGCCCGCGCGACGCACGTGGTGCGCGGAGATTCATTGATTGCTTCCGAGTGCGCGTGTATTAAAATACTTACGGCTGCCCACGCCGACGCGTGTGTGTGTGTGTGCGCGCGTCGGTATTAACGGCGAGGGTCGTGGGGAGACAACGCGTGGGTGGGGGTGAATCTGCGCGGGTGCCGATTAATGAATTATCCTCACACGGCGGAGTTGGCTTGTTTACCCAACGGCTTAGGGGAAATTATTAACTGTCCCCACACATTCATATTCTTAGTTCTTTCGGTAAAGTCACGTTGAAGGGAAACAACAAAATAATAAAATATATATAAAACAATAAAAATTCTCACGACGTTTCGACCATAACACAAAATTCTCACGACATTTCGACCATAACACAAACGGTCGTTTGTGTTATGGTCGAAACGTCGTGAGAATTTTTATTGTTTTATATATATTTTATTATTTTGTTGTTTCCCTTCAACGTGACTTTACCGAAAGAACTAAGAATATGAATTACCGCAGTCACGAAAGCTTTAAATCAAAATTTGTCCCCACACAGTTGTTGACACAATGGCTTAGGGGAAATTATTAACTGTCCCCACACATTTTTATTCTTAGTTTCTTGATTAATGCGGTTGAATCAGAAATGAATAATTTCTGCTTCAACCGCATTAATTGACCAATCTAAACAGTCTTCATTAATGCGGTTGAATCAGAAATTAATAATTTCTGATTCAACCGCATTAATTGATCAATCTAAACAGTTTTCGTTGAAACCTTCTGCTGCCAGGCCACCAAGATTATACGGCTTACCAAAAATACATAAAGTAGATACACCCCTTCGTCCCATAGTCTCTACTATCAGCTCCCCCACCTACAAACTAGCTCGTTTTTTGTCTGAAATCCTGCGTCCTTTCACTGGAAAGACCACCTCTGCGGTACAAAATTCTACTCACCTGGTATCGACAATCAAGGGTATTTCCCTGTCCCCAGACGACCTGCTTGTCAGTTTTGATGTAGTTTCCTTATTCACCAAGGTTCCTGTACCTGACACCATTGCAATCATTGAAGACTTGGTTCATCAAGGACTAAACACTGAGGTACCCCCCCTGGTGAGACACTGTTTAACCAATACATACTTCACTTGGAATGGAACTTTCTACAAACAAACTGAGGGCACCCCAATGGGCTCCCCCCTTTCTCCAGTTATAGCTAACATTTTCATGGAGAAATTTGAGACTGACGCCATCCAGACTGCCACTCTGCACCCAACCTTATGGAAGAGGTACGTGGATGACACTTTTGTCATCTGGCCACATGGCCGGCCTGCTCTAGACCAATTCTTCGACCACATCAATTCCATACACCCAGCCATCAGATTTACTATGGAAGTCGAAATAGATGGCAAGATACCTTTTTTGGATGTCCTAATTAAAAAGAGACTTGATGGTTCAATGAGCCACTCTGTCTACAGGAAAGCTACCCATACGGATGCTTATCTGAAACCGGATTCCCACCACCATCCATCACAGAAGAATTCTCTCATCAAGACTCTGTATCATAGAGCCCAATGCATATCCGACCAGGAACACATAAGCAGTGAACTCAAGCACGTACACCAAGCTCTTAGGGCTAATGGTTACTCCGACTATACAATCCGCAAAGCTATCACTCAAACCATGAAGAAGAACCCTCTTGAGGAGCCTTTCAAAACCATCACTTTACCCTACATTGCGAGGATCACAAAAAAGATCTCCAAAATCTTGAATAAACACAAGATCCAGGTCCGTTTCAACACATTACATGAAATCCGTGATCTGGTTCCGTCTGTAAAAGATGTGATTCCGGACATACAATACCCTGGTGTCTACAAACTAAGTTGCCTCTGTGGTAGTAGTTACATTGGAGAAACCAAACGCCATGTCTCGGACCGCATTCGTGAACACAAAGCAGACCTTAAACACGGTAGGACCAACACCTCGGCCGTGGCAGATCATTGTTCTAATTCAGTAGGCTCACATGCCATTGACTTTTCCAAGACAGAGGTTCTTTGTAAGCCATCTGGCTTCCATGAAAGATTCGTTCATGAGGCTATCCACATATACAAGCACAGAGACAATTTCAACCGAGAAGATGGATTCTATCTTAGCAATCATTGGAAAGATTTGATAAACCATTTCAGGTCTTAATTGATTGTTCACGCTTACAGTGGCTTTCAGACAGCATACATTATAAAAAATTTCGTCTCCCCCCTCCTCTTTTCAGAATATAGATGGACTAGTCCTAAATAAACTGCCAAATCGTTGCGCGTGGCGCTAACGTTTTTATAAATAAATAAATGCGCCGTTTAAAAATAAATTTATGCAAACCAACACACCTGAAGACGACCGTTTGAGTTATGGTCGAAACGTCGTGAGAATTTTTTGTTGTTTTATATATATTTTATTATTTTGTTGTTTCCCTTCAATGTGACTTTACCGAAAAAACTAAGAATATGAATTACTGCAGTCACGAAAGCTTTAAATCAAAATTTGTCCCCACAGTTGTTGACACAACGGCTTAGGGGAAATTATTAACTGTCCCCACGCAGTTGTTGACACAGCGGCTTATGGGAAATTATTAACTGTCCCCACACAGTTGTTGACACAACGGCTTAGAGGAAATTATTAACTGTCCCCACACAGTTGTTGACACAACGGCTTAGGGGAAATTATTAACTGTCCCCACACAGTTGTTGACACAACGGCTTATGGGAAATGATTAACTGTGCCCACACAGTTGTTGACACAGCGGCTTAGGGGAAATTATTAACTGTCCCCACACAGTTGTTGACACAATGGCTTAGAGGAAATTATTAACTGTCCCCACACATATTCTTAGTTCTTTCGGTAAAGTCACGTTGAAGGGAAACAATAAAATAATGAAATATATAAAATATATATAAAACAATAAAAATTCTCACGCCGTTTCGACCATAACACAAACGGTCGTCATCAGGTGTGTCGGTTTGCATAATATTATATTATGTCGGTTTAATAATAAAATATATATAAAACAATAAAAATTATCATGACGTTTCGACCATAACACAAACGGTCGTCATCAGGTGTGTCGGTTTGCATAATATTATTTGCAAACCGACACACCTGATGACGACCGTTTGTGTTATGGTCGAAACGTCATGAGAATTTTTATTGTTTTATATATATTTTATTATTAAACCGACACACCTGATGACGACCGTTTGTGTTATGGTCGAAACGTCGTGAGAATTTTTATTGTTTTATATATATTTCATTATTTTATTGTTTCCCTTCAACGTGACTTTACCGAAAGAACTAAGAATATGAATTACTGCAGTCACGAAAGCTTTAAATCAAAAATGTCCCCACACAGTTGTTGACACAACGGCTTAGGGGAAATTATTAACTGTCCCCACCCAGCTGCGAGTCAAACGCTCACCGAATCCCCGCAGTTAGGACACGCGAGTGGGTGAAGGCACGCGCATATTCAATCCCTAAGCGAGTCGGCCAGCCGCTCGCTATGTCGGTCCGAGAGGACCCTGGTACGAGGGGGGGGGCGGTCACCCGCTCGGGTGCGAAGGGGGGCCCGAAAGATACAAATGCGGAGGGGACGGGGGTGGGGGAGGCAAACACCCCCCCCCCCGCGCGTGGAGGGGGAGGGGGGCCTCAGTCCCCACCAATTAGAGGGGGGCCTCAGTCCCCACCAATTAGACGTGACGCTCCCCCCACTCGGGGTGAGGGAGGTCAGCCCCCGGTGTAATTGAGAGTGGGGAGGGGGGCACTAGCCCCCACACAGGGTCGGTGTTTGCTAACTATCTCACATTTTCGCAAAAAATGTGAGAAGGTCGCTTTCGCCAAAATGAATTTGCACTCGGTTACAATAACGTACTGGATTCTGAATTGATGCGAATTTGAAAAAAAAAGTGACTCCTTGTTGCTGATCGCAAGGGGAGAGGTCGGTGTTCACTCGTTTTCACAAACGTTCGACTGTAAGTGCGAGCAAAAGTCAGCAAAGTGAAACGGCGCTGAGTTCAAATGAAAAGCGGATTTTGCTTCTTTATTGAAATTTCTATTCGCTGTGCAAAAAAAATAAAAATAAACTGTTGTCACGCACAAATGAACTGAATCGATTCTTGATTATTATTCTATAATGACGTGCAAAACAAAGAGGTAAAATACAAAAAAAACAGGGACGCATTTGCAGGGGCGGAGCTAGGATTTCAGGCCGGGGTGACATTCAACAAATGTTAATTTCAAGAATGATTAGAGAGTCAGGCTGTTGAACTAGACGCCATCGGTTGGCGACACGCTCTGACGATGCAGTTGGCACGGAGTCCGCCAGACCGAGTGTCGTACACTTACACGCAGAATGTCACCCCTGTCACCCCCCCCCCCTGGCTCCGCCCCTGCGGGGCACTTGGCTCTTATCAAAAGCGGCGCTGTGATCTTCTTGGAGGAAATTGATGATTCTTGTAACAACTAAAATATATATATCATTAAAATTGATGATTCTTGTAACAACTAAAATATATCATTAAAATTGTTTATTCTTGTAACAACTAAAAACATATATCATTAAAATTGATTATTCTTGTAACAACAAACCAATGAGTAGTTACAATTTTAATAAGAAGTCTTTCGTAAAAAAAAACTTAAATATATCATTAAAATTGCATGAAAATCCACGTAGCCTCGCCAGCAGCGTTAGACAGAGCGTTGCGGAGTGTCAGGCATTCGGCACAGGTCACCAAAACTGTGTCAGACATCGTGCTGCACGCAGCAGACATCGTGACTTTACCGAAAGAACCAAAGAGTATGGATTCCTGCAGTCACGAAAGCTTCAAATCAAGATGATATGAACCTTATGGCGGAACCCCGGGGGGGGTACCATAGTACCCCGACTCTCGTACGATGTCCGTGATGCAGTAATTTTTAGTCTGTCGATGGTCGGCGATGCGCCAATCGACTCATCTCGATGAGCTGTACTCACGATGCACTATTCAGAGTTGAATTGTTCGATAACGGATTTTGTTATGCTCATGTTTGGCGTTTCGACATCGTGGAGTGGCACCGATTTCGGATTGATTGGTACCCCAGTCGCGGAGTGAAGTAACACCCCTGGAAAAAATTAGTGTCCCAGAAATAAAATATTTAATTGCCTCGGCCAATTTGTATTATTTGGTAACCCGGGGTACCGCCATGAGGATCATCATATTTATAATTATTATCCGCGGGAGCTGAAAGGTAGGGTCCCGGAAATCTATAAACAAACACTTGATGCAGCGATCTTGCTGTGACTGTTTCACCTGAAGACGGAAGCTTGTGTTGCCTCCGAAACGTCGTGATTTAATTGTTTTCTTTTATTTTATTTTACCTACGTGACATTACCGGAAAAAAAACAAAGAGTAAGCTCCTTATTCTGTACTCTGATTATCTGCGATTAGCCACAGGTTTTTTTTTTCCTCCCATCCTGCGTTGTGGAACGGCTTCCCATTATCCGTGGGTTTTCCGCGAGTCGTAGCTGGATCAATCCACTTTCCTGACAAATCACTTCTCCTAGAGGGACATCAGAACTTAGGAAGACACCGGGGGCTTGTTTAAGTTTATTGAAACGGTTTATTGAAACATGCAGTTTAGACGGGTTTGCATTGCACTGTAATCCGTAATGCATGCCGTAATGTGTGTTTGTGCTGGTGGTCAACCCCTGTCATACCCTCTCTGTGGTGTTTTATACCTGAATCGTCTTGTTAATAAACCAAAAAATACTTTTGACCAAATGTTTTCGTGGACGAGAGAGAGAGAGAGAAGTTCGCCGGCGAAATTTGGGGACATTTAAGCGAACGTGACAACCTCGAGAGCGCTTGCAGCGGCGAAGGAAATCCCAGGCCACTGTGACGACTTCCGTGAAGCGATCGGTGGCCGCACTGCAAATCGGTGCCGAAGGGGATTTGTGCTCTGCAGGGGAACCGCGCCGGGTGTGACCGGACGGGAGCGCGTGTTTTGACGCTTCTGTCGCGTAGGCGCGCGGTTTGAGCCCAGTGTCCGCCTTGGTAAACACTGCGGGTGTATAAACCTTTAAAAAAAAGTGATTTAAAAATGGCATCTGCTTGGCAGTGGGACATAAAATATCCCGTCATGTAACGTTAAACTATAAACTGTTAAACTATTAACTATATATTTTTTGTATTTTACCACGACGGGACACACTGAGAGATATAGCTCTTTTTCAGAAGCGACCTGGCCATCACAAATGATAGCCTAACGAAGTGGCTTATCATTGTGTGGGAAGTTATAGCAGCCGAATACTCTAAACGCACGTTGGTTCTAAAGGTGGATGGAAAAACCGGAGGACCCAGAGAAAAAAAAACACACGCCCACGGGGAGAGAGACATGCAAACTCCAAATATACAGCAGTCGTCAGGGTCGGGATAGAACCCATGACCTCCTGTATACCAGGCGAGGTAGTTAACATCTCGCCACCAACAACTCGCAAACGAATAGGCCACGTGTGCCAGCGTCACGGTCCCAAATCTTTGTCGAAATTTAAATTGACGTGAAAGAACTGCAACTATCCAACTATCATACAATAAACCGATGTTATATAACTAAATATAAACTACATCAATATAATCAATGTATATTCTTGGTTCTTTCGGTAAAGTCACGTAGAAGGGAAAAAATAAAATAATAAAAATATAAAACAATAAAATTCTCACGACGTTTCGACTGCAACACAAGCAATCATCATCAGGTGTGAAAACCACCGCAAGAAAATTTGAAAAAAGTGGCGGTTATTTTTAACGTTAGCACCACAGAGAGCGATTTGGCAGTTATTCAGATGGACGAGTCCGTCTATGTTCGGAAAAGAGGAGGGGGGAGACGAAAATAATGGATGCGTTCTGAAAGCCACCGTAAGTATGAACAATCAATTAAGATCCGAAATGGTTTATCAAATCCTTCCAATGATTGCTAAGCCAGAATCCATCTTCTCAGTTGAAATTGTCTCTGTGTTTTTATATGTGGATAGCCTCATGAACGAATCTTTCATGGTAGCCAGATGGCTTGCAAAGAACATCTGTCTTGGAGAAGTCAATGTCATGTGAGCCTACTGAATTATAACAGTGATCTGCCACGGCCGAGGTGTTGGTCCTACCGTGTTTCAGGTCTGCTTTGTGTTCACGAATGCGGTCTGAGACATGTCGTTTGGTTTCTCCAATGTAACTACTACCACAGAGGCAACTTAGTTTGTAGACGCCAGGGTACTGTATGTCCGGAATCACATCTTTTACAGATGGAACCAGATCACGGATTTTATGTAATGTATTGAATCGGACCTGGATCTTGTGTTATGGAGTGATAGCTTTGCGCAAAGCTATCACTCCAACCATGAAGAAGGACCCTCTTGAGGAGCCTTTCAAAACCATCACTTTACCCTACATTGCGGGAATCACAAAAAAGATCTCCAAAATCTTGAATAAACACAAGATCCAGGTCCGATTCAACACATTACATAAAATCCGTGATCTGGTTCCGTCTGTAAAAGATGTGATTCCGGACATACAGTACCCTGGCATCTACAAACTAAGTTGCCTCTGTGGTAGTAGTTACATTGGAGAAACCAAATGACATGTCTCGGACCGCATTCGTGAACACTAAGCAGACCTAAAACACGGTAGGACCAACACCTCGGCCGTGGCAGATCACTGTTATAATTCAGTAGGCTCACATGACATTGACTTCTCCAAGACAGATGTTCTTTGCAAGCCATCTGGCTACCATGAAAGATTCGTTCATGAGGCTATCCACATATACAAACACAGAGACAATTTCAAACGAGAAGATGGATTCTGGCTTAGCAATCATTGGAAGGATTTGATAAACCATTTCGGGTCTTAATTGATTGTTCACACTTACGGTGGCTTTCAGACCGCATCTATTATTTTCGTCTCCCCCCTCCTCTTTTCCGAACATAACTGCCAAATCGCTCTTCGTGGTGCTAACGTTAAAAAAACGCCACTTTTTTAAATTTTATTGCTGTGGTTTTGACACCTGATGATGATTGCTTCTGTTGCAGTCGAAACGTCGTGAGAATTTTATTGTTTAATATTTTTATTATTTTATTGTTTCCCTTCTACGTGACTTTACCGAAAGTACCAAGAATATGAATCCCTGCAGTCACGAAAGCTTTAAAGCAAAATATAATCAATAAGTTGAGCTATTAACATTAAGTAACTGGGTATACACTACACTATATGACTACCATGTAGTGAACTGATACAAAATTAAAATATAAACTACATCAATATCATCAATATACTCTCCAATAAGCTGAGCCACGAACAATAAGTCATTATACATTACACTTTCTTTGTCGCAAAAATTAGTATAATATGCCTCCAACGAATCTTTTTTCTTACATCTCACGACTATACCTCGTATTATAAACTGCCATAGACAGACCCCAACATTGAATGATGCACTGCGTTATGATACACTACCCTTCAACATGTATACAGTACATATCACCCACATCAGTATCGAAATCCCGACTAGGCATCAACCGTGGACTGAGTGCGTCAAAGGCCTGGCCTTCACACACTCCAGACCCCGTGCTAGGGTCCTACTACAACGGTCTGGGTGCTGCTAACCCAACAGAATACCGGACGGCCGCAAGATTGCTGCCTACCTTGTAGAGGAAGTAGAGGTTGCCTCCCAAGGGGGTGAGAAACTCCGACGCCGTGTGGTAGCGGAAGATCGATGAGATCTTCCACTGGGCCAGCGGCGTCCCATTGGGGACGTGCCACACGGAGATGTCTTCCGCGTCCACGTCGAAGTATCCTGGGTTCTGCTCGCGCACGGCAACACCACGACAAGGGAGCACAATTTAAAAAAAAAGAGATCGCTGGGCAGCGACCTCCTAGAGGTGGACGAAATTTCTTGTTGGGCGGGACAAGCGGACGATGACGTGCGTGGCTGGTGGCGTGTACATCATCAGTTTCACGTGTACGTCATCAGAACGGAATCAGTAGAAAACTAAAATTGAAAAAACTGTGCCACACACCCTCCTGCATGGCCTTGTGGGAGCCTCGGTACGTCTGCAGGTTATAAGATGTTTTCAGGTCGGAAGACGTACCGAGGCTCCCACAAGGCCATGCGAGAGGGCGCGTGGCACAGTTTGGCGCCAGCTATCGTAGAGCGTGGCGGTTGTGTCTCCACGGTTCTCTGCTGTGAGTAACAACGCCTTTAAAAGCAGCGACACTTGGCACTCTAAATGAAAATTAACGCTGAACCACTCATGCGATACCGAGATTCAGCGGTGAATGGGTGGGAACCCACCTCCCTGCAACTTGCAGACGTCTCGGAGCGGGTAAACTCGACAACCATAATAAGCAGGGAAACGCTAAAAACGGGGCCGTTCAGACTAAATTGGCCGCAACCGTCGGTGACGCCACCACCGGTGACGCCGACGCCGGCGAGCCGAGGCAGCGGACCTTGTAATCGTCGTCGGTGGCGGACTCAATCCGCCCGAAGGTGTTGAGGTTGGCCCAGCTTCTGTCCCCGTCTACGAAGCCGACGGCGGCGTTGCTGCCCTGCTGGCTGGACCAGCGGTCGCCGATGGCGCACTTGGCCGCGATGTTGTTCTCGTGGACGCTGGCGACCAGGGTCCAGCCCCCTCCGTTGGTGTTCATGTCACAGAACGCCTGGTAGAACTGCCCGCTCTTCGTCTGCAGGCAGTAGATGCCATCTGTGCGTGCGGCAGTGGCGGTGTAAGCGTGTCAGCGCGCTACAATAGGAACCCGGCCACCCGAGTTCGATTCCCGCTCACAGCAACCAACACCAGTCACTATAATCTCAACCGGTCCTGGGCCTCTCCTAGGTCGACTCAGTCTCAAAAGAGTACCTGGTGCGGTGTGTAAACATCGCCGACGGGGAGACAAAGGTGGCCGGGCGTGGTGCTGGCCACTCACCCCCTCGCGTGCCGTGCTGGTCTTCATAGGTGCTCGCTAACAGCACTTGCCCCAACAGTCTGTTAAGGCTACACAGGGGATCTTTGTCTTGCGACAGTGTTAATGTCGTCGTCGATTTTTGTTTGATTCCAGTCACGTCTTGGTATACGGGGTGGTGACGTGGCCGAACCGTGCCGCGTTTACTGCTCTTTGGGAGAAGTTCGTGGTTCGATGCAGCGGCCGCCCTGGTTAATACTAACACTAAGCTATTTTATTTTACCAGGTAATGCCCAATGAGCTATATAGCTCTTTTTCAAAAGCGACCTGGATATCACAAATTATAGCTCAGCGAAGTGGATTATTATTGCGTGGAAATGTAAAGCAGCCAAATACACTAAACGAGCGACGTTGATTCTAAATGTGGAGGGGAAAAAACGGAGGACTTGGAAACAATCCACGTGACCACGGGTCGAGAGAGACATGCAAATTAAAAATATACAGGCGTCAGAGTCGGGATCAAACAAGCGACCTCCTACTCTTAGATTATTTCGGTAAAGTCACGTAGACGAAAATAAATAATAGATCGCGACGTTTCAATCGCAGCAACAAGCCATCGTCCTCAGGTGAGAGAGAGAAACACGCCTCTGTGACGAGGCATTATACAGAGGGGGAGGCCTCAAAGGGGCGAGAGGGTGGGGATAAAGTTCCAAAGAGGGCTTGGGTGAAAGAGAGAAAAGAAATGTGACACAGAGGCGTGTTTCTCTCTCTCTCTCTCACCTGAGGACGATCGCTTGTTGCTGCGATCGAAACGATAAAGTGACATATTATTTATTTATTTCCCTACCTACGCGGCTTTACCGAAAGAACCTAAGAGTGTGAAATCCTGCAGTCACGAAAGCTTCTCATCAAAAGCGACCTCCTGTATACCATGCGATGCAGTTAACATCTCGCCACCGTACTAAGGTGTGTATGAACCGTAAAGATACCACGACGCGCAGTCCACTTCAGCCCATCGCGATACGTACAGAGACACATGGAGATACATCACAGACAAGCCACAGCAGTGCGACTGTGGTCACGTAACCCAAACAGTGGGGGGAAAAAGAGAGTAAGCCCACTGCAGTCTGCGGTCTCCGTTCAACGGAGAAAGAGGAGCAAAACTCTAGGAACTCTCTACTACTCTTTTTTGTTCTTTCGGTAAAGTCACGTAGGTATAAAATAAAATGAATCACGACGTTTCGATCGCAACACAAGCGGTCGTCCTCAGGATGAAAAAAAATAAGCGGGGTCTGGGCTGGAAAGGAATTCCACCGCCGGACGCAAGCACCTCAGTTGTGATTAGGGAAAGAGGGATTAGGGAGGGATATTAGCATGAATGAGCTTCCGTCGCCGCATAAGAGTACCATGCCCGCATATGCGCACAACAGCAGTGTTAATGAGAGATCAGCACCATGGGAGTGCAATCCAAAGACGTGAACATGAGAGTGCAATCCAAAGAGAGAGGCACAGAGAAGTCGGAAATAACAGCTGACAATCGGCAGGTGGGATCGGAACTCTCTCGTGAAGCCCTCTGTTGCTGCTGCAACAGCGGCAGACCTCGATGCTGAGCTCCCTGAACGCATCGAGAAGAGTCGCCGTGTCGAGCAGAGGTCCGTACCTTCCTTCGTTTTCGTCTTCAATTTAATCTCCATGCAGGAGCGCGGCAGCTGCGTGGATTCCTCCTCGTGCTTGCAGCCACATGTCGCCTCGCTTTGCTTCGCGTCCGGGCACCCCTTGGTGCAGCTACCTGCAGACACGGCGGAAGCGAATTTAGCCGTTCTGACGAACGCGCGGTTATTTATTTGACACGCGCTAGGCTTTCGCGACCGATGTGATGCCTCGTAATTGATTTGTTTTTGTTCTTTCAGGTGAGATCGCGTGAATAAAATGTGTGTCGTGAAACCCTCCTCCGCCCGACAGTCATAAGCTGCAGCAAGACTAAATCAGCCACGTTTTGTTCATCACATGGCCACTTTATTCATTGGCTGTGTTAGGTTGAGGAGGGTCGCACTACATAACAACATTTTATTTACGCGATCTGACCCTAAATAAAAATATATTTTTTAAATATAAATAATTTCTGACATCACATTATTATAATTTGTGATTGATGATTGTGAGGCTAGGCCACGTAACCATCTGACAAAATGTGTTATCATTAATATGCTCCACCGCGCGACACGGCCAAAATTATTTGGGTGGTTGAACCTTTCATTGTGAGCGTAGCTGCAGTGCATGTGTGTATGTACGTTGAACTTCTTTCTTACCGTACGTAGCCAACCGTGCTAATTGGGGAAGGACGACAAACTAAACACAACAAAAAGCAGTTCTGAAGAAATGAAGTTTCAATATCGATGATTTAAAAGTGCATAGCCCCAGTGGCTTCCTAATATCGGAAGGAAGAGCATTCCAGACGGCCGCAGGAGCGCATCTGCAAGCGCGCGATGCCGGTAACACAAAAGCCGCCGCTTGCGAGAATGAGCGGAGTTCGCGTGATGATGAGGGAGGGGGCATTTGAGAAACTCGCCCCCGTCCTTTCAACTGCCGCGCATGGAGACGGCATCGAACTCGCATCCTATAGATCACAAGTCTCGCGTGAGGACACTGTGGCAGCATCCCCTTCTCCCATGAGAACCGGAGGGTCAAGCCAAAAGGGCATCTCGTCTCAAACAAGCAACGGGACAGCGCTCGTCTTTAGCAGTGGGCTACAACCAATGTTGTAAGTTCCACGTTCACATTTTGGGGAGGCCAAGATTGACCTGTAGGTTTTTACGATTTCTACTGTGTAAGCTCTCCGGTTTTGGTTTTCTGGGTCGTACCACGTGTTGTTCGGCCACGGTGCCCGATGTTTCGTGCTAGGACCTTCCAGAAAAAACTAATTTAGGACCTGGAGCAAAACGTCGGACGCCGTGCCGAAACGCGCAACGTGGCAACGACCTGGAAAAAAAGCATCGGAAGGCGCGATAGCCAAAACGAGCGACTTGGCGGGGAAGTTACTCACACGAATCCGTGACACTGTTGCAGAAGAGCAGCACCAGCGGTAGCAGCAGCAACAGTCTCGAAGCTTCCATGGTCTCAGTCGTCCCACAGCTCTGTGATGAAATGTACTCCCCCCTCTGCGCGTCCACCGAGTGTCCCTCTCTCTTTAAATAAGCGTCAGATGCCACCCGCTACGACCATCCCCGGGGGGGGGGGGGGGTGTCAGACGCGACGGGGACGTGCCATCGTCAGCGGGCGCCGTGCCAGCCGGGAGGCGCTCGCCCGCCCGCTCTCTCGCGGTTAAACAGTCAACGTGTGTATGTTAGCGATCCCTCGAATTAACTTGTGGGGTGTTTTGCGTTGTTGCAGCAAGCAAGGATGTGAGAGAGTGGCGAGCGCCGCTTGAGTGTGCAAAGCATTCGTCGGCAGTTGGCGGGTTGTGGTGGAAGGGTGAGCGCGCTTGCACCGTGGACGCAACAAACCCGAGGTTGATTCCATGCCACGGTCAACTTCGTCTGGACCCCACCACCTCGCCCTTTCCAATAATTTGCACTGACCAGGTGGAATAATCACCACGGTGGCTAGGTGATGTTAACGACCTCGCCCGGTATGCAGGAGGACGTGGGTTCGATCCCGACCCTGACGCCTGCTGCTGTATATTTGGAGTTTGCGTGTCTCTGTCATCATCATCACCACGGTGGCTAGATGTTAACTACCTCGCCTGGTATGCAGGAGGACGTGGGTTCGATCCCGACCCTGACGCCTGCTGCTGTATATTTGGAGTTTGCGTGTCTCTCTCTCCCCGTGGTCGCGTGGATTTGTCTCCGGTTTTCCCTCCACATTTAGAAACACGCGTTTCGAGTATTTGGCTGCTAGACATGTCCACATGATAAGCCATTGAATTGCTTCTGAACAGCCTTCTTGCTGGCTAAGAAGGCTATCTCTGGTGTAGACCAATCAGTTTTAAAGACAATGCATATGTTATCAGAGCGTGTTTTTGTTTGCATGTTCACCACAAATACGTGTGGTGAATGCAGTAACTTGATTCCTTGCAAAAGGTTTTTATTTGGTGTTTGAACATCTTAAACACTCCCTGTTTTATTGCCAGAAAGGGCAAAACCTCTTCTTACTTTTTCAACTAAGCGTTGGATTGCACGTAGCTGTGGCGATTTAAATGCTGCATGAGGTTACACTGTCGTCTGCAACGTGAAATGGATCGGTTTGCGAGTGGAAGATAACGAGCTATTTAAAAAAAAAGGGAGAAACTTATTATTTTAGAGACGCAACGGCCTTGCGGAATCACCAGAATTAATGTTTGAAGGTGTGAGACTCCCTATCTTCAACGACCATACCATATTGACCAATCATTTAGCAAGCTAGAAAAGTTGACTCTCAAACTTTTGTTGAATTTAATTTCAACCGAGTAGTTAACCCCCCATTGACTGACCCGGCATGCTTCTGAGAAATAAAATGTACGAATAACGAGCATCAACATTTCAGCCCAATTGTCCATTCCGTGAGGTATCTCTAACTAGTGAGTAACAACAAGCGAAAAAATGGTTTACGAGTAATGAGTTTAGTAACGGTCCTTTATATCGTTATAGGTAACCGTGTGGATTCAAACTTCATCGTAGTTATTTTATATTTGTAAATTCATACGTGATTCTTTAATCAATGACTCTTGTGGCACGATATAATTTCACGCATTTGTAACTCGCGTAACCGCCAGGGAGAACAACCACTGGCCTGTGCTTTTGAAATGTCGACGGCTATGATCGGAGACTCTCCAAAAGGGTTCCAAGTCTTCAAAATCTCCAAAAAACGAGTCGCATAAACACGTCCCAGTGAGGATTGCACTTTGACGGAATCTGCACCGATGATCACAAGAAACGACGGCTCCCAGGTGAGGAGGAGGAGGATGGTGATGAGGATAAGCCCGATCGATAGTTTTTTGACGAGATTCCATCACTTGGCATTGTCGGCGCAACAACAACAAAAAAGATAACACGCCCGATGACACCATCGCGGTCTTTTTAAAACTGGCATCGCCGAATCCAAACGACATGACGGGTTCAGCTATACCAAAGACAAAGATCCCCCCGTGTAGCCTAAACAGACTGTTGGGGCAAGTGCTGTTAGCGAGCACCTATGAAGGGCTACCGGCATGGAACACGAGGGGGTGGGTGGCCAGCACCACGCCCGAACGCCTTTGTCTCCCCAGAAGGCGATGCTCGGTCTCGAATGAGCCAGGTGCTCATTCGAGGCTGAGTCGACCTAGGGGAGGCCCGTGACCGGTTCAGATAATCGTCAACGGCGTCGGTGGCCCTGAGCGGGAATAGAACTCGAGGCCACGGGGTTCGCCAACGCAGCGTAGCGCCAAGCGCTCCACGCCACCGCTAGACCTCCTCCGCCACAAACAAACATTGACCGGGCTTGCTGCGTGCCAAAACAAGCGGCACTTGCGATAGATGTTTGACCGAGCCTGCGGTAATCTCACGCAGGGAGGTCTACGGTGACTTTTGCTGGAGGTTAGAGTCACCTCGGGCCCGGCTGCAGCCTGTCGGCCGAACGTTGCTCGAATGTTAGTCCACGTATTGTTGTTGTTATTATCTTAGAGTCTCGTTCAAACGACTCCGGAGAAATGTCAGTTTGCGATGTGGAACGCGTCTCGTGGGATTCGACTTTGTTGGTGCTTAAAAACAATGCACGCACACATCATCATCATTATTACTACTGATAGTTCATTCCGTTTAACAGCACAGCAGTTCCATGGCGCTCATTTAAGCGAAACGGAATCATCCAACTTCTTGAAAATATCGATCCGTGGAAAAAAAAGCACGTGATCATCGGAAGCCACGGTCAATCGACAGTCGGATGAAGGCATCCCTAAGCCGTCAACCATCTCTCACAAGCCTGTTATATAGCAATGATAATAATGATCATAAGCAATCCATCGAGCACCTGCACACCACAATACAGGTATTTTGGGTTAGATCGTATAAATGTGTCGTTAAACCCGCCAGCACCCGACACAGCCAATTAGTAAGGTTTGTGATGTATACAAAACATGTCAATTCGTTACTTGTACAGCACACCGGTGTGTTGGAGAGTAAACCCACAACATTTACAATACGAATTGCAAATTTTGGTGGTGGCGGGTTTAACGACACATTTATATTTAAGCGATCTAACTCAAAAACCTCTTATGGATATTGGTCACGAAAGCCTACATGTTAAACCAAACCACGAAAGCCTACGTGTTAAACCAAACCACGAAAGCCTACGTGTTAAACCAAACCACGAAAGCCTACGTGTTAAACCAAACCACGAAAGCCTACGTGTTAAACCAAAGGTCCAGGTAGACTCGTCTTTTATCGTACGTCATAAAAAAAAATATCGAGTAAAACAGCTTCACTGATTTAGAACCAACGGCTCGTTCTGCTTCGATGAAGAGGTCCTAGTGTTTTTAATTTGTCAGGAGCGTTCTCCGTTCCCGTACTGCGAAAGGGCGAGTTCAAAAGGGTGCAACGTCCGAAACCACACGTAATATTTTCCGGCGGGCCATGATTTGATTGCTTTGGTTTGCTCTACGGATCTTCAAAAAATTCACCCACCGGTTGTGAGATTCTGTCATGCAGGCATCGGCTCTCCAAGTGCCACAATGTGGTTTTAACCAACTTCATTTTTGCTTTGATTCCCCTTGATTGACAATTCCATTCACCTGCATTGTCCTTCCGTTTTCTCATTTATTCCCAATGGTCTCACAATAGTTCTATGTGTATCCTATTGTTTAACATTCTCAATATTTTTTCCAATGCCCTCATTTGATTCAACAGACTTTTTGCTTCTCATAAAAGCACCCGTGTATATAATTATCGAGAACAAAAAAAACCATCCAATTAAGTCACGCGTACACCACGTCGACATTTACAAGGTTTTATTGAACGCTTTCTGGTCTTCACTGCAAATTCATATTTGATTCTATTCATTTAATGTGTTCATATATTCCTGGATAGGTGGACTTGTTAATTCAGGCAAATATACTCCACAGCTGCAAAACAAATACGGGGGTTTGTGCTGAAGTATATAATGTGTTCACATCATATTACACACATCCTGAGCATGGGGAAGGGGGTGCTGTTTATATATTTTTTTTTATCATTTTACCTTCTGAAACAGTTGCTAAACGTCTTATCATAACAAGGGCAGCACGTCCTCGCGTGCGCAAGGACTGACCGACTTCGGCCACCTTTCCCAACAACTCTTCCCAAACTTGAGTTGACAAAATTGTGGACAGGTGGCAAAGGTCGAGGGAAACTGAGGAGACGACAGCCCCCCACCCACCCACCCACCCCTCCAATCACAGGTCAGCCCGGACGCCGAAGCCAGGCCCCGTGGGCGGCTCCGTGAGGGACGTGAGGCCTCCGGCCGGCTCGCACGAGAAGCGCTCGTTCCTGAAGAGAAACACGCACGCGCAACGTTCACACTCCGTGCTGGGCGAGGTTGTCGCTGCTCGACCAGCTCTTCAGATGTTGTACCGCGTGTTCTTCGGCTGCCACACCTCCGATTAGCGCGGTTGGCTGCCTATGGTAGGAAAGAAGTTCAACATACATACGATGGCGGAGGTTTTGTCCGTCTGTATGTACGCTAAAACGTATTTCGCACCGCATGTAGCCAACCGTTGCTAATCGGAGGTGTGGGGGAAGGACAATAATCTAAACACAAAAAATCGGTTATAAAGAAATTAGTTTTCAATCTAGATTTAAAAGTGCATAGCTCCAGTGGCTTTCTAATATAGAAACAGAGCGCGTTCCAGACAGCCACAAAAGCGCATCCAAAAGCGCGCGATGCAGTGAAAAGGTTTTGCTCCACTTGCTCGGAGCGTATGCAGGTCAGTTCTTGAACAATCTCAGGTCAAGCTTCCAGCATGTGTAGTGAAACGTCAGACATCGTGCTGAACGCATGCGGTACAACCAAAAAACACATTAGAGGGCAACATTAATATTGAGGGGTGCTAATAATATTGCTGCTGTGCAAAAATAATGCTATTGCAGAACAGTATTTGGTTTTGGGGTCCACGGAGTCGAAATGGGTGGACCACACACACACCCGCAGGGAAAAATGAAGGATAGTGTTGACGATAATAGAGGTTTTTGGGTTAGATCGTGTAAATTTCAATGTGTCGTTAAACCCGCCATCACCCAACATTGCCAATTGGTAATGTTTGTCACGTAAACAATTCATGCCAATTCGTTACTAGTACAGCACACCGGTTCATTGGAGAGTAAATCCACCTTTACCATTCGAGTAGACGTTTCGCCAGGAATTACAACTAGCATCATCAGGCGACAGCCAGAGTTGTTGAGAAATCCTCCTGTTTCAGTCTAACAACACATTACATTTACACAATCTAACCAAAAAACCTCTTATGGATATCGGTCGCGTAAGCCTACGTGCTAAACGGATGTTTCACCTGAAGACGATTGCTTGTGTTGCGATCGAAACGTCGTGATATTGTTATTACTTTGAATTTTTTCTATCTACGTGGCTTCACGGAAAGACCCAAAGAATATGAATAGGATAATGTTGAGTTGGTACATGTAGAGCCTCATCGTCAACCCGTAGCTGGATGAAGGTTTGCCCATTCCATGCACATTGCGGGGTCTATTTGACCGTACGTTACCATGCTTATCAGCGGGGGCTGGTTGAGAGAGGCAGCATAGACGTGAGAGTATAAAATGCACATTAGATTTGTTGCACTGCCCCCTGCTGATAGCATATCCCCTGCAGCCCGTAAAATGACGACTGCAGTAAATAAAACGATAAAAGCTCGCGTATTCGTCAACTAACCGCCACCAACCTGCATTGAGCAGCGAGATGAAGCATAGTCAAACAAGCCCCATGACTGATGTATGCATGTATGAGGCCTTCATCGGTGGACTCACAAAGAAAGGGCTGTAGGTTTTTTTATATACCTCTTGTACGTGATGGGTTGTCACGTGACCAATACAAATTTGAAAGTGCCATCCGATTTCAATGTGTCATGCGTGCCAATCTGTTCCGATCGTCACTAAAAATAGAGCTGGATTTGATTGTCCATCATATGACCCTTTTGAAATCCATAATAGACTCCTTAAACTATTGTCGAAAAAATATGACACTTGATCCACAATCCTACTTAAAAGATAACAATACCAAAACCACTCAAACACATTTCGTCAATAACACTAACCCCAAAGAGGAAAAGAGCACACACAAGAGGTAACGTTTCGGGCACGAAGGCCTCCAGTTCTACTTTAAAAATAGGTCTAATAAGATAATTATATACATTTTAATTGAGTTTGTCCATTTATTTTTAATATATATTTCATTTTCTCTAATCTTCTTTTGTTACTCCCAAAAGTTATTCATCCTGGACACGCAATACCATTACACTCACCTTGGGCCCGGCTTTGGAACTTTCCCAGCCTTCAAATCATCAATGATCTCATCCATATCCTTTGCAGTCAGATCTTCCTGCGATAGATGAGTGCAACATTTCAGCAGCCCCACATAATTAACCTGAAACCCCGTCAACGTTAGGCATGTGATAAATTAGTACAGGTTGGTTCTTTTAAAATATACCCAATTAACGTTTATATTGAGTGTAGAGTGTATACTTTTAAAAGACACTCCCTGCATTAACAGCCACACAGTAATGTCACTAGAGTGCTCCTGAAAGTCACATTAGTACTTTTACTCCCACTCGCAATGCTTCAAATTAATGCCATACAAAACCGTGTACATTCCTACAAGAACCATGCTCATTTGAGAAACTATATCACCTTGACTCACAGCCACATCTTACTTATACATTTTTTTGTTACTGGATATAATTTTTTATCATCATGTTTTTCATGTAATTGCACTTGGGGGTGGCACAACGTGTTAATCAAATATAAATTGACTTAACATACTTGAATTTTGTGTTGTCTTGTCCTTTAAATCAGGGGTTTGGAACCATTTAATTCCCGAGGGCCAAATAGGACATTCAAACGCGTTTCGTTGGGGCCACACAATTAGCACACACCTCAGTCACTTCTGTCACATTTCCAATGATCACTGTTACGTTGTTTTTATAGCATTATTTTAGTGATTTCTAAAAAAGGTTTAGTTTAGCCATATTTGTATGTTGCAGATTAGAGTTATACTTAGAATTTTAATCTAAATTGCGATCTAACATCAAACTGGGATTGTTGCACAGTTTTTGTACGCAGCATAAACATATGGTGCTTTTTCCTGGAAGATTTAGTTGTTTTTATAGGGGATGTTTCAATTTGCTTGCAGTCAATTTTAAATGTATCTTGTAATTTTATTATTTGTTGCGGTTGCACCCGAATCAAGAGCCGAATGGCTCACAGGGTTAAACCAAATAAATTAAACTAAAAATTAAAAAATATAAAAAAAGGGCCCTTCAAAGTTTGAAATGTACTTTGCTGAACCAGGTGAGAACTCAAAGACACCAGGATAGTCTCATTTGCAAGAGTGCCCTTGCAGTGGAAAAACGTGGCCATTTAGTGCGGCTAAAATTCTCACAGTGATTGATGAATATCGTTCGCGGACAATTAAAAAAAATTAACTGGTATATGCCTCATGTGACCGCTATCCGCGTGATGTGAAGTCACGGCCGGGATCTGGTCCTCTGGCTGCAGGTTCCTCACCCCTACTTTTGAATTTTCCCACGCACCTCTGCAAAGGTGGAAAGACCGCACAAACTAAAGGAGGCGTCACTGCACGTACGCGTCTGTGTTGAACTTTTTTCACCACCGTACGTAGCCAACCGTGCTAATCGGAGGTGCGCGGGTGGGGGGAGGGACGGACGGCAAACTAAACACAACAACTGCTCACTTACGTAGTAGTTATCGTTGATCTGCACCATGGGGGCATTCACGCATGCTCCCAGACATTCCACCTCGGTGACGGTGAACATCTTGTCCGGCGTCGTCTCTCCCAGCTTAATCCCTGAAAGCATTCAGAGCGAAGGTGAAGAAACGCACAGAGCCAGGAACGACAGCGCTGCTCGAAAGACTCACTAATTGGCATGGGTTACATGTACATACAGTAGACTCTCGTTATCCGCGTGCGGTCTATCCGAAATTGCGGATTAACCGCCCACCTGAAATTTTGACATAAATTAACAGCTCATGTATTTTTCCTTGAGCCCAAATTAATAATCTAAAAACAGTTATACATTGTTATTCTTGGAAATGTTTATGACAAGTCACGTGCTTAAACCGAACAATTATGTACTCCGGTTAATCCGAAATCTACGTGATCGCCTCTACAGTACAGTAGTTGCATATCTTTACAACAGTGGGCGGAGTTTGATTGATGTTGATTGGCGTGGCTCTGCTATCACCCACTTGGTGGGCCGGGTCTTCTGCGCGGGAGCAGGAAAGTATTTTCAAACCTGTTTAAGTGAGTGTTTTTTTGTATGGACTTTTCTTTACTGCAAATGTTTGTTTTGTTCATTAACTACATTTTCTTAACGTAAACAATGTCTACCTATATTAGTGGTTTTTGGCATTGAGATCTGCAGAAAATGGTTGTATTGTTGGATTGTTCGCGATTTTTTTATTATCCGCGGCCGTCCATCCCGTCATTTTTGTGGATAATCGAGAGTCTACTGTGTATATAAAATGTTTTCCACCACACGTTTGCATTCGGAATAATTAAATTAGCAGTATGGAAGCCGATGCGCAGCTGCCAGGGCTTAAAACACGTTTGCAAACTTACAAGTAATACTTTTTTGCTCTGGTTTGTGTCCTAAGTTTTCGGCAACCCTTTGACCTATATTGCCAGTTTTCAATAGGCCAAGTCCCGAACAGCAACACAACATTTTATCCTACAGATTGGTGCACTTCGGAATCATCTTTACGAGAATTATAGTTTTCGGGTTCAAGGTGCAATGCTGCAAAAATGTATTTGGATGCGCAGTTGTATACAAACTATCAAAGCCATCACTGATTACGTCTCAATGCAACACAATGTATATGTAGATGTTTCAAATAACAGCAATTACATTATATAACATTACATAAATAAGAGAATGAAAAACACAACTTACCGGTTATTTTCAACACTTAAACTTGTGTAATTATTTTTTTCTATTTTACTCAGGAAAGCATCGCCAAGCCCAGTTATTAGGCGCAGCGTAAAGTAGTAACATATCTCCTCAATTCACTACACTGCCCAATAAATCAATACAGCTGGGCGCTCTAGAGCACCGTGCTCGATTTATCACTTCGCTCGAGCCTGACAAAGCGTCTGCAATGCAGCATGTAAACCATCGCCTTGCGAACTCCAATAACCCTCGCCGCAGCAGCAGCAGCGGCTTTTGGCTGGTCACCGAACAAAGACGGGTCACCGTATCTCACACTTTCAGATGCGGTTCTGCTACCGTTTGGAACGTGCTCTTCCTTCCGATATGCGGAAGCCACTGGAGCTATGCATTTTTAAATCATCTACATTGAAAACTAATTTATTGAGAATAGCTTTTGTTTTGATTTAAAGCTTTCGTGACTGCAGGGATTCATATTCTTGGTTCTTTCACACCTGATGATGATTGCTTGTGTTGCAGTCGAAACATCGTGAGAATTGTATTTTTTATATTTTTATTATTTTATTGTTTGCCTTCTACGTGACTTTACCGAAAGAACCAAGAATATAATAGCTTTTGTGTTTAGTTTGTTGTCCTTCCCCCACACCTCTGATTAGTACGGTTGGCTACGTACGGTGCAAAAGAAGTTCAACATACATCCTACGCAATAATCCTATACGTATGACCGGTACGCCGGTGTCGACATCACAGTCGCTCACGTTGCCAGGCGCTATGCATTGCCCGCAAGGATAGCCGATGGTGCATCTGAGGGTTTGCGTGTTTGTTCGTTTGTTTTTTTCTCGTACCCAGCTTCTTCTTGAGGGCCTCCACGATGCTGTCCGAGTTGCACAGCATGCAGGGAGTGGTGGTGCACACCTGGATGTGGTACTTCCCCATGGGCTGGCGGTTGTACATGGTGTAGAAGGTGGCCACCTCATACACACGCATCTTGGGTATCTTGAGGAGCTCTGCCACCTGACCACCACACCACAAGGGGATCTCAACTCAACATTCGAAAGAACGATCACGATTTGCAGCCATTTGTCAAACCACTGCTGCACGAGGGTCTCCCCCACGCCACGTGGGTTTGTCTCTGGAGGTCGTTTGATCATTTGCCGAGTTGTGGTGGTGGCTATGCACGCCTGTAATCCAGCACTGTTGAGGTTAGGGTTGGTGGATCGTGCAAATGTTGTGAAACTTCCTACACGTGGGCGTCGAGGCATCACCAATAAAGGCAGTACAGCAAAATTCCGACATATCTGTTTGTCCCTCCCCATATAGCAGTTGTGTCGTCACCTCACAGGCATGGGTTTTCTCAGGGTACTCGCCACTGATGTTAACCGTGACCGGGAATTGAACTCAGGTGACCGGGTAGAGTGCAATGTGTCTAAAGAGGGCACACATACACCGATGACAACAGAAAATATGCTGATGCATGGACTGTATTGCGAGCATGACCAAATTATTTCATCAGTGATTTGATGTTCCATTCACGGTTAATAAATGACAAATTACAGTTTAATTTTGAAACAAGTGCATCTTTATGAGAATAGGTTTTCCCCTTTTTTTCTGGTGTGGACCAATCAGTTTAAAAGACAATGCATATATTATCAGAGTATGTTTTTTGTTTGCATTCTGACCACAAGAATTGTGGTTAATGCACACACGATTCCTTGTACAAGGTTTCAGTTTGGTGTTTTAACATCTAAACAACTGCCTTGTTGCCAGAAAAAAGAGGAAAACCTATTCTCATATTTTGGTACTTGCAAAGGAGGTCTCATGATGCATCTTTATACTTCAAACTTATACTGATCCATCTTACTTTTTTGTTTCAAAATACAACACGTAAGAAGGCGGCAAAGCTCAATCTTACAATATTTCATCAATGTATTACAGAATACGCATGCCACTGGAATTAAACACTCCTGTTGATGTCCTCAGCCAACCGTAACCAAAGCGAGACAAACCTGACATGCCTACCTTGTTCATCGCGGAGATGGGCAGCCAACCATGCTGCCTCTGGGCCAGGTCTAGAACTGGGATAACAGCAGCTGCCTTGTGCTCAGCCGGGTAATTGCCAACGATCACCTCAATTCGCTGCACGACACAATTACATAAACACTTTATACGTCAAGAAAAATGGTACGGTAACAACTGTGACTATTTTGAGAATCGGTCGCCATTAACATGGTTGTACACGCAGTTTGGTGGCCATTTCACGAGACTGAACCGACAGTCACAATCACTCGTTTGAATGTGTTAGAAATAACCGTTTGTATTATAGCTCCTAGTCATTTATATCCTGCACTCACGAATCTGTCCGATGCGTTTCTCATCATTCACAGCAAATGTTAGAAGTTGTTTCTAAGTAATATGTGTATTTCAGATACATTTTCTCTAAAATACAAAATTATGGGCCCATGAACCATCCACTTCCCCCACTCCTACCCCAGTGATTACATGAATTTTTATGACTTGATTAAAAACCCAAATACTTTTTTATTTGTTGGTATTGTCCTCTTGTTTTCTGTATCGTTAATTGCATCTCATTTGTTCCGTTTCATACAATTATTCGAAATGTAACATGAGCATATAATTACTCATTGGTTTTTTCAGTAAAGTCACGAATGTAGAAATACAATAAAATTATATTCAAATTATTGTATTTCTACATACGTGACTTTACCGAAAAAAACAATGAGTAATTTATGCAGTCACGAAAGCTTTAATTCTTTATTATGAGCATAAAACTTTTATAAATCAGAAGCCATTCTTAAACGCAGGATTTGATTCACTGATCGTTACATGCGTACAATACAGCAAATATTTGTGAAGATTTTTCTCCATCGTAATTCCATTCCATTTGTGCTATTGATGTAATCTCATAAGGCAACAGAAAAAAACAACTGCAAACCCTTAAGAGCAATCAGTGCACCACCTTGTGTCTGAACGGCCCAGAAAGATGACAATGCAAAAGTATTCAGAAATATTTTCGATGGGTCTGTTCAGCCACACTCATGAAACGCATTTTACATGTTAAACCATTTTTTTTCAGTCAAAGCTAGACTTTAACCTATTTCACCTAAACTATTTTTCTTTCATCAGGTAAGGCCCACTGAGCTATATATATATTTTTCCCAAGCAACCTGGCCACAAATGATAGATATCCCAATGATGTGGCTTATCATGTGGAAATTTATAACAGTAGCCAAATATTCAAAGCCAGTAGTTCTTAGCCTAGGGTGCACGCATCCCCTGGGGGTGCGAGAGGCCCTTTCTGAGAACCAAAGGGGTGCAGGCTACAGTAAAGGTGAAGAACCACCACTCCAAACGCACGTTTCTAAACTTGGAGGGAAAACGGGAGGGCCCGGAGAAAAATCCACGCGACTATGGTGGGGGGGGGGGGAGGGGGGGGAGACACGCAAACTCCAAATATACAGGTGTCAGGGTCGGGATCAAACCCATGCCCTCCTGTATACCAGGCGAGGGAGTTAACATCTCGCCACCGTGGCACATCTCAGAGCAGCCACCAATTTACTTGGTTCACCTTGTAGTTTTCAGGGGTGAAGTCAAAGGGCGTGTTTAGGTTGTTCTCGGCTGAGTCCCTGTGCTGGATGGAAAACAATTAAGTGGAAATCACATGTTAGCATAATATCAACGACGTTAATCAAACACATTTCCTAGCGACTGCACTGTGTACAAAATGCACAAAAGACATTGCACTGTGCCACAATTGTGATGAAAAACATTAACTTTTACCTGAATATAACAATAACCAACTCAAGAGCATTCATCATTAACACTGTCTAACAACTGAAAACATGTATAATAGGCTAACATGCTGGAGAAAGGTCAATGTGTAAATAATATAATTAGAATTTAGAATGTCAAGTTACAAATATAACTTGTTTAAAATAAGGAATTGATGGATTGGCTAAAATTTGGCATTGGCTAACATTTTAAATGGTGTTTTTGTTTCAGATGCTTTGTAGAAACTTTAAAAGATCCTGTATTCTAAGACAAAGTTGCAACATCGGCCCTTCTTTCGAGCAGACAGCCCTGAATACAAGCCTTTGTATATAAAGAGGTTTTTGGACTCATCTGCCATTGTCTGCATGGTCTCCCTGTGCTGTTGCCAACCCACATAGCCCAGTGTTATCAAAATCCATCTCACACCGGCAAATAAATTGACCTCATGGTTCCATCTTGGTAGCAATCATTCTCTCAAGATGCTTCGTTTCCTTTGACTGCCATTCTATAACCAGTGTCGTCCATTGACCAGAATCTACGTCCTACTCAAGAGTCACCGCGATGTCTCTGGTTTGTATGTTTCCCCAATCCACGTGTTCCTCATTGTCTCAGGCTATTTCTACGCATGCGGTACTCCATGTTTTATTGAATCTTCATATTTCGTTCCATTTTTCTTGCCAGTGTCCATTGTTCTGATCTATTTCATGGCTGGCAACACAAAAACGTTCTCACTGATAATGTTCTGCTACTTCAGACAAATGAATACAATGCCTTTTGCTATAAATTACATTTCCCAAAAAGCACTTAATCCTGCTCTTTTTCACCTCCTCATTTCCTCATTTGAATTCTCATCCTCCTTTAATAATCGCATGTATTTTTAAGTTTTGTTCTTCTAACAATTATTTTATCTCGTTTGGTAAAGCATTAAACTAAAAGGGAAGAATTTAGTATTATTGTGTTAAAATATATTGAGCCAGCATAAAGCTCATTCTACAGTAAACGTACCAGGTCAAAGAAAAAACGATCTCATCAACACCGCCTAAAACAGACACAATATACGGCAAGCCAATGTTCTGAGCAGTAATTTTTCTTCAGAGCAGAAAAGAGCACGTGAAGATTGACGGGCGGGTAATTTGTGCCGTGAAATTACTTGAATATATACATGTGAATAATGAGCTCGACCTAAGTGTGGGAGCTTATGCCGAGACGACGCGTTGTAGCATCCAAACCTCTGGTGCCAACTGCTAGGGGTCCCCCCCCCTCCTTGCAAAAGCCCACAAAAGCAAGCTCCCTTCTATCCCCAAGTCTTGACAGTAATGGTCGACCTGATGCAACCACGAGGCTTGGTTTGTTGGTTACGTACGGTGTGAAAGAAGTTCAACATACACAACATAAATCGTGGCCGACCCCTTGGCCTCTTCCACTCACGAGGTTCACAAACGTAAAACTCGTGGGCACTGAGAAACAGGTATCAACGTTGACATGATACATTTTCATTTATATTACAAGAGTGTGATCGATATGTGGTTGTGCATTTTTGTACAGCAATTGTACACCACTGCCAATGCAAGCCTTTATATTTTATTTAACGAGAAAATTGTTAGACATTTCAGCGAATGCATTTGCGGCCATCACGATGGAGTGTTTTGCTCACCACGAAGAGACTTCCGCCACTCTGGACAGCAGCCGAGCGGCAGATCCCTCGCACCTGCTGGATCTGCCCACCACATACACACAGCTCAGCAGTTAAGATTCAACTCCCAGAGTTATCGGGGGTTATTGGGCGAGCTCGATTGGTGGCCCACATAAAACAAAAACACACAAAATGCAAAACAAATATGAATCCCGTTTTTTTTTCTTTAAATGACATAGAATGGGGATGAAGACGTAGATCGCGTGCAATGTTTTATTGGTTCGTAAATTAAACGGTTCACTTGCCGACACACGTGAGGTTACGGAGCAACTGTGACACTGACCCTGACGAGTGAGGTGCAGTTAAAAATTGATTTGACAACCGTGCGTGTGAAAGGTGAGAATACTGAGCTTGGTTATCCTGCAACCCTAACAAACCACCCACAGGTATTCATCATTGTGATATTTATTTACATTTGCTTACGTTCCAAAATTATATTCCAAATGGGGCCTCTGATCAAATCAGCAAAAATGCGCCCGAACCCGTCAATTATCGGAAGCTAAGCAAATTTGAGCCTGGATTTTGCTTGGATGGGTGGCCCACACATCACACAGGTGTCAAATTCTGGGGCTACGCTGTGGGCAATAGACGGCAGTGCATTAAATGCTATGTTGTACTGTACTGTGAGTCTATACTCTCACGTCTACGCTCTCCACTGCCAACCCGCAGACCAGCATGAAGTATGGTCAAATCACTCCTACAATCTGTGCACACATCGTGCGGAGGATCTAATCCAGAAGTGTTTAATTAAAAGCTTTAAGAAATAATGTGAACGATTAACACGACAGAGCGCATCATCACCTGCCCCTACTGGACGTCTGTGAAAAAAGAGCTTTATAGCTCATCGGATTCCTCCAGTGTAAATAAAGATTGCGATTCTAATTTCTGGCAATGAGCAGTGTGAAAACTACCCCCATGTCTGAATGGTCCCTGCGTGTGGTGGTGGAACGGTGGCGCAGCGGTTAGCGCACTCCGCTACGCACCCGGGGCGACCCGAGTTCCAATTCGAGACCACGGCTAACATCGGTGGCGAGTGAAATCGTTAAACCGAGCCGTACCGACCAGCGTGGTGAAGTATGGACGTCGATTACACAACTCCCAATACTCAAGAGGGCGTGGGCAGGTCTTAATCAACCAGTGTATTGACAACGAGTGGAACATTAATCTTATTTGTATTTGAGTACCGTATCACAGGGCAGTCTAACCAAAGCGACGCTTGTGTTTCAATCAAGCAAAGCGCAGCACTCAAAGAGTGTCAATTCCACATTTACAGGGGCGGGTGCCAGTCCATCCACTATTATGAGATATGACGGCCAATGTTATAATCGTTATAGACATACATATACGCGCGAGTTAATGATTTTACAATGCCTGTTATTGTAGTAGTAGTAGTTATAGTAGTCAGTGTTATTATTATCAGTAGTAAGTTAATACACTGCTGAGATGTTTTCACTGTGTCCCGGTCACCCTGTCAACAGCAAGGTCAAACAACAGAACGCATTGCAGTCACCGTTCGCCCTGCCAGACACCGCGCGGAGAACGCCAATGACATCTTGACGGCCGTGGGCGGTATTCGTGTATGATAATCGAAAAATAAAACGTTGTTAAATCTTCCTTTAAGTTGTCAATTAAACGCCGCCCGCTCTAGCTGAGCGCGCAAGGCCGCAAGGGGAGTGAGGGGTCCTCGTGCTCGGCCTCGTCTAGTCGCCCTGCGCGGTTCTCAGCTGCGCCTGCGCGGCTGCCTCGCGCTCATAACCCGCTTATGATTACATTTGAGAACGCTTTACGATATGCAAATATGTCATAATTGAGTACTTTTTTTTACAAATAAATCACACAGCTTTTGAGCTGACAATAAACAAAATTGTTGTAAATTATGTGTGCGGTTGCCGTGGCAACGGTCTGTGTGTGTGTGCGTGTGCGGACAGCCCGCGTCAGCTGTCAAAGGTGATGGTGCGCTCTCCGTGTTTCAATCACTAACATTATATTTTTTTAAAGCCTTTTAAATTAACAAAGTATAACTTTTACAAACACATTAAAAAAACACACACACTGCGGTGTCCGTTATTGCCGTTCGAAGTGTGACTTTTGGCCAGTGTGGGATTTAAATAGCCCTGTAAGTATACAGTACTCAATCTTGATCTGAAGCTTTCGTGACTGCAGTAATCCATACTCTTTGGTTCTTTCGGTAAAGTCATCACGTAGTAGGTAGTGAATTATTTTATACCTACGTGACTTTACCGAAAGAACCAAAGAGTATACAGTACCCGTGTGGTCGCCTCTTCGACATCGAGTCGCGGCAGATGAAGCAAAGGGCCTCTTGTCCACCCAGCGGTGTGAATGGGTCACACTGCAGTCGATGGGCAGCTCGCGTGTGGTGGGGTAAAGTGTGGGTGCTGCCAACATCTCTCACAATGGGCGCCTCGGTGCCTAGGAGATGTTAACTACCTCGCCTGGTGTACAGGAGGTCGTGGTGTGTGTGTCTCTCATCATCATTATCACGGTGGCTAGGAGATGTTAACTACCTCGCCTGGTAAGCAGGAGGTCGTGGGATTGATCCCGACCCTGATGCCTGCTGCTGTATATTTGGAGTTTGCGTGTCTCTCTCTCATCAACATCACGGTGGCTAGGAGATGTTAACTACCTCGCTTGGTATATAGGAGGTCGTGGGTTCGATCCCGACCCTGACGCCTGATGCTGTATATTTGGAGTTTGCGTGTCTCTCATCATCATCACGGTGGCTAGGAGATGTTAACTACCTCGCCTGGTATGCAGGAGGTCGTGGGATTGATCCCGACCTTGATGCCTGCTGCTGTATATTTGGAGTTTGCGTGTCTCTCTCTCATCATCAACATCACGGTGGCTAGATGTTAACTACCTCGCCTGGTATACAGGAGGTCGTGGGTTCGATCCCGACCCTGACGCCTGCTGTTGTATATTTGGAGTTTGCGTGTCTCTCTCTCATCATCTTCACGGTGGCTAGGAGATGTTAACTACCTCGCCTGGTATACAGGAGGTCGTGGGTTCGATCCCGACCCTGACGCCTGCTGTTGTATATTTGGAGTTTGCGTGTCTCTCTCTCATCATCTTCACGGTGGCTAGGAGATGTTAACTACCTCGCCTGGTATACAGGAGGTCGTGGGTTCGATCCCGACCCTGACGCCTGATGCTGTATATTTGGAGTTTGCGTGTCTCTCTCTCTCATCATCATCACGGTGGCTAGGAGATGTTAACTACCTCGCCTGGTATGCAGGAGGTCGTGGGATTGATCCCGACCCTGATGCCTGCTGCTGTATATTTGGAGTTTGCGTGTCTCTCATCATCAACATCACGGTGGCTAGGAGATGTTAACTACCTCGCCTGGTATACAGGAGGTCGTGGGTTCGATCCCGACCCTGACGCCTGCTGTTGTATATTTGGAGTTTGCGTGTCTCTCTCATCATCACAGTGACTAGGAGATGTTAACTACCTCGCCTGGTATGCAGGAGGTCGTGGGTTCGATCCCGACCCTGACGCCTGCTGCTGTATATATATAGAGTTTGCGTGTTCGTTCTCCCCGTGGTAGCGTGGATTCTTCTCCGGGCCCTCCGGGTTTTCTCTCCACATTTAGAATCAATATCACGCGTTGTAGAGTATTTGGCTGCTGATATAAATTTCCACTTGACAAGCCGCTTCATTTAGCTACAATTTATGACCAGGTCGCTTCTGAAAGAGAGCTGTATAGCTCAGTGGGCTTTACCTGGTAAAATTTAAAAATATATATTTTATAGTTTTTAGGAAGAAGTCAAATAAACCTCTAGAGTGCAGAGCTCCCAGTGGTTACCTAATATTGGAAGGAAGAGCGTTCCAGACGGCCACAGAAGCACATCTGAAAGCGCACGATGCGGTGACCGTCTTTGTTCGATGGCCAGCCAAATCCGCTGCTGCGAGGATTACCGGAATTCGCGCGATAGTTTCTGCTCCTTGACGAGATCAGCAAGGTATTGTGGTTCATTTGTGGCAAACATTTTGTGGAAAGAATGCGACCTTGCAATATATTATTTTGGCAACCGTAAGCTAATGTGGCTCGGCGACCACTTGAAGTACATGGCCGGATCTTGCTGTTTCGGTCACGACACGTGCCAAAGAATGATGTACACCCTGCAGCTTGGTAATCGTTTTTTGCCAGACGTCCCATAGAGTAGTGAGTTACAGTAATCGAGCCTTGTCGATACCGTGCTGCACGAGGTAAGCTGGGAAAACCTGGCAAGAGCAAGTCTCAATATGACATCTTCCTTTTGATTCTAGATTTGAAGCTTTCGTGACTGCAAGGATCCATGCTCTTTGGTTCTATTCGGTAAAGTCACGTAGGTAAAAATTCAATAACAAAAAATCACGACGTTTTGGCCACAACACAAGTGGCCTTCATCAGGTGAAGGGACTGGACTGTCCAGAGAACAGCGTTGGAGTGTCCTCTGGACAGTCCAGTCCCTTCACCTGATGAAGGCCACTTGTGTTGTGGCCGAAACGTCGTGATTTTTTGTTATTTTATTTTTACCTACGTTACTTTACCGAATAGAACCAAAGAGCATCTTCCTTTTGGTCTTGTACAAAGGCAATGGAAGTATACAAGTATTCATAGCTCGGGTTGAGCGCTTATAAAGACAAGGCATGTTTGTTTGCATGTTTTGCCACAAGTACCATGTGTGGTTAATGCAGCCTTGATGCGTTTTGAAAAAGGTATCTATTTGGCGTTTAAACATCTTAACACCTGTTTTATTATTCTTGGTTCTTTCGGTAAAGTCACGTAGAAGGGAAACAATAAAATAATAAAAATATAAAACAATTAAATTCTCACCATGTTTCGACTGCAATACAAGCAATCATTATCAGGTGTGAAAACCACAGCTGTGTTTTTTACCTGAATTAGTTCAATGATGACGTCACCCTGCTGTTCTATTTAAGACCGGGAGCCAAGTGAGGGCTTTACCATTCTGGCGAATTGCCCGATGATGCTGAATGTAATTACCAGCGAAACGTCGTACTCAAACTGTAAATGTTGTGGATTCACTATTTAACACACCGGTGGGCTAAAGTAGTGAACTATTTGTCTTTTGTCAACGTGACACTTTTTTGCTGATTGGCCGTGTCGGGTGGTGGAGGGTTACGACACATTTATAAATAACGCGATCTAACCCAAACACCTTTATTATGAAGAATTGTATTGTTTTCTATTTTTATTATTTTATTGTTTCCCTTCTACGTGACTTTACCGAAAGAACCAAGAACATAAATCCCTGCAGTCACGAAAGCTTTAAATCAAAACCTGTTTTATTACCGTGAAGGGTAAAAAAATAAGCTACTCTTGTTTTTGTCTTACTTTGATACCGACAAAAAAAATGTCCCATAGATGCAAATGTGAAGGATTCACGAGGCTTTCAACTGTGCACTGTGCGGCAGCAGCACTCATGCAGTGGATCTGCAGCAGGGACCGCCAGCGCTGCATGGTCAGCCCGAGGCCACCGCCGCCGCACCGCCGTTACTCGAAAACTCGTCGGCAAGCGTCGGAGCCGCGCGCCCTCCTGGTTGACTCCGGGGAGCTGGTCGACCTGCCGGGCTGTCACCGTGACACTCGCGTGCGGCAGGTGAAGGAGCTCCTGGAGATCACAGCCGGAATCCCGAGTGACCTCCAGCGGCTGAGCTACCTGGACGAAGGTGATTGATACTGCGCGTGCGTGGCGTCACCTCGCGAGATGGGCGGCTACGACCGAAGGAGAGGATTCGAGGTGGCACGGTGGCTCGGAAGACTGACATTGTTTACTTACCCACCTAGGCGTATACCCACTGAAACCTACCTCCTCGTCCATCGCTACCCACTCGTCCCTATTTGCAGCCGTTTTTTTTCACTCCTCACAGGAGACCTGGCAGATGAGGCCACCCTGTGCTCCCTGGACACGGTGGCAGGGGCAACGCTGGGCGTGCGCGTGTGGCAGCATGACGGCTGGCACCGGCTGGTGACGGCTGCCCTCCGGGGAGACCCAGAGGTAGGAATCCACGTCCGTGGTGCGTCACCACCTGATGCGCCCTCGATCTTACCCGTGGACAAAGAAGAGGCATCAATGAGCAGTTGAGTTCTAACTATAATAACAACCAATCTCTTATTCCTACCTCTAAGCCTAACTAGCACTAATCCTACAACTGACACTAACTTGAACCCTATCCCATCCCTTATCACTTCACCCAGCGGCCATTTAATTTTTCTTAGGTTTTTTTTCTCCCAATTACAGTGTGCCCTCGAGCTACAGGTTTAAGTCGCTTTGTGGGGTAGATGCGTTTCAAAAAGAAAACGGTGCGCAAAGCGAAATCACAAAGCGGTACGCAACACGCACACACACGCAATGTTGTCCCACGCCCGACTGCAGGGCCTCATTCGAGTGAATTCAAACCGCATGTACGCGAGATCGCACAAACTGAACCCGCGTAAAACGAGGGAAACTTTTACTGGACCAAGTCAGGGGTGGTGTGCCCTGACATATATAACAAACAAACAAAAACATTGAGACAACCAAATGTCACAAGCTAATTCTTTGACGCACAATCCAATGCTATAGTAGTCTAGTTACTGCACGATACAGTACGGAATTGGGACTGCCTGGCACGTGACATTTCTGTGCAGCATGCAGGGGCGGAGCCACAGGGGGGGATGAGGGGGGAGCTCAGCCCCCCCCTGAAATTTTGGGAAAGTCGGTAATCGGGATAATCGGATATCTGGCTGCTGCAAAATGCTACAGGCTGCCACCTTGTGTGCTGCCCTGCAGGCTGCCACCTTGTGCTGCCCTGCAGGCTGCCACCTCGTGCTGCTCTGCAGGCTGCCACGTTGTGCTGCCCTGCAGGCTGCCACCTTGTGCTGCCACCTTGTGCTGCCCTGCAGGATGCCACCTTGTACTGCCCTGCAAGCTGCTACCTTGTGTGCTGCCCTGCAGGCTGCCACCTTGTGCTGCCCTGCAGGATGCCACCTTGTGCTGCCACCTTGTGTGCTGCCCTGCAGGCTGCCACCTTGTGTGCTGCCCTGCAGGCTGCTTGAGCGGCAGCCTTGCGAACTTATCGAACTTATTAGCCACATCAGCGGCTCCGACCTATTAATAAACTCCGTGTTCAAATCCAATAAAATTTGTTTTATACATTTGTGGCGCCCATTGGAAAACATAAACAGTGGATATCTCAGAATACTGAAGTCAGCCCCCACAAAGTCAAAATCCTGGCTCCGCCCCTGGCAGCATGGAAAGGCAGCGAGCGGAAAGTCAGCATTGCTTTGCATGATGCGAGAAAAAAATTGCTTTGGGAGTGCGATTCTTTTTTATCTTTAGGTCCCCCATAAAAAAAAAACACCCGAGTTACGCGTGGAGACCACATCCACCGACGTAGAATTCCGACGACACACTCGATAGCGACACCCGCGTTTCTATGAATACCAGCTCACTCGGCCTGCGCGCAAACATTCCCCCCCCCCCCACCCTAATCGCCTCCCGGCCCTAGGTGCTGCGTCTGGGAGTGACGGACGACCTCAGCTACGGCGACTTCCGCACCCCGCACGCCGCGCGTCTGTCCGCCGCCGACCTCTCGGCGTGGCGCTCGCGCCGCGCATTCGTGGCGCTCTTCGTCGCCGCGCACCGCAACCACGCCGGCCTCGTGGGGCTCTTGCTCCGGCACGGTGAATGTCACACGCCGGCGGGGGGAGGTACAGCAGAAACCCCCGCCTCCCATTTGCGCAGTTGGCTACGTGCGGTTGCGGCAGAAAGTTCAACACACGTACGTGCAAGCCGCCACGCTCTGGGAAGCATAATGAGACCAGTCAAGGTGGCAAGATGATATCTCCCTCGCCTGATATCCAGGAGGTTGTGGGTTCATTCCTGACCCAGACTTATGCATATTTGGAGTCCGCATGTTCTCTCGCCCGGTGGTCGTGTGGACTTTTCTTTGGGTTCTACAGTTCTGCCTTCCACATATAGAAACAAGTGTTTAGGTTAGTTGGCTAGTGTAACTATTCCACGTGATATAAGCCACTGTGATGCGTGGCCAGGTCGCCTCTGAAACAGAGCGAATAGCTCAGTGGGCGTTACCTGGTAAATAGCAGTAGAAATAATTTTGCTGAGAGGTTAACACAAACTCTGCTAGTATATCAAACATCTACAGGCCTTTGTAAATCCACTGCTGGATGAGGCCTCCTTATGCCTTGTGGCTTGTGGAGATAATTGTACCATTCTTCCCTCCACTGGTCTGTGTGGATTGGTGAGGTGGGGTGCATAGACATTGAAGCATGGTACTATAAAACAATGTATTGTGATGCATTGCCTTCTATTAGAAACGTGTATATATGTGTGGATATAGCAGCCAGATAGGCAATGGCATGGCCAAGCGGTAGCCCATTCGCCGCTTTTTGACTCTCGGTTGTAATCCAGCGGCCGCCCTGATTATTACTGGGGGTGTAATAACTATAATATGCACCGCGTGCCTTTGAATGGATGTTAAAGATCCTGTGATGCAACTCGAAAGAGTATGCCATTGCATCAGGGTCCACATTTTCCTCAAGCGAAAATGACACGCAATGAATGAATCAATTGGGATTATCCGTAGCAACCATTGCCCCCCCCCCTGGCCCGTTTGCAGGCCAGGTGCCGAGTCATTTTGTGCCCACAGAGACATCTGTCACTTGGGGTGCCTATCACTGTTTGAGATATGACGACGATGATGATGATTTGAAGGTCTGTGAGACGCTATATCAAACAAAAACTCTCATCATTCCACAAATGCCCTTTGCCCGTCACTCGCCATCGCGCATGCAGGCGCAAGCGCGAGCGCCACCACTCCTTGCGGCCGCACGGCCCTGCACGCGGCGGCCGCCAGCGGCAGCCTCGAGGCCTTGCACAAACTCCTGCGGCACGGCGCCCCCGCGGACGCTCGCGACGCCGCGGGGCTGACGGCGCTGGAGCTCGCGCGCCGCTGGGCCCCCCGCAGCGCCGGCGCGGACCGCGCGATCTTCCGCTTCGTGTGGCACGAACGGGCGGAGGCGATGCGGCCGCCACCGACGTGGCTCGATGCTGAGGAGCTCATGGCGCACCAGCGCTTCGACTCGGTGCTGCGCACTACCTTGGACGGGCGGCGGGCGCAGAGGTACCAGGCCTGCCTGCCGCCAGTGTGTCCCGCCAGGGGGCCGGCGGGACAGGGACGGGGTCGCGGTGGCGGGAGGACGGCGAGGCCCACGGAGAAGAGTTCACGTCGGTGAGAAGAGCTGTAGTGGGCACGCGCGGCGAGCGTGGCTGTGACCGCACCAACTGTGTGTGGGTGTACGTACGTTGGACTTCTTTCGCACCATACGTAGCCAACCGTGCTTATCGGCAGTGCGGGGGAAGCAGAGCAACCTAAACACAAACAGCAGTTCTCAAGAAATTAGTTTTCAATCTATATTTAAAAGTGCATAGCTCCAGTCAGTGGCTTCCTAATATCGGGAAGGAAGAGCTTTCAGATGCGCAGAAGTACATCTGAAAGCACGCGATGCAGTGACGGTGTCTCTGTTCAACTGATTTGGCAGTGCAGCCAGCTGCACCACAACACAATCTGGAATGACACGTGGCCGCAGGTTTGCCCACCACTAGGGTAGGCCGTTAAACTCCCAAACCCACCGAGCTGCAAGGTGGCCAGGCGGTGACAGTGGAGCAAGTGGGTCATCGACCCAATCTGTGCAGGCCTTTGAAAGCGTATACGCATTGAGAGGGTTCTTTCTACAGTTTATTTTCAAACACAGAGAAACCCCTCTTTAGAAAGGAACCTGCCAGAATATTGCAATGCAGAACGCGGCTGACCGATTTGAGCTTGAGACTTATTAAGGCCTATCAGAATGTCATATTATGATACAGGTGATACATAAAATGTACCTTTCACGATTATAGAAGAATTATAATTAGACAGCAGTTGGAGCTGGAGTGATACAACATGCACATATCTCTCTTAACTCTCTGGCCTCTTTATGTGCCCGAAAAGCTGCCTTTAATGTACTTTTTTTATTTTTAAAGCATGTTGTTATGTTTAGTAACTTGCGCTTGTACACACACTTGGTCGAATGATTTGTTTTCAAATTCGTTGCATTCCACCAAACCCACAAAGCATTGTGGCGAGATTGAATTGTTTTGAAAGGTTCTGTTGTATGTTGTTAAAGATCGCTGGGGCTTTTTGGTTTTAAACAACCTGCGTATGTAAGGAACGTGTTTACAACATTTTAAGTATTATTACCCCTTTCCAAATGCTGTATCTTTAACAATCTATGATACATGTATGGACATCCCGTACAATCTGTTTTCTCAAAAAAAGTTTTGTGAAAATGTTCGTGATATTTTGTTTAAGAGCTCAAAAGGCGCATTAACCTTTCTCCCACAGTTTATCATCTGACAGACCAAAGTGTTACAGTGGTTTGTCGGTTGATTGAATGAGACGACTGGCATCTCATTCGGCAAACCAACACATACCTGTCAACCCCTTATCAGTGCCTACCTTATTCAAGACCAATTTATGCCCTTATAAATCTCAACGTTCATCCTACAAAGTCCCATCACAATGGAGAAACACAATCATACCTCTATCCTTCACATGGACACTCCCCACATCCCAGAGACCTCACCAGTTTCAATAAATCATTCTGGAATCTTGGATAATGTATCACGTGCCCCTTGTGGAGGTGGTGATGTCACTTTGGGTAAGAAACTGTCCCATGCTTCGACGTTAGGGGTCGCTACGCGTCAACTATAAGAGTGGTCTTAACGTTCATATCTCAAATCTCGACTTAAAGCTTTCGTGACTGCAGGAATTAATATTCTTTGGGTAATATTCTTTGGGTCTTTCGGTAAAGTCACGTGGATAGGTTCAAATAAAATAAGTCACACAAGCGTTCGTCCTGAGCTGGTAATGTAGTCTCACAAGCGTCCGTCCTGATGACGAACGCTTGTGTTGCGATCGAAACGTCGTAGTTTTTTTGTTATTTTCTTTCAACCTATCTACGTGACTTTACCGAAAGTCCCAAAGAATATGATCATGTCTCAGTTGTTCTGTTACCGTGCTGGGCAGTGGCGAAACAAGCATGGGGACACGGGGTTTCTTTGCAACCCCCACCGCCCCCTAGTGGCCAAAGCTACGAGTTGGGGCCCCCTATGTTAAATGTTCGAGACCGTGAGAGTAATGATAAGCGACTGTGCGAGACAAATCAAATATTGGGGGCCCCCACCTGACCGATTGCCGCACCCCGAGCTGGTAATGTAGCGACAACGCCACTGATAATGTCGTTACTACACCGCTGGTGCTGGATAGACAACCTCATCACATCGTAACAGTACTGCAGTGTACGCCTTTTGGCGTCATCTAGTCGAGCACCAATTGGGTCGAGGCTCAAAAGAAAGCCGTCCCTTGGTCTGGACCAATCAGTTTCAAGGACAATGCATATATTATCATAGTACGGTTTTTTGTTTGCATTTTGACTGCAGGTATTGTGGTTAATGCAGACATGAATCCTTGTAAAAAGGTTTCAGTTTTGTTGCCAGAAAAAAAGGGGAAAAACCCTATTTTTACTGCAGTGACTTTCAGGACCGGGATCGCACAAAGCAACTCATGGTAACGGCCCGGGTGGCTCAGCGGTAAAGCGAGCCGCTCGCCATCGGAAGGTTGCGAGTTCAAAATCCCTGTCGATAGAAATTATCTACCAATTTTGTGGGGAATTTGGCAGAGGTGGATTTGTGGAGAGTCTCCGGCATGTCAACCATAAGAATGTGGCATTTCCGCCACTTGATCAGGACTATAAAAAAGAGCCTCAATGATCATTTAAGCAATAAAGCACTTTTGAATAAAAACACATTTTGGTGTACATGGTCATTTACGGTATTATTTGATATGGGATCGATTGGCTTGTAGTAGTTAGGTCTTCAACAGCACAGCCAATCCAATAATACTTTATATTTCACTTTAAATATTGTGTATCATCAGAGCCTATGCAGCGTTTGGTGGATTCTCACGCGAAGGGAAATATGTCTCGGCTCGTCACTTTATGAATGCGACTGGTTACAATTTTGGCCATGAAGTCCGTAATTACGGGCGCATGCACGAAAATATGGCACTTGAAATAGTTTTTTTTAAAAGAATTCCCGAAGAAAAAATACTTCATTTTGGTGTCATGTGTTGCAGGTCATTGCATAACAAAACGAAAAGACAAAGATCCCCCGTATAGCCTTAACAGACTAATGGGGCAAGTGCTGTTAGCGAGCACCTTTGAAGGCCGGCATGGTACACGAGGGGGTGGGTGGCCAGCAACCACGGTGTTTACACATTGCACCAGGTATTCATTTAAGGCGGAGTAGGACCGGTTAAGACAATCGTCACTGGTGTTGGCCGTGAGCAGGAATCGAACCCAGGTTGCCAGGTTCGTAGCGCAGTGCGCTACTAACACACACACACAACACACTCTTAACACGAATACATATATATTTTTAATGGCAACATTTTAATGTGATCAAGGAATGCTGCCTTACTGAATCCCAGACATCAGTAATGACATTTGACTGGTTTTAGTACTTTAGAAGTTTTCTAACTCTTTCCACAGCGAACTCTACTCCCACTAATTCCGGGAATGGAAAACCTGATGATCCAGGACTGTATGCAACCCGCAACTTCATTTCAAAGGGTCTGCGGTCACATGAAGCCTACCACTTTGAAAGGGCCCCAAATATGTATCCATCACTGCAAACATCCTAGCCACACTCATACTCGAGGGGAACCTTTTCAACCTGGCAACAACATTCTTCACGTGAACTCCAGTCATCCTCCCAGTGGATTTTGAGCCGTCTGGAACGCTCTTCCTTCTCATGTTAGAACGCCACTTGGAGCTATGCACTTTAAAATTATCAAGATGGAAAACTAATTTCTTTAAAACTCCTTTTGGTGTTCAGTTTGTTGTCCTTCCCCCGGCACACTCCCATTAGCAACGGTTGGCTACGTACGGTGCGAAAGAAGTTCAACATGCGTACGTTCTTCATTTCTATTCTTAATTGTTTTGCACTCCGGGCCTCCTGCAGTGAGTAAGTGGCTGAGGTATGTGTTTGTCAATGTCCTGCCGTCAAAGCTATCCAAAAGATAAGGATCAGCCCTGCTGGAAACTCTTCACCAAAATACACAACGAGCAAAAGGCTGTAGAATCACAAGGGGAAGTGAAACTAAACCAACTGGAAAAAAAAAACCTGCAATGTTATTTACCACATTTGAGGTCATTGCCACAAATTGTCCATACAATAAGACTTGGCTGTGGCGTGTTCTATGTTTTGGTTATATTATGATGCAACGCCGTTATTGGTAATGCAGAACACCACCAAGAGATAGCATTGTAATGCTGAACGCCACACTTCAATGTTGTGAGTCCAACTCTGTGCTGGTTATTACAAGGTCCTGGGTGGTGCTGATCAACGGTGTTGCTGTGAAAGCAGTGACATGTGACCACACAGACAAAGGTCACCCTTATAGCCTTAATAGACGTTACGGGTAAGTTCTGCTCGTGAGCACCTACGAAAGCTGGCACTATACACGAAGAGGTGGGTGGCCAGCACTACGCCCGACCGCCTTTGTTTCCCCAGTGCCAATGTTTAGACACTGCACCAGGTACTCATTTAAGGCTGAGTCAACCTATGCGCGGCCCATGACCGGTTCAGATAATCGTGACGGGTGTTGGTGGCCGTGAGTGGGAATCGAACTTGGGTCGCCGGGTTCATAGCGCAGCGAATTAACCGCTGCACCACTGGCTCCCCACATGTTACACGTGATCAAACGCACACACACACTTCACCAGTTGGACATTTTTCAGGACCCGTGACATACCCACAACTCAAAGAGGAATTTTTTTGAGGCAGCATTCCAACACGTAGTCCATATTTTTTGCTCAAGTTTGTTTTGTACTCAAAATGCAAACACCACATGGCATTTGCTAAAACCGTCAAGCAAGAGTTTGGTAGGCATATTATTAATATGATGCACACATTCTTATGGGACAATAAAACATAGAATATGTACAACAGCCAAAGCAAACCATGGCAAACACAAACATACTGTACACATAGGAATAGGTTTTACCCTTTTAACTGGCACAGTTTTGAGTTGTACGCCTTTTGGCGTCTTCTGGTCCAACACCAATGGAGACTAGGCTCTAAGAAAAGCTGTCTCGGGTGTGGACCAATCAAATTCAAGGACAGTGCATATTATTATCAGAGTTGTCTTTTTTGTTTTCATTTTGACTGCTTGTGTTGTGGTTATTGCAAACATGATGCCTTGAATAAAGGTGTCAGTTTTTGTGCCAGTTAAATGGGTAAAACCTATTCCTATATCTTGTTTCTGGCAAAGGAGGTCTCATAATACTGTACACAATTTACAAAAGGTTCATTACGCACTCGTAAAATAATGTTTTGCAAGGGTGGGGAAATTTCGCCGCACGTATGATGCCGGCTTCCCCACAAACAAACCCGGTCTATTGACCCACGCGTGAGCTTTTTTCACAATTATCTCACTACCGCAGCAAACCTGACTGCCAACAAACAAGACTCAGGTCGCCGCTCCCTCTATCAACGAGCAACAAGCAGTCCGATGACGCCAGAGCTCTCTCGTGTCGGAGCGAAAAATGTCTCGCAAAAGCTTAATATTCACGGGGCATCGGAAAGGACCACTCCGTGCCGCATATCTCAATTTGAAAAAGCCACAGCGCCGCTCACGTGAAAGCTGGTCGCGGTTGCAGCTACAGTCACGCATTTTCTACAAACATCAGTGGAGTGCAATATTAAATTTTTTTACGAAAAATCTGCCAAGACTCCTATGAGATATCACTGTGCTTTTCAGAGGGCCGAGTATATGACCAGTGTGTCCAAGTAATATATTTTGAGTGGGCATTGAGACACTAAAAATATTAATTCAACTGTGGGTAGGTATAGATATTTTAATATTGATAAGGGAACGTCACGTGCCAAGCGTGTTTTTTTTACTATTACAGTATAGTCTTCATAAAGTAAATCACATCGCAAGCTGTACATGGGCTTAGGTTGGTCTTCGTGGAAATAACAGCGTTTGGTTGAAGATAATTGATAATGGGTTACACCCCAAGCCCCCAAATGAATCAGCTAAGTTTGAAAACGCAAATGGCAAATGTTTTACTTAGCAACGAGCGACGAGGACCGCCATTCGCCACCACGGCGCTCGTGCCAGGCCAGGTGCACTCGGAGGCCACGTGAAGTGTCGAAGGCTCGCTGGCAGGAGGTCACGGGACAGACCCAGGTGGCCACGGGTTGACGGACCGAGATGAGCAACCACGTAGGCGCATCACCCATCCGAATGAACGATTCAACTTGCAATGCGTCGCGCGCTCTCTCTCTCGGTTAGACAACCACTCGGAGATGCAAGGAACCACAGAAGGGCAGCATTTGCAGCCATGCCCCCCCCTCACCCAAGCTCTGCCATCCTTCACATATTAAGATGTTTTTGGCCAATGAATAAGGGTCTATGCTGGAAGCATACACACCGAAACGCAATGTGGTATTCATCAACAACCTACATGTTTTGCAGGGACCTTTTACAATGCATGGTTCCCCCACCCCGCCCCCCCCCCAAAGGACTCATGACCAGTGCAGTGCTGACGTGCAAACTGTCACGTGTCCAGCAATGCAAAGCCTGAGTGGAGCACCCTTGATCACAGCAAAGCGCACAATCTACTCCACCTGCCATGGACTTCTCGACCCACAACTGCGGGAATATTATTTCCCATAATGCAGGTTTTTTGGATGAGATTGCGTAAATGTGTCGTTAAACCCGCCACCACCCGACACAGCCAATTAGTAAGGTTTGCCACGTAAACAGAACGTGCCAATTCGTTACTAGTACATTACACCGGTGTGTTGGAGAGCCAAGCCACAACATTTACAATCTGAGTACGACGTTTCGCGAGTAATTCAGATTGTAAATGTTGTGACGAATCCGACAACTTACCCAACATCTTAGCAGGAGCTTTCCATCCTGTGGTGTACTACAAATCCGGCATGGCACATTGAGGGGGTGGAGTGACCAGTACCGTACCCCATCCGCCTTTGTCTCCCCAGTACTGTTTGCACACTGCAACCGGGTACTCATTTGAGGCCGAGTTGACCTTGGCGAGGCCCAGGATGCGTTCACACACGGTAAATGCCGGTGATGTTAGTTGTGTGCGCCGGGAATCGAACTTAGGTCACAGGGTGCGTAAACGAGCGTGTGCAAACCGCTCCGGTGACGTCCCACAGAGTGCCGGTACCATGACACACTTGGCTTGATTTCAGTTGGAACTCGTGGTTTCACGACACTGGGGCAAGGGTAACCAACGCCGCATGTGCACCGGGCCACACATATTATTAAAGAGCTACGGCATTTGCGGTATTTACGTTACTGTTCTTCACTGATTTTCAGAGGGGGGAGGGCAGCGGGCAACTTTCGCCGATAAGACATCAGCGTTGAGGCCGCCACGCATTTGAAACCACGGGGAGGGGGGGGGGGTGACAGCAGCACGATGATGATGATGCATACCGTGTCAACCCATTCGGTTTAACCCGTATTCTTGTATAAGGAAATTGAGTTTTCAGGTCCATTCGGCGAACAGCCGTTTCAATGCGGACAAAACATTTTTTTGGTCTATTTATCTGTGTTTCTTCCTTGTGATGGGACTTTGCAAGATGAACGTTGGGATTTAGAAGGGGCACGGGATGACCAATCAGGTCTGAATTGGCCTATAATAAGCTAAGGGCACCGATAATGGGTGGACAGCTGTGATGATGGGGACGTGTATTCAGCAAGGCCACCAGGGGCCACCAGCGGACCACGGGGACTTGCATCGAGGACTCAAACACGGCCCCCGCACGGCGAGCCACGAGGGCCAGCAGGGAGCTGGGAACTGGTCCCTGTCGCTCGCATTCGCGAGTGTGGAGCGGAAATGTACATTTTCTTGCACGCAGCCGCGCATGTGTAGCTCTTTCATAGGTTGGCAGAGGGTGTTCATGTCAACGGTGGCCCCGTTACACACGCAGTGCATGCGCTTATTGCCCCGTAATGTTTCTCTTTCTGAGTCCACCACCCCCCACCTAAATACCTCCCACGTTCCACAAACTTGTGCCCCTAAAATGGAATGGGGAGGAGGAGTTGGGGGTGATGGCCTTTAGTGCCATATGTGTTACAAATGTGTAACACATATGGCACTGTGTGTTACACATTGTTTAAAACAACATTTTGAAACTTGGAATATCTACCCACATATTTTTTGCATTCCAAGTTGGCTAGTGTGCTGCACGGCCATAAACGTGTTTTTCGGAGCCGCTTCGCGCCCACACACAAAGACAAAGATCCCCCGTATAGCCTGAACAGACTGTTGGGGCAAGTGCTGTTAGCGAGTAGCACCTGTGAGTGCCGGCACGGCACACGAGGTGGTTGGTGGCCAGCACCACGGGCGGCCGCCTTTGTCTCCCCAGTGGCGACGTTTACAACACACCGCACCAGATACTCATTTGAGGCCGAGTCGACCTAGGGGAGGCCCAGGACCGGTTAAGACAATCGTCACCGGTGTTGGCCATGAGCGTGAATCGAACCCCGGGTCGCCAGGTTCGAAGCGCAGCGCACTAACCGCTACACCACCGCTCCCCGCTACACACACACACGCGTGGGTTTGTGCGACACGCGCTTAAATCACAAGGCTTGCCGCGTGTGTTTCTCGAGATCCTCAAGCCTGCCGAGCGTTTCTGTTCGTGTCGTAGCAACCCAAGTACAACACTCTGCACACGCGCGTCCGGATCTACACGGAGTCGTGACCAGCTCACAATTGTGATGTACGAATAACCTTAAGACGAATAAATATTTACGTTTCCATTGCTAAGGTTGGCCGGAGTTTCCCCCGTCGCCGGATGGGGAGCACATCACACGGTTGCGCGCATGATGAGTCACGTGAAAAAACAACTCGCTTATTCAAAGGCACATTCAGTGACCCCCCCCCCCCCCCCTTCAAAGTTGCTCATTTTCTCTCTGCCACTCCGTTCATCGTCTGTGACGTTACGCACACTCATAGGCGGGTCTACCTCTACGGCCTTTATGTGCCGTCGAAGGACCGTTGCCCGAAACGTCGTCCACTATATACTTTCCTTTCAACGCAGTGCCATCGATGAATGCGTTGAGGTTTGTGTTGTTGTTGTTGTTTATTCGTTGTGCTACAGTGCACCGCGTGTCAACACAGTATCGGAAAAAAATCAAACGTTTCACTTTACATAGGCTGGGTTCATGTTTTTGATTTGACAGTACATTATCAACAAACACTGCCCTCTGCACCACCAACAGTTTCATTTCGCTCGCGATTTTGGAACCTCGGTAACGTTGGCACGTCCACATGGGGAGTCACGACGTCTCGGAAAACAGCCGTCGACTCATCCCCTCGTTCCATTTGACAAAGACTGCCCCCAAACCCGCGCCTGCCTGCCCCCCACACAACAGGGCAAAACAACAATAAGGGGTAGGCTTACTGCGGCCAGCCAGCGCTGTTATCAATGCGTCTCCACGCCTAAAGTCCACTCTCAGCGATTAAATGACCAAAGCCAGCCGCAAAACTGTAACACTATTTAAACCATTTTATTTGTTGACCAGGTGTAAGTCCCACTGAGCCAAGTAGCTCTTTGTCAGAAGCGACTTGGACATCACCGACGATAGCTTCAGCGAAGCGGCTCATCGTCACGTGCAAATACATCGCAGCCAAACGTTCTAAACGCGCGATGTTGATTCTCAATGTGGAGGGGAAACACCGGAAAACCCCGAGCAAAATCCACGCGACCATGTGGAGAAAGAATCGCAAACTCCAAATATACAGCAGCAGGCGTCAGGGTCGGGATCGAACCCATGGACTCCTGTATACCGGGCGAGGGAGTTAACATCTCTACACCAGTCATCACCACGTGGTGCATAAGCGGGTAGCTTGTGCCTCAAACCAAAAGGTCACCATGGAATTGGTACAGGGAGGATCAGTTTAGATTTAAAACTCATTTTTTTTAACTGCTTTTCGTATTTATTCATAATAAAGGGGTTGTTTTTGGTTAGAGTAAATATAACTGTGCCGTTAACCCACCACCATCCAACTCAGCCAATTAGTGAGGGATGTCAAGTAAACAAAACGTGTCAATTAGGTACAACAAACTGGTGTGCTAAAGTAGTAACTAGCTGGGCACGTCTTGTTTACGTGACAAAGCTTACTTGCTCTTTGGTTCTTTACTTATTGGCAGTGTCGAGTGGTGGTGTGTTAACGACACATTTTTATTGACGCGATCTCACGTGGGAAAAAACAACCTTTATAATATCAGTTCCGAAAGCGTACGTGTTAAACTTTGTGCTTAATTTGTTGTTTTGCCCCCGCACCTCCGGCTAGCGCGGTTGGCTACGTACGGTGTGAAAGAAGTTCAACATAAATACACACAAGATGGCCAGCGAACCTTTCAGTGTTTAAGTCTAAACATTCCAACACGTTGGTGCCATGGTAGTTGTTTTGTTAGGAGCGGGCGCGTAGACGGGCGGAGGGGCGCTTGCCAATCTCAGTCAACAATGACCGCAAACAGTTCTCTTGCCGAGTCGTCTCGAACCATCACGTGTCAGCCACCAGTTCTCTTGCCGAGTCGTCTCGAGTCATCACGTGTCAGCCACCAGTTCTCTTGCTGAGTCATCTCGAGCCATCACGTGTCAGCCACCAGTTCTCTTGCTGAGTCGTCTCGAACCATCACGTGTCAGCCACCAGTTCTCTTGCTGAGTCATCTCGAACCATCACGTGTCAGCCACCAGTTCTCTTGCTGAGTCAGCTCGAACCATCACGTGTCAGCCACCAGTTCTCTTGCTGAGTCATCTCGAACCATCACGTGTCAGCCACCAGTTCTCTTGCTGAGTCGTCTCGAACCATCACGTGTCAGCCACCAGTTCTCTTGCTGAGTCATCTCGAACCATCACGTGTCAGCCACCAGTTCTCTTGCTGAGTCATCTCGAACCATCACGTGACAGCCACCAGTTCTCTTGCTGAGTCGCCTCGAACCATCACGTGTCAGCCACCAGTTCTCTTGCCGAGTCGTCTCGAACCATCACGTGTCAGCCACCAGTTCTCTTGCTGAGTCATCTCGAACCATCACGTGTCAGCCACCAGTTCTCTTGCTGAGTCGTCTCCAGCCATCACGTGTCAGCCACCAGTTTTCTTGCTGAGTCGTCTCGAGTCATCACGTGACAGCCACCAGTTCTCTTGCTGAGTCATCTCGAACCATCACGTGTCAGCCACCAGTTCTCTTGCCGAGTCGTCTCGAACCATCACGTGTCAGCCACCAGTTCTCTTGCTGAGTCATCTCGAACCATCACGTGACAGCCACCAATTCTCTTGCTGAGTCGTCTCGAACCATCACGTGTCAGCCACCAGTTCTCTTGCTGAGTCATCTCGAACCATCACGTGACAGCCACCAGTTCTCTTGCCGAGTCGTCTCGAGTCATCACGTGACAGCCACCAGTTCTCTTGCTGAGTCATCTCGAGCCATCACGTGTCAGCCACCAGTTCTCTTGCTGAGTCGTCTCAAGTGATCACGTGACAGCCACCAGTTCTCTTGCTGAGTCGTCTCGAACCATCACGTGTCAGCTACCAGTTCTCTTGCTGAGTCGTCTCCAGCCATCACGTGTCAGCCACCAGTTCTCTTGCTGAGTCGCCTCGAGTAATCACGTGTCAGCCACCAGTTCTCTTGCTGAGTCGTCTCGAGTCATCACGTGTCAGCCACCAGTTCTCTTGCCGAGTCGTCTCGAGCCATCACGTACCAGCCACCATCCACTTTTAAAATCATTTAGAAAATCTTAAGCACATAGACCGTGTTCCAAATCTGCATTGGGCATACAACTTGGTTCTGCATTTCATCATCATCATGAGCCACTGTCTGGATAAAGGTCACCCTTTATGCCATTACCATCGCATAACGTCCCGCGTTGCCAGTGTTGTGTAGCAGGGTTGGCCTTGGCCCTGGCGAAAGGAATGACACGGGCCCCCCCCCCCTCTCCAGCGTACCCCCTTCTCCAACGTACCCCCTCTCTTCGTAACCCAGCACCTTCGCACTCCGGCTTGTCGACCCCGGTGCAGTTGCACCGCCTGCACCCCCGCCGCACTCCCCACCTCATTCCTGCACGCACGCGTGACCCCATCTCACCGCTCCATCTCCGCGGCCGTCGTCCTCCCGGGCGCATTCTCTCCTTTGAGCCATCTCATCAGCGGTCTTGTCCATCAGCCATTACGCTCCTTCTAGTAGTGGATGCAAATCTTCCCAATCCCTAATTTTTTTATTTGTTTGTATAAACAGTGAAGATGACGATTCTGATTTACATTTAACAAGTGTGGGGGGTGGGGGGGGGTAGGGAGAGTACAAAAAGAGAGTTTTAAAAAAAAACGTCACTTTGGTCTTGAGCGTGGTAGAGAGGAGACCAGTTTCGCTTCTCTTTCGTCCCACGTCCGCTACTTTCCCGGGTACGGTGGAGGAGGGTAGCCAGGCCCGGGGCCCGTGCTTTGGGCCGCGTAGGGGGGCGGCAGGTCGGCTCCCACTGCCGGACTGTACGGACTGTACGGCGGTGGCGGGGGGAAGCCTGCACAGGCCGGACACAGGGTCATGGGTAAGGAAGGGGCAAGTCAGGGATGGGAGGGGTACTGCCAAAGGTCCGCCCCGCGACGCCTGTCACAGGCTGCTGGGGCGAGTGCCGTTAGCGAGCAGCGCCTACGAGGCACCGGCACGGCACGCGAGGGGGGTGGGTGGCCAGCAACCACGCCCGGCCGCCTTTGTCTCCCCCCAGCGGCGATGTTTTTTACACACCGCACCAGGTACTCATAGAGGCCGAATCGACCCTAGGGGAGGGCCCAGGACCGATTCAGATAATCGTCCCCTGGCGTTGGCCGCGAGCGGGAATCGAGCCCGGGTCAGCGGGTCCGTAGTCGTCGCGCGCTCACCGCTACGCTACCGCTCCCCCACGGAGACGGATGGGGGTGGGGAACTCCCAGGGCACGCGCACGGAGAACCGCTTTGCAACAGGACACCAGCTCCGCAGCCCCACGCACTGCACCGCACAAAGAGGCGAGCAAACGCCAACAGTGCAAAGGGGATCTCCGGTGAGGCTCCAGCGGGAGTGGGAGGGCTTATGGCCATGGGTTGTAAGGCCAAGACGACGGGACAGGGGTTTCTTCATTAGTTTGGGGTTTGGAGTAATGGTGCAGTTTGCTTGACTAACGTGGTTAGTGGCAGGGCAGGGGTCGGGAACCTTTTTGGCTGAGATAGCCATGAAAGCCACACATTTTAAAATAAATTTCTGTGAGAGCCATTAAATATTTTTTAACGCTGAATACAACTAAAGAAATGTCAGCTAAGATTTATTTGCGAGCCAGATGCAGTCATCAAAAGAGCCACATCTGGCTCGCGAGCCATAGGTTGCCGACCCCTGGGGTAGGGGTAGTGTTTACTTGGCTATTGTGGTTGGGGCTCTCTGGCCTCTCTCTATGCGCTGTGAAGAAGGCCCATTTACCAACACGCTGCCTATCATACGCCTTTTCTTTTTAAGGCAGTGTTATTGCCGAATGAGCCGAGTATTTTTTTTTCCTTTGTTATTGGACGGTTGAGTAATTTGTTTATGTTGGGAGTAGTGCTGGACCCTACTTGGGGTAGGCGTTTGGTTGGTTGGGGAGGTAAATATTCGGGCTACAGATTGGTTGGATGGTGTGGCTGTGGGTATGGGCAGGGTGAGCGACTGGGCCAGTTTGTTAGTTTATTGTGGTTAGGCGTAGCTGCAATGGAACATTTAATAATTAAACCAGCGCACGCATGCGCCGGATCGTGAAAGGTGCGAATGAGCACTGTTAATCGCCAATGAGGATAATCCGCCCGTGGATAAACGAGAGTCACCTTGCAGAAGCAACCCAACAGAAATTCGTATATTTCGTCTTCAACTGGCCGTCGACGGAGCGGCTGATGATTAAAGCGAGCGTGTGCCTTCAAAACATTCCACTAACTCTTTAACAAGCACGCTTTATCCGCAGCCCAGATGGCCTGGCTACAAATTGCCGAAGCGTCGCTAAATTCCACGCGGTCTGCGCAAGACCCATCCGTTGCGACTTGCCTTCCCATCAAATTCAAAATTAGAAGAAAAAAAAACCGCTATCCCTATTTATTATTTGTTTCATTTACTTCGGAGACTTTTTTTTTGTGCGTGCTAAATATTCGCCGCGCACGGTTGCACTTAATCTTGCTCGGTCGATGTTAGCCGCCGAGGTCGTGACGGGCTTAACTCATTCCTGTTGCTCCGTGGCCCCCTGTACCGTTTCCAGTCCTGCCGCGACGTGCACCCGATGCCCACTTAATATTTCGGTCCGATATCGGCACGCGAATTAAACACCGACCGACCGACCGACCGATCGACCAACCGACCCGCACCCACCGTACTTACTATAACCCTCGCCGGCCGGCACAGTGACGGTGCTGAGGGCGTTGGAGCGCGCCGGCGACGCCATGCCCACCCTGCGCTGGCTCGACTTGAGGCAGGAGCAGATGCACACGGCCACGGCCGCGATGATCCCCAGCAGGAAGACGAGGCCCAGCACGATGCCGGCGATCGCCGCACCCCTGCACCGCGCACGCAACCGCAATGACGCGACGGGCGCGCCGCACTGCTGGACGTCTGCGAAAAAGAGCTTTGTCGCTCGTCGGATTTCCTCCAGCGTCATATGTTTCCGATTGCGATTCTGAAATGCCCGGGGGATTTGTCACGCCCCGCATTGTGTTTTTGCCCCCCACCCCCCCCCCCCACCCCTTTCTAGCAAATGATGATCTGGCTGCTCGGTCATACAAAAGACGGGGATCTGAAAAACGAAGTTCGACTGGCTGGAGGAGTTTATTCACAAACTCGTAATACGACAAAAATGAGATTTTACATTTTAGATCCGGCCCTCTACGCTGCATCGCGCACCGCCACGCTCTGCTCTCCGCACGTTGAACTTCTTTCGCACCGTACGTAGGCATCCGTGCCTTGCGGGGGATTAGCTTGGGCAATGCTGCAGGGGGTGGAGGGGGAGTTATGTTGAAAGTGGCGGTGGGGCTAAACGCATTCGGCGGAGACCTGCTCCTGCAGATGGATGCCAACTCTGAGTGGACCCCTTCAGAACGGGGCCAGAAGAATGAATGGAGGAGGGGACAAGGAGGGGGGACCGGCGCCGCAGGCATGCACTCACGTCAGCACGTTGCCCACGTAGGAGAGGTACGAGCAGCAGTAGGCCATGTCGTCGGAGCTGCAGCAGTACTTCTCCAGGTCGCACGAGTCGTAGCACTGCGCCAGCGCCACGTCTGCCAAACACAGGCGCAGCGCGATCACGGCAATTAAAACGCATCGTGAGATGCGCGCGCGCGTGTGTGTGTATGTATGTATGCGTGTGTGTAGATATAGTGGGGAGCCGTGGTGTAGCGGTTAGCGCGCTGCGCTACAAACCCGGCGACCCGAGTTCGATTCCCGTTCACGGCCCACACCGGTGACGATTATCAGAACCGGTCCTGGGTCTCCCCTAGGTCGACTCAGCCTCAAATGAGTACCTGGTGCGGTGTAAACTTCGCCAAATAGGGAGACAAAGGCGGTCGGGTGTGATGTTGGTCACCCACCTCCTCGTGTGCCGTTCCGACCTTCAAAGGTGCTCGCTAACAGCACATGCCCCAACAGTCTGTTAAGGCTATACGGGGGATTTTTGTCTTTCTTTATATGGGTGTAAAATTTGAAATCACTTTCAGTTGTTTTGTTGATCCACTGTTGGATGAAGGCCTCCGCAAGCCGCGTGGGTCACGGGGAGGTGGGGTGGGGGGATTGTTTGACCATACTTCACCATGCTGGTTCGTGGGGGTTGGTCAAGTGTGGGGACCAGGACCAAGTTTGCTACGAATCGCCACTGATGTTGGCCGAGACTGGCAGGGTCGCTGGGTTCACAGTGCAGTGCGCTAACCACTGCACCGCCGCTCCCCCTCAAATGGCATTAACAGGTGGATTGCTCAATTGTCAAGAACTGCTCTCGCAGCTGTCGGAGCACACGTGCATGTGTTAATGCAGAGAGCCCCTCTGTCAATCCACTGCTTGACATATGTCTGTACGTTGAATTTCTTTCGTAGCCAACCCTGCTAATCGGAGGTGCAGGGGAAGGACAGCAAACTAAAGACAAAAAAAGCAGTTCGGAAGAAATGAGTTTTCAATCTCGATGATTTAAAAGCGCCCAGCTCCGGTGGCTTCCTAATGTCGCAAGAGCATTCCAGACGGCCGCAGAAGCGCACCTGGAAGCGCGCGCGATGCGTCGACCACCGTCTTTCTTCGACGGTTAAGCTAGAATTTCGATTTAAAGCTTTCGTGACTGCAATGATTCATCTTCTTTGGTTCTTTCGGTAAAGTCACGTAGAATGAGAATAAAATAGTCTCGTCCCTTCACCTGATGAAGGCCGCTTGTGTTGTGGCCGAAACGTCGTGAGAATATTATTGCGTTATTTTATTTTATCAATTTATTATTTTATTCTCATTCTACGTGACTTTACCGAAAGAACCAAAGAAGAGGTCGGCTAGGAGCCGCGGATGACCGGGGTTCGCGAGACGACGGTTCATGCTCCTTGACACAATCGGGAAGCACGAACCACCGCGTCTAGAGTGAGTTTCCAATCTATCGATACGGAGCATCCAGAACAGCAGCGGGCGGTAGACATCGAAGCGAAGAACGGACCCAGCAGCTGGCTCTTGCTGCACCGCCGCCCTCTGTTGACAACGCAGCTCCGCAGGGCTGTGCGCGAGCACTATCCAGGCACAATCACGTGTTTTCGCCGCGCAATCCGATGAGATAACCGCTGTCCAAATGAAGGAAAACGCGCGCATCTAAATAGTCTGAAGAAGAGGGGGGGGGGGGCCCTCCGTTTTGAGGGGCGTGGAATGCTAGACGGCAGAGGGGTACAGTTGAGATGGATAGATACAAACGAGATGGCTTCACGGCAGAAGCGTGTTTGGAGACGCCTTAAGAAAAAGGACAGAGGCGGTCATAGGCAAAGTAGACACATTCTCAAGCCCGCACTTAACCGGGGCAAGGGGTTTCAGCCACGTACACTGTCAGAGGGAGGGAAAAACACATTTACACATCCTAATCTGCCTTGTATAATGTATACACCGCAATGCCAAAGAGGCTTCATTTGGCAAATGACCCTGTCTTCAATACGGAGGGCAGATAACAAGCGCAACAACAGCAGCACACGATACACCATGGCTTTGTGCAAGTATCATTTGGATGCGACCGCTATCTCGAGACGCTGCACGGACAAAGTTGGGCGTGTTTACTCTGCAGAGAGACAGAGGGCTGGATGGGGGAGGCGGACAGTCCGCATGAAGGACGGAAAGTCTTTTTGCTCGAGCCTGGACTTGGAACAGGGCTGGGGGGGGGGGTAGGCTAAGGGTGGAAGGAGTCGAGGGCAGATTGGTGGAAGGTGCACTTCAGTTGCGGTGCCCGCAAGCCGACGGAGAAACGCCGACACGCGAAGAAGAGACACGTGAAAACGGTCCCCGCGTGGAAAACTGTGGCACGATCTTTCACGTGTGACCTGTAGTTGTTAGAAGAAGAAAAAAATCAGTCCATGGCTCAGCCCGCCCGCCCCCCCCCCCCTCCGTTTCAAACTGGATCCACCTCCAGCGACGTCAATGTCCATCAGAGAAGCCACTGATGTAATGCACTTTTACATCTTAATTTAAAACTCGTTTTTTGAGAACTGCTTTTTGTGTTGGGTTGTCCTTCCCCCGCACCTCCGATGAGCACGGCTGGCTACGTACGGTGCGAAATAAGTCAAATGTTTCGATTTAAAGCTTTCGTGACTGCAGGGATTCATATTCTTGGTTATTTCGGTAAAGGCACGTAGAAGGGAAATAATAAAATAATAAAAATAAAACAATAAAATTCTCACGACGTTTCGGCCACAACGCAAGCAGCCGTCCTCAGGTGAACAAACAGAGCTGTTGCGAGAATTTTATTACGACTTTACCGAAGAACCAATAATATAAGTTAAATGTTCACTTCATCCACCATACGCTTTGCCTTTTCCGTCATAAGGGACTGTTTACAACGACGGTGGCAAGTACACACGGACACTGCGGTCGATGTGGAAGTATGTATGTATGTTTAACACGTAGGCTTTCGCGACCAGTATCATCCATAACATAGGACAATTACTAAGGTTTAAAACGACGGTGTTGCTGTACTAGTAACGAATTGGCATGTTCTGTTTTCGTGACAAACCTTACTAATTGGCTGTGTCGGATGGTGGCGGGTTTAACGACACATTTATATTTACGCGATCTAACCCAAAAAAAACTATAGTATGTATGTTGAACTTATTTCACCCCGTACATAGCCAACCGTGGAGGTGCAGCAGGGGTAAGACAACAAACTTAATACAAAAAGCGGATCTAAACCAACAAGTGTTTTTAATCCACATTTAAAAGTGCATAGCTCCCGAGGTAGAAAAATAAACACATACGTGGGGTCCATTCCTAAACCCTAAAAAAGTCTTCAATACCTGGGTCCAGAATGGCAATTACCTGGCCACCCCCCTCCAAATAAAATCCTTCCCTCCCTTCCCACCTGCTCTGATGAGTCTGGTGTGCCCGATACCGTCGACGCAAATGGCGATGCCGATCAGAATATCAGGATGTTGCGATGTTGGATTGCGAGCGAGGATGTGGAAGAAAAAAAAACGTTACTTTAAAAAAATGGTGCATAGCTCCCAATGGCTTCCTAATATCGGAAGGAAAGAGCTTTCCAGACGGCCCCGCAGGAGGGCATCTGAACGCGCTCTCTCCAGAGCTCTGCTCCTCTCATAGAGGCAGGCTCTTCAGCCGGCCAGCGGTGGTCGTGAGCAAGCAATTGTAGGGCTGCACCTTTACCGCGGTTATAGCCCATTTAACCGTGACATGAGGTGCTCACCGCATGCAAGTGTTGTAAATGCACGCGGCACACTTGCGTTAATTTTGGTGACTCACTTAAAAACGACACGACCCTTTCCTGATGCAAACGGCACAACGTGTGGCTCTGGTTGGCATATCCGTACGTGTAAAATGTTCAGGGAACGTTATATCCGACTAAACTTTGACAAGACGCGATTATGGCTAAAGAGGGCGGCATGCGTGAGGAAGCTTTGACTTTACAAAAACGGACTCGGTTACGCTACATTTTCAAACTATTTGTGTAAATGCGCAGCCCCCCTTTGTTGTCGACCCACTGCTGGATGAGGGCCTTGTCAATCCACTGCTGGATGAGGGCCTTGTCAATCCACTGCTGGATGAGGGCCTTGTCAATCCACTGCTGGATGAGGGCCTTGCCAATCCATTGCTGGATGTGCGGGTTGGCACGATACTTCGTTCGCCACACCGATCAGTCAGCTGTTGGTGAAGGGCTAGAACCATGGAGCCATTGAGCTCCGCGAGTGGCTAGGAGATGTTAACTCCCTTGCCTGGTACACAGGAGGTCGTGGGTTCGATCCCGACCCTGACGGCTGTTGTATATTTGGAGTTTGCGTGTCTCTCTCTCTCTCGCTCTCCCCGTGGTCGCGTGGATTTTTCTCCGGGTCCTCCGGTTTTTCCCCCTCCACATTTAGAAACAATGTCGCGCGTTTATAGAGTGCTAGCGGTAAGTACCCGGCGTTGCCCGGGCGAAAAAGACAGACACACACATCGACTTACACACAGACATCGACGCACACACATAGAAACACATCGACTTACACGCACACATATGGACTCACACAGACATCGACTTTAGACACACACACATGGAGTTACACACACACATGGAGATATACACACACACACATCGACTCACACACACACATAGACTTACACGCACATATGGACTCACACATGTACGTACAGACACTCACACATGTACGTACAGACACACACATGGACTCACACGCACACATGGTGTTGGTGTTATACATGTTAACATCAGAGGAATTTTGATTTAAAGCTTTCGTGACTGCAGGGATTCATATTATTGGTTCTTTCAGTAAAGTCACGTAGAAGGGAAACAATAAAATAATAAAAATATAAAACAAAATTATCACGATGTTTCGACTGCAACACAAGCAATCATTATCAGTGATCACTGCTTCATTTTTGGGGTGAGATCATCAGCCAGACCCAAAGCCCCCCCGAAATTGGTTGAGAAGCACTCTATGAGACACTTCAGCACTCAGGCATTTACTAATGATGTGCTTCACTCGGATATTGACAAGGTCTGTGATATCCCCAACCTGACTACGGCTTGGCAGACCTTTAAGTACACGTTTCTCCAAATTCTTAACAAACATGCTCCGTTGGTTAGATTTAAAACTCAAGGCAACCGCCCACCATGGTTTGATCCTATGATTACAAAGCTCATGAAAACTAAGGACAAGGCTTGGGCATGTGCTCAGAAAAGTAATTTGGTCAATGACTGGCTAGAATACAGGATTTTAAGGAATAGATGCGTCAAAAAAATACGGCATGCAAAAAATGCCTACTTTTCCTCCACTCTCCTGGAATCACATGGAAATGCCAGGATTTTCTGGAAAACAATCAAATGTATCGAAAAGGCATCCAGAACAGACAATCTGCCCGTTGAGCTAAACCGAAATGGGGAATATTTTTCAGATCCCAAAAAAATAGTTGACAATTTTAACCTTCATTTTTCCGAAGCTGGTAATCTTTTTGACAATGTATTGGGAGTCACCCCTGCTCATGCAAATTCCTACACCCCTGTCCAAACATTAAACGAATTTAGTTTCCAGCCAATCCACGAAAGTAATGTTCTGAAACAACTGTCTTACCTCAAAGGGTCCTCCTCTACTGGAGCAGATAGTATTCCCATCTTTGCTCTACTGTTGGTCACCTAATATACAAACCTATAGCCCATATTTTCAACCTGTCCATCAAAGAAGCATCAGTTCCTCTAGAATGGAAACATTCCTATGTCCGTCCACTTCAGAAAGGGGGCCCTAAAGCTGATCCAAATAACTACCGACCTATCTCAATTTTGACTTGTCCAAAGCTTTTGATACAGTAAACCACAACACCCTGCTTAGTAAACTGTTGCCTCGTGTTTCCGAAAACGCAGTAAAATGGTTACAAAATTACCTCTTTTCTCGCACCCAAACTGTATTCACAGATTATGAGACCTCCTTTGCCAGTAACAAGATATAGGAATAGGTTTTACCCTTTTAACTGGCACAAAAACTGACACCTTTATTCAAGGCATCATGTTTGCAAACAGATGGTTGGAGGTCAAACAGTGTTAAGATAACAAAAGGGGTTCCACAGGGTTCCATCCTCGGCCCCCTTTTGTTTGCTCTTTATATGTCAATGACTTGGGCACTGACCTGGATCATTCCAGGGTAAATCTTTTTGCAGATGACACGATACTGATTTACTGCTGGCCGCTCTCCGGATGACGTGATTGCTAAGCTCCAGGGTGATTTCAATAAACTACAACATCAGCTAGTTTCTCTTAAACTAGTCCTGAATACCTCCAAAACCAAGGTGCTATGCTTCTCACCAGGACTAAAGCAGGATGTTATTTTTCCCCAATTACATTCCTTAAATAATTATCAAATAGAGCAAGTCAAGATCTGTAAGTATCTTGGGGTCATCCTGGATTCAGAACTGAATTTTGAAGATCACATTGATTATATTGGTAAAAAGACAAAAAATTAAAATTGGTTTTCTGTATCGACACAAGCACTGCTTCCCCCCTATGTTCCGTTTGGAATTGATCAAAGCTACCATACTGCCCCTACTTGATTACTGTGACATCGTGTATAAATCAGCCCCAAGTACTGTACTGAAGAAGCTTGATTCCATCTATCACTCGGCCTTAAGATTTACATTGAACTGCCCATATAGGACTCACCACTGTGATATCTACATTGGGTCAAATGTTCGACGGCTTGTGCACCAGATCTTATTTATTCACGATGTACTTACAAAAAAATCCGCAGACTACCTGCTGGATCTCCTCTCTGTTTCAAAGAACAAATTTGACCTCAGGTCTTCGCTCATTTACCAGCTTCACATTCCCTATTGCCATACAAAAACTGGAGGAAGGGCCTTTGCTATTGATGCCCCCAGGGTCTGGAACGCTATTGCCAATAAACTGCAACTTGAATCGCTACCAAAGAGATCTTCCCTCAAAACTGCTCTAGAGGAGTTGTACACCCCTAGCTGCAACTATTCATTGGCGTAAAATAAAATAAAATGTTTCTCTCCGGATGACACTGCAAAGTATTATCTGTATTTTGATTTAGCGTGCTGATCTTAAAGGTGCATTGAAAAATTTGATACTCCGACTGATGCTTCTGTTGTTGTGGAGTAACTCATGCAGCCAGCTATGGCTCTAGGGTTTGGTGTTACATGTTATTTATGTAGTTTATTGTTAAAAATTCGGTCACAGTCCCTATGATCACTATTACAATGCAATTATGGCTTTATTTTTTATTTTTTGGCGATTTCGAAAAGTTTTTTGGTTTGGACATGTTTATTTTGTTGTAGTACGGAGTTAGACTGATGGCCTTAATCTAAGTTTTCTTGTGGTTGTTGTTGTTGTTTGACTTGCATTCCACTGGGATTTTTGCACACAGCTTTGGTGTACGGTGCGTTTTCAGGAATATTTTGCTGTTGTTTTCATGGATTTTCTGTTTGCACAGTCACATAGTCACTTAAAGATGTTTTCTTGTTCATGTTTTTTGTTTGTTGTGGTTGCACCCGATTCAAGAGCCGATTGGCTCACAGGGCTATACCAAATGAATAAATAAAAATAAATAACTAAACACCTCACTACATCTGTGTATCGTGTCTTTGTGTCCCACACCTCACTACATCTGTGTATCTTGTCTGTGTCTCCCACACCTCACTACATCTGTGTCTCCCACACCTCACTACATCTGTGTATCTTGTCCGTGTCTCCCACACCTCACTACATCTGTGTATCTTGTCTGTGTCTCCCACACCTCACTACATCTGTGTATCGTGTCTGTGTGGCCCACACCACACTACATCTGTGTATCTTGTCCGTATGTCCCACACCTCACTACATCTGTGTCTCCCACACCTCACTACATCTGTGTATCTTGTCCGTATGTCCCACACCTCACTACATCTGTGTCTCCCACACCTCACTACATCTGTGTATCATGTCCGTGTCTCCCACATCACACTACATCTGTGTATCTTGTCTGTGTCTCCCACACCTCACTACATCTGTGTATCTTGTCTGTCTCCCACATCACACTACATCTGTGTATCTTGTCCGTGTGTCCCACACCTCACTACATCTGTGTGTCCCACACCTCACTACATCTGTGTATCTTGTCCGTGTCTCCCACATCAGACTACATCTGTGTATCATGTCCGTGTCTCCCACATCACACTACATCTGTGTATCGTGTCTGTGTGTCCCACACCTCACTACATCTGTGTATCTTGTCCGTGTCTCCCACATCACACTACATCTATGTATCGTGTCTCTGTGTCTCCCACATCACACTACATCTGTGTATCGTGTCTGTGTGTCCCACACCTCACTGCATCCCTTGTGCACATACTGTCGTCCATTCAGTCGTCTCTCGTCGCAGGGCGCTGTAAAAGTTGAAAAGGTCCCCCAACAAATGATTTTCTGTTTCGGGGCCCCAAAGAAGACATTGGGACTGACCCGACAACCACAGTAGCTAGGAGATGTTAACTACCTCGCCTGGTCTCCAGAAGGTCATGGGTTCGTTCCCAACCCTGACGACTGCTCTATATTTGGAGTTTGCGTCTTTATCTCTCTCTCCGTGGTCACGTGGATTTTTTAGAATCAACATCACGCGTTCAGAGTGTTTGGCTGCTGTTATAAATTCCGACGTAATGAAGATAAGCCACTTCGTTTGAGTTATGATTTGTGATAGCCAGGTCGCTTATGAAAAAAACAACTTTATAGCTCCGTTGACTTTACCTGGTAAAATTTACAAAAAAAATAGATTTTAGTGTTTTAGTTTTTAACCACGATGTCTCCCCTACACCATCCACGACAACCACGTGGCTCACGCAGACAAACACGTGGCTCACGCAGACAACCACGTGGCTCACGCAGACAATCACGTGGCTCACGCAGACAATCACACGGGCACGGCTCTGTGGCCGTGGGAACAAAAATAAACACAATGCAGGCACGACTCGTAGACGTCGTCGGACAAAAAAACCCACGGGACATGGACATTTCCCAACCACGATCGGGCACAAACCACGGACAAGCAAGTCTGTCCACGCCACGTGTGGGTGGGAGAGCGGACGACGACACATCGAGTGTGGATCGGTTCGGGACAAGAACACGCCAAGAGCGAGCACGCAAAAGGCACGCGGAAGAAGGCGCGCGCTCGCTTGTTGGAGTTATGCCGAAGAGACGGCGAGGGGGGCGGACATAACAAGGGGGTTATCAAGTTCAGGGGTTCTGCGTCTTCTCGGCCTGGGGGCACGCACGTCATGGGGGGGCACGCACGTCATGGGGGGCACACACGTCATGGGGGGGCACGCACGCCATGGGGGGGGGCACGCACGCCATGGGGGGCACACACGTCATGGGGGGGGGCACGCACGTCATGGGGGGGCACGCACGTCATGGGGGGGGCACGCACGCCATGGGGGGGGCACGCACGTCATGGGGGGCACGCACGTCATGGGGGGGGCACGCACGCCATGGGGAGGGGCACGCACGTTATGGGGGGCACACACGTCATGGGGGGCACGCACGTCATGGGGGGGCACGCACGTCATGGGGGGGCACGCACGTCATGGGGGGGTACGCACGCCATGGGGGGGGCACGCACGCCATGGGGGGGGGCACGCACGCCATGGGGGGGCGAGATGCCCTTTCTGGGGGGGGGGGAAATGCGAGACATGGCCAGAATTTTTGAGAAGGTAAATAATCGAAAACACAAGTTAAGCACGGGCACGTCAGCTACAACTTTTATAATCGAGGTGTTTTGGGTTAGATCGCGTAAATGTGTCGTTAAACCCTCCATCACCCGACAGCCAAGTTGTAAGGGTTGTCGCGTAAACAGAACATGCCAATTCATCACTAGCACAGCAACGTCACTATTATGGATGATATTAGTCGCGAAAGCTTTACGTGTTAAACTGACAACTTTGTCCCATCAAACCCTGTGTATGTGTTTAACATTATACACGTTGTGTGCGAATGAAACCCGTAGGGGGTTGCAAGGCCGCAGTAAGAAGGGTTTAGGGCCCACGCCGATCGACAGCGACAAGACCCCGGGCATGGAGAGAGACCGACTTGCTGAGAAAAGTGCTTGGACGAAAGTGGCCTTGGGCTCGGCGCGTCGGAACAAGGGACTGCTACGATGGGCGGCGGACGGGAAAACTTCGCCCGAGAAGGCAGCCCCGGAGAAGCACCGCGAACGATCGAGGGATGGAGCCGTGGAACGAGAAAGTCCGAGTGTCAGACGCTTCGCGGATCGTCCCATCGCATCGACCGCCAGAGATTGCGGAACGGCGCCCGGTGGGGTTGGCTCTCCAACCAGCAGTGGATTGATCGTGGCCGATGACGACGACGAGAGCGAGAGACGGCTTTGAGAGGCCTCCATCCAGCAGTGGATAAGACCGTGACCCGGCGCGGTGGGGAACAACTCACCGACAAAGGCGATCACCGCCAAGAGGGCAGGCGAAGTGGCGCGCAGACGCGAAGGCATCATCACGCATTCTTTCTTGCGAGACAAAAGATCTCCCTCTCTATAGCAGCAGCAGCAGCAACGGCGGCTGATAAATCTCGTGTCGTCTCTTCCCCCCCACCACCACCACCTCTCTCTCTTTCTCTCTCGAGCTCTCGTCCCACGCAGGGGATAGCGGCACAAATCACGACAGATTAAAAACCCCTAACCTAAGTAGGGCGGGGGGGGGGTAAGCGCAGGGTTTGAGAACTTATCGGCTGAGATGTTTTTGGATCAGCCCAAACTCTGTGTGGCGTTCCGTTCCCCTCCCCGCCACGGAGTTACAACAACGTCAGCTGCTCGCTTCGCGCTCCCTCTCACGGCACGCACGTGGCAGGGAGACTCTGTGGCTCTGCTGTGCTGCGTGCTGCCTTCTCTCCACAACCACCTCCCTCCCTCCCCTGCACCCTCCTCCTCTGCCACCTCCCTCTCCTGCCCCCGCCCCCCCTCCTACTCTGCCCCCCCTCCTCCTCTGCCCCTCCTCCTCCTCCTCTGCCCCCCCCCTCCTCTGCCCCCCTCCTCCTCTGCCCCCCCTCCTCCTCTGCCCCCCCTCCTCCTCTGCCCCTCCTCCTCTGCCACCCCCTCCTCCTCTGCCACCCCCTCCTCCTCTGCCCCTCCCTCTCCTGCCCCCGCCCCCCCTCCTCCTCTGCCCCTCCCTCCTCTGCCACCTCCCTCTCCTGCCCCCCCCCTCCATCCTCTGCCCCCCCTCCTCCTCTGCCCCCCCCTTCCTCCTCTGCCCCCCCTCCTCCCTCCCTACCCCCCTACTCGCGTCACATTTGTTGGAAGTAGAAAAGAAAACCCAATCGCGCACACAAAGACCACGCTTCCCCCGCCACCCCACCACCACCAAAGACAAAGGTGTCCCGGATAGGCTTTTAACATACAGATTTTACACAGCGCACCAAGCAACTCGTTTGAGGCTGAGTGAGGCCCGAGGACCGGTCCAGAGAGTGGGAATCGAACTCGGGAGGCTGGGTTCGTAGCGGCGGCCCGCTAACCGCTGAACCACCGCTCGCCCACCATCACCACCCCGATCATCATCATTCCCCCACCCCAGGCCGCATCTTCCCTCCCACGCTATGCGCCACCTCGTGGGCTGGCTCTCGTAAGAGCATCAATTGGGAGGAAACCTTGGCTTTCACGACCAATATTGTGGTTCGGAATTGATTTCCAATGGGTTACAATGTTCCATAGATCGCGTTGGTAAACTGCCATTCTCTAGCTACGTAACCCTCCGTCACCCCGACAGAGCCAATTAAATTAAATGAAGCTGTCGCCGACGGTGGAAGGTTCTCGTGACACATGTACGCTGACCACTCAATCTTCGGCTGCCCATCGCGAACGATGGTGCCTTGCTGAGAACAGCGAGTGGATTGGCAGCAGCTACAGCAGCTACAGCCAGCGTTTTCCCCTGCGCGCCGGTGGGATGAGAGGGCACCAGACCCCTGAGCAGAAGCATCGTCCGCAGTGTGGTCAGATAGCCGCTCCTCGTCTGCTGGATTCGTGTTGTCCCGCTGCTGCTCTTGCTTTTGTTATCCTTTTCTTTTCAAGGGGCCGTCCATAAATGACGTCACATACCTTGGGGGGGGGGGGGGGTCAGACATTTGTGACGATGTGTGACGATGTGGGGGGAGGGGGGTTTGAGAAATGTGACGTCACATCAAAATGCGCAACTTTAAATAAATATAAACAATATAATTGTTGTGACAACACAAATTTTGATTAATTTTAATTAACTATATTATTTAAATTGACTAAGGTCACCTTTTATTTATTCCATGAATGAGCATTTTGCTTCTCCATGGGAGAATAGAGAAGCATACATTTTGTATTTTTTAATGATTGCTATTAAACATTTTTATTTTAATGATTCTTCCAGGGCTTTTCATTCTGTGGAATATGTGATTGTTATAATTGTACTCTCCATTTTGCTTCGTTCTACTACAAAGTTTCAAGTATTTTTTTATATAGTTATAATTACCTTTAATATTTTATAATTATAAGATAATTTCAATATAATATTCTGAACATCTGCAGTTTCATGCTAAATTTCAGCTTTCCAACGCCTCCTTTTTAATAAATGTTTTCTTTATAACATCAGAGTGCAGCGCCACATTAAATACGCACTGCAATGACAATAGTTTAAAGTGATTTGAAGCATGCTTTATTTTCAAAATGGAAATATGGTTTTTGGGGGGGGGGGGCAGAGCTTTGTGACGTCATATTTGAGGGGAGTCTGACGTTTTTGTGACGCCGTGTGAGGAGGGGGGGAGGGGGAGTCAACAATCGGCCAAAATCGCGTGACGTCATTTATGGACGGCTACCAACCCTCTTCACCGAGTCGGTGGCAGCGAGCGCTTGGGCTCTGACATTTCCTCCCACGTGTCCACATTGATATTGTTGGCTGTCTTGAGGTGTCTTTGTAGCGACGTTTGTTTTGGCCACCGGGAAGACGCATGCTTCAGCCTCTCTGAGTCCACCGTCAAGAAGGGTTTCTGGAAGCCGACGTTCTGGCATTCCGAATGTTCGTGCCCTGACCATTTCAACCGAGAGGGGGTAACTGTTTCCCTTCTACACTGGGAAGTCCCAGCTCTAGCCAGCACCTCGGTTGCTCTGTAATTAAGTCTTGGCCAGTTCGTCCTCGTGATTTGTTCCAAATGTGCTCAGCTGTGGACGCGTCAGTTTCTTCACGTGCCGCCTGTTTGGTGCCACGTGTTTCCACAGAGTAAAGTGGTGGACGAATGACCAGTGGCTCTGTTAGGCCTTTACTTTGGTGGACATTTTGATACCAGGCTGGGGACCGGCCGCGCCTATCGAGGCTACCGAATGCCTGAGATGCAGCTTGAAGGCCCTGCGTGATCTCCGCGTCTGCAGAGTCGTCGTTACGAGCTCCACCAATGACGAAAACATTTCTGGGTGAACGTCGATTACATTTTCGTCTGTTTTTTGCTGGTTATGATAACATCTCAGTCTTATATTCTTTGGGTCTTTCTGTAAAGTCACGTAGGTATAGGTTCAAAGAAAATAACAAAAATAACCAAAACTACGATGTTTCGATCACAAAACAAGTGATCGAAACGTCGTAGTTTTTTGTTATTTTTGTTATTTTTTTAACCTATCTACGTGACTTTACCGAAAGACCCAAAGAAAATTAATTCCTGCAGTCACGAAACCTTTAAGTCAAGATCTCAGTCTTACTCGTGTTGATTCTTGGCCCCAAATTGGTTCGCAGCAGCAGCAACAGCACTTGGGTTTCGCGATTTCTTGAATGTCACTCCGCCTGCGTCATCGGCCAAAAAAAGCACAAGTTCTCGAACACACTGTTCTCTCACTTTGGTGTGAGCACGTAGCCTGACCAGATTAAACAGCGTGCCATCGCTCTGCGGTTCGTGTCTATAGACGCCGGTGTGAAGATTGACTCTGAGCACTGCTGCGAGGAAGAGAGTGAGGTGGGTGGGGGGCACCACACAAATCCCTCTTTCACTCCATGACCAAATATTAAAAAGGGGTCTGCCCAAATTTCCCGCGACCGATACCCTGCCAGTCGTGTTCTCATGAAACTGTCTGCTGACGTTTTTACAAAGTGCTCTGGACATCCTAGAGGCTCTTAGAACTTTCCAGAGTGTGTGTGTGTTTGTTTTTCAGTCCACCCTGTCGAAGGCCTTCGAGAAATCGACAACAAAACCCCACAAACAAATCTTGGTGCTGCCCGGCCGCTTTTTCGTGTATTTGTCTAAAGGGTGAAAAAAATCACGTCGTTTGTTGATCTTCCTGCACGAAAACCACACTGACTCTCGGGTAGGACTCGCTCCGCTATGATTTTCAGCCTACTCAGGAGTATCTTGGCAAGGATCTGCAAAAGCCACACCACCATCTCTTCTTTCCTCGCGTGTCTTCCCACTCCAGAAAACGGTGTGCGTCTTCCTCTCTAGTTTTGGTCTCTCGGAGGGCTGCGATATCGATATCGATATGACGATGACGAGCTCCTTTCGCCGGACACACATATCAGTCATTTCAGGTCGATCAGAAGCAACCCTGTCAAGGTAAGTGTCCGGACACCCCAAGGAGTAATTCCCATCTTTACGTTACCCGTCCGTTTTTCTTACCGCGCCCCGCTGGCCAGAGTTGTGCTGAATCAATGCCCCAACACATCGTTGTGCAAAAATAAGTTCGAGACGGATACAAGAAGGAGGCATTGCCTCTCGTGTACGAGGTTTGTGGTTGGAGTGGTGGCGCATCAGTTAGCGCACTGCTCTACAAGCAGGGCAGGTTTGAGTTTGATTATTGGCCCAGGCTTCTGGAGGACATCACTGCTCGTGCTGACAACCCATTGGGGGCCGGAGGCAGATTTTATTTTCTGGGCCACCTTTTCAAATGATTTTTTTAAATCCCAGTGAGGTGACAGAAGACACACTCTGCAGACTGGAGATAGAGGTTAGAAACAATGTAGACAAAAACAGAGATGGAGTGCTGTGAAAAAAGAGAGATTGATGTACTCGCTTGCTCTTCATGTAAATGATCTAGTTTTGTTTATAGTGATTTCAAAATGAACCAGTATTTCATACAGCGATATTTTTTCATGAACCAGGGGCCCCTTGAGCTATTTGGAGGCACTACGCCTTTCCCTTTGTTTCGCTTATACCTCGTGTGCAGAGTTTAGTGAGAGACGCGTAAAGTCATTGAAATAAAAACAAATCTATATTATCCCCTCCCCCCATGTATTGGGGTATCTATAAATGGATCACCCTGTTCGTACATTAAACAGCGCGCGTGCCATCGTGATGAATCATTAACAGCTCTCCGTTGGCATGGCGGCAGAGTCATCGCTATCACCTCCGTGCGCTAATCTGTTTGTCGATTGTTTCTGGCGGGAGGGGGGGGAGCGTCTTTCGCGGGTTGCAATTCGCGTTGTTCCCCCACCCACCACTCACCACCCGCGCCCACTCCAAATCGAAAGGAGAATCGCGCGAACAAACCCGCGTGCGTTGCGTTCGAGTGAGCGCAAATTGGGACAAATGCGGGCAGATCAAAGTGTGGATTACGGCAGGTGAGACCAATCACCCAGACTCTACATAAGGACCCGCCGATGACAAATCGGGCACTCATCTCCGCCCTCCCTCCACGCCGTGTGGAGGTTCGGACGGCCATGGGATTCCGCGAGACATTCGAGAAGTCGGTCAGGCGCCTGGCGCCGCTCTCCGTGGTTCTGGAACTTCTCGTGCTCGGTCTGCTGGTGGCTCCGAGTTCTCCCGAGGTGTCGGCGGTTCGCAACGTTTGCCCAAGCACCGTGGGAGCCGACGCAGGCGTTCTTGGGGAGACGTTGCGATGGACGGTGCTGCAGGTACCCGCGCATCTTCTTCCTCGTCCTGGTGGTGATGCTGATGCTGTTGGAGAGCCTGCGAATTTGCAGGCAAGTTCGTGATGTTGGTGGTGATTATGATGATGATTACTTCGTCGTCCTGATAAATCGAATTGATGATTATATGATGACGCCTGTCTTGCTGGTGCTGCTGGTGATGAATAGTCAATGAAGGCTTTTGTGATCAATATTATCCTTAATAGGTTTTTACCATTTAGGATGTCTATGAACAATATCCCTAACTATATTTAGCATTAAGATTGTTTGTACGATATTACAATTTTTGCTTTATTTTTTCAACGTTCCGGTTTGCTTTAGAGGGGAGAGGGGAACTATGAAATGTACGCACGTGACAATCGAATTAATTGGCTGTCTGGCGGTGGAGAGTTTTCGGTGCTAATTTATGTTACAGCTGTTCGTAGTGGTGATTTGAGTGGGGAGAGGTGGTGCAGTGATTGGCACACGGCGACCCGAGGTTGGGACTAATATATCCGAATCGGTGCTACGTCTGCTCGAACCTTAAATGAGTAACTTGTGCGGGTTGTGAAAACGGCACTTTGGTGAACACACCGGCAACCGAGCGGGTGAGCGCGGTGCTGACCCCACACGACCCCAGAGCTCGCGTGTGCCGGCTTGAGACGCTCGATTAAATCCCTTTGCCCCCCCCCCCCCCCGTCTGTTTTAAAGGCTACACGGGGGGGGGGGGGTAGAATCTTTGGCTTTGTAGAATTGTAAAATGTAGCGGTAATGTAGTACTAATTGGTGATTCTACCATCCTTCAAGTCTCGACTTGCGCTTTCGGTGGCGATTTTTTTTTGTTAACTTAACTTGCATTGGCGAAATGCAGTGACGGTGGTTGTGGTGGTGCCGGCATTCTGATTCCACAATATTCACAGGAGGTGGGTGTGTGATGGCCGAGCTGCTAGGTGTGGTGTGCGAATGGCGAGAGATGTTGACTACCTCACCTGGTATACAGAAGGACGTGGTTTCAATACCAATTCTGACGCGTGCTATATATTTTGAATTGCATGTTATCTCTCCTCTTTAGTGGCGTGGATTTTTCTCCGGGTCCTCCGGTTTTTCCTTCCCTTTACAAACCTGCGTTTTGGAGTATTTGTGGCTGCTTGTAAATTTACACATGACAAGCCACGTAGTTGAGTTAGCATTTGTGGCCAGGCCAATTCTGAACAAGAGCTACATATCTCGGTGGGCCTTGTTCAAATTGAAAACGGGGGAGGGGGGGGGCGGTGTTTGTCTGGACAGCCGTAGTGACTGCTGCGCCCCTTGACCCCCAGCCGCTCGGCCTTGCTAACCCCGCGGCTCTCCACTGGCGACCCCAGGTCCTCGTCGAGGCCACCGTGGCCGTTGCGGGCCCCGGCACCTGCGAGTGGACCGCCTCGTGGCAGTGCTCGCCGGGCTGCGAGCGGCCCCTCGCGGTGGTCCGGGGGCGGACCGTGATCGCGTCCGGGCCGAGATGTTGGACCTTGGCAGTGGCTTCCTTCACGGTGCCGGTGTGGTCCTGCGTGGGGTGCACGCTGCGGTAATGCCATTCGCTGCCCCCCCCCCCCGCCACCTCTCTCTGGAAAAGGTGGCAAGATAACTAGTTTGTAATTGCCAGCGAAACGTCACGATACTCGAATTGTAAATGTTGTGGGTTTACTGTCCAATACACCGGTGTGCTGAACTAGTTAATAACTAGTTAATAATTGGCACGTTTTGTTTACGTGACGAACCTTTAATTTTTGTAACCCGATTCAAGAGCTTCTTGGCTCCACAGGGCAATTCTAAGATCAACTGTGCCCGCAGGCACGAGTGTCTCTGCAGCCCGGACGGGGTGGCAGGCGCACCAGCAATGAAGGGCCAAGGTCGGCCCGTTGCCATGGTGGCGCACCTCGACGTCCGTCGCCGTAGCGATTCCGGGAGGCCCAACACCCCACCGTGGGCAGCCTTCCCGCTGGTCCTCAGGTGGGTTGGTGCATCTCTTGCTGGTGATGTTGAGGCCATCTGGGGTGGAGATTTGTGGCAGGTGCAAGCTTTGAGCGAGCCACCAACATCCATCCCATCTCGGTGCTGGCTTACCAGTGTGGACCCCTTATCACATCTCTGGGTTGCTTTTTAAAATTTTGCCATGCTCTTTTACATTTTCACGATTATGGCGATGTCAGTTTCCTCTAGTTTCCAATATGTATTGCGTATGATTGTATTGTCTTGCCTTTACTGGACTTGCAGTGCAAGTACAGATTAGTTGCGTTTCTCGACCACCTCGCTATAAGCCTGCCAAAATAATCCTAATCGTTGCAACTGTTTTGGCCTAGAACTCTTGTACCACGTACATCAATTAAATTCACAACCAAAATTATCAGCTTCTACAGCTGCTATTCTGTCAATTACACCAGAGTTTTGCAAGGCACTTGATAATTGCTAATCATTATTGATGTCACTCTTTTAATCTTGCCATATTTGTTTTTTGATTAAGACAAAAATAAAATGTTACGTACAAGCCACGACATGAGCTTTTTCAAAATACACTAAGATTATGTACATGGCATCGTACGAGATATCAGCATCGCCATATCCTAGCAACTAAATATTTCAAGAGACGTCTGATTTCGTACGGCCTAATGAAGGGCGAGCGACAGACCTATTTGGAGACTCCTTTGCAAGCGTTTCATACCCTTTGCATTGCCCCGCGTTTGTGGCTTGTCGATGAGATCGCCCACCTTTAGTTTTGTACACGTCTTTTTGGGCAGTGTGAAGTTGACTGCTTTCTGTGGTTTGTTTATTCATAGCCACGGCCTCGTACAAGTGTCAGCTGTTGTGTGGCATGCTGTATAAAGTGTTTCTAGTTGCACGTGTGATTTACGGCTACACCTTTATGAATCCAGCGCCCGCCGGGTTCGATTCCCGCTCACAGCCAACAGCCGTGACGATTATCTGACCCGGTCCTGGGCCTCCCCGAGGTCGACTCTGCCTCAAATGAGTACCTGGTGCTGTGTGTAAATATCGCCAATTAGCGATACAAAGCACGGCCGGGTATGCTGTCCCCTGGCCTTTTAGGTGCTCGAACAGCACTTGCCCCAACAGTCTAAAGGCTATACGTGGGATCTTTGTCTTTAAAACGGGGGGGCTTTTTCAAAGGGGGACGTCTGTGCTTCGTTTTTCTTTGTCTGGCGACCAGAACTCCTGTGCTAAAGAGGCCCATGGCTCCTTTCCAACTTCGTAATGAAAAATCTGACGTTTTGCTTGTTGGGAGATTATTTTTCAAGTTCTCTCGTTGGTGGTGGTGAGCGGCCCACACTTGAAACTGTTGCGCAATACAATAATAATAATATTAATTATGTAATGTTGCTGCCTTCGAGTTGGCAACTGATCAAAACGTTATTGGGGTGGGGAGATTGTTCTGCAACCGGTCACACGACTAGTATAATAGCGTTTTATGTTTTGACAAAATGGGGTTTGAGCGCTTTATGCACTCTTTTGCTATACTGTTTTTAAAATGTGTCCCATAACATTAGCACTTTATTGTGTTCTTTGTCGCGATCAAAAATTTGAAATTAAGTCGCGCATGATTTCTAAAGCAAATTAATATGAAAAATACCGGTTCCATCTTGACATTTTATCCCGCCAAGCTAAATCTAGATTGGACTTTGCCTCTTCCGGCGATTTTATTCCATTATAAATGAATCGTTACCCATGACCAAATTTCCTGCAATGCACCCGGTTTTCATATCTCGGAAGCCAAGCAGGAATGAGCTTGGCTAGCTTGTGCATGGATGTCCAACGTGGACGAAGAGTTTATGGGTTGCAGGGCTACTTGGTGGGCAAGCGGATGAGCGGTGCGGGAAAAATCTGTACTTGACGTCCACGCTGCTTCGTCATCGCCAACGTGCACTGACCAGCATGGTGAAGTAGAGCCGAATAAATTCCTTTGACACTGCGTTGGGGGGGGGAGGGCCTCGTCCACCAAGTGAATTGACTGACACAAGGGTTGACACTTGTAGCGTTGTCATCTATGAGATCGTTTTCAAGTTGCTGCTTTTTTCGTGCAACCCAGGGAGAGCATCTCGACAGCAAGGCATATAAGCAATGCAAAACAAATGCAAATGTTAAGTACAACGATCAAGCAAATAAAAATTGGCACAAGCGGTTCACATGGGGAAAATTAACCGTATCGCAGCCTGCCAGTGGCGATAGATTTTAATTGGTGGGTTGGGGGGGGCGACAATTTGGATGTAATCCCAATTGTGTACTTTGCGGGTAATTTTTCTCAAGTTTAAATAAATGTGGGCCCTGAATGGTGGCTCACAATGGCCTGCCCCTTGCTAGTGGCATCGGTGGGGGGGGAGGGGGGAGAGCTTTTAAGGTCTACCATGGCAGATGGCAGGTAGTGGTGATAATACACTTGCAGGAATAATCAGAGGGGGTGGCCATTGGATTTGACCCGCAAACCGTTAGAATTAAAGGCGAACGCGCTGCTGCTGGGTAATTTTTACACCTTTTTGTGTTTTTTGGCAGTGGAGTGCTAAAAACGTTTTGGGGAGGGGGGGGGCAAATTCTGCTAAATCAAGTGAAACGGAGTTTGGCTCGTACTCCCAACTACTAAATTGATGTCGGATCGGGGGTTCTTAACCATTACTGCAGCCTTGCACCCCTTTGAGTCTCAAAGGGCATCTTGCACCCCGAGTTGGGAACTACTCTTAGATAGATTAAAAATGTAATGCCTCCCCAAGAATAATTAATGGTTTGTAATATAACTTGATGTGCCTGTTTTTTTTTCAGCTGTCGATCTCCTGGGTAACCTGTTGGGGGTGTGGGAAGAAGTGGAGGGGGGGGGGTGGGGCAACTGCTCCCTTTGTCCCCAACCTCCAAATGCCCTCGGGTTGTCGGCACCTTCCCACGACCAGGCTTTGTCTTGTCTCCGTGCCGGTGTCCGTCCTGCGCACCAGGATAAGCAGCCGGTGCCTTCGGCCGCTGAGGATCTCCACGTGGGACAAGGACGGGGATCTCGTCCGGTGCCGCTATGCCACGCAAGAGGAGTGTGACGCGTGCGACGCTGCCGTGCCCGGCATGACGCTGCACGAGGCGAGGGCTCAACCCAAATCTATAAACCATTAAACTAGATTTGTTGTTTTTTATCAGGTGTAGCCCACTGAGCTGTGTAGCGCTTTTTCCATAAGTGACATGGCTGTCGTTAAATTATTGGTGCAACGAAGTGGTTTATCACGTGGAAATTTGATAGCAGCCAAATAATCCTGAATGTGGGGAGAAACCAGAGGACCTGGAGGGGGGGGGGGGGGAAGGAAAAAAATCCATGGAGGCAGAACATGCAGACTCCCAGATATATATACAGCAGGTGTCGGTCTGGATCGAACCCACGACCTCCTGCTTGGCAGGCGAGGCAGTTAACATCTCGCCACCGCGGCGCCCTAAAATTGTTAGTTTGGCTGCTACGGTCCCGGTTTTGGGAATGGATGTCCTGTCGCAGTATGAGCTTTCACGCAGTACATGGCCAACCTTGCTCAATGGAGGTGCGGTGGGTGAAGGACAACAAACTGAACTTTATTAATTTCTTTAACGTTTTCAATCTAGATTTAAAAGTGCATAGCGCTCGGTGGCTTCCTACTATCAGGAGGAAGAGCATTCCAGCCACTAACACGTGCTAGTAGACTTTCGCAGCCACTAACACGTGCTAGTAGACTTTCGCAACCAATATTTCTAAAAGGTTTTGTGTTAGATCGCATAAATATAAATGTTGTTAAAACCGCCATCACCCAACAGCTAATTAGTAAGGTGTATCATGTAAACAAAACGTGCCAATTGGTTACTACGTCAGCACATAAGTGTGGTGAAGACTTAAGCTGGTGATTAGAACTACCATCGTCGGTCGCTTAGCCAGCATTGTGGTGAAGTCTTCCTGTTTTGTGGCATTCTCGATTGCCTCTATAGCAAAGGGGTGGATGTCTCTGCTTGTAACGGTTGCCCGCGTGGTGGTGGTGCTGCTGCAGGAGGAGTGTGCGTTCACGTTTGGCAGCTCGCGACACGCCGTCCCTGGGCAGTTTGTCGTCTCTGTGGTGGTGGAAGATTTCCCCGCGTCCCCCGTGGGCCCAAACGGCCCCGCGAAGTCCCCATCTCGAGCCTTGTCGTCCGTGCCGTTGCAGTTTACACTGATCGGTAAATAAAGCGTCGGACACTGGACCGGGGCCACGTTTATCCTCGGTTGTGAAGTGGTGCGCTAACGTAGTGGTTCTCCACTGCGCTGTTATCCAGGGTTGGGCTCGTGTTCACGATGCTAGCAGCGTTGGTGGTGAGTTGCATCTGAACTCTTCTGGGCCCCATCGACAAAGCTGGCAACTCGTACGGTTTACCCCATATTCTTGTAAAGGGTTAATTTGGTTTTCAGGTCCACATGGCGTGCAGCCGTCTCAATACGGGCAAAAAACTAAAGGAAATTATTATTTTTTCTCTCTTGTGATGGGACTTTGTAGGATGAACGTTGAGATTTAAGGGCACGGTGTGACTAATAAGGTGTGAATTTGGTCTAAGGTAGGCACTGATATAAGGGGTTGACGGGTATACATCGATGTTGCGTTGAACTTGAAATGAGTATCTGGTGCAGCGTGTAAAATAAATGTCTATATTGTCACGTGACAAGAATGGGCAGGCTTCATGCCGTGACCTTGCCACCACATTGGCTGTGCTTGCTCTCCTAGCAATTGGTCCTAAAAGGCCAAGACGGTTCCTTGCCTGACCTGGGAAGCCTTGTATTTGCCACCCAGTGTTGAAGCTCATCGGATTCCTCTCGGGTTATACATATTCCGTAATAACACAAATGTAATGTAGCTTTTGGCCCTTTGCGATTGTCCGCTTCTCTCCCAAGTCTCCCAGGCGGATGGCGACTGCTCTGCGGAGCCGGCGTTCACCGGGAGGACTCCCGAGCACGGTGCAGTCTTCCGCACGGTCGCCGGCACCCGTCTGGACGTCCCCGTTGACGTCTTGGTGTCCCGGCATCCCCGGGGCAGGTGAGCGGCGGCGACTCCTCCTTCAGCCAGCATCGTCGTCCAGCAGTTGCCATTCGGGAGGGTTGTACGACTGACGCGTGGGATACTTCACCCCCCCCCCCCCCCCCCCACGTAAAATGAATTGCCAATCATGATATTGGTCGGTCGTGACAGCTCTGACTGCTGTACTGTTTTTTATTGTTGCAAATGGTAATTTTGCGTGGCTGTTGACTGTGAGTGACGTCTCTCGTGGGCCGCCGACCCCCACCCTCCGTGTGGAAATGAAGTCGCGGATCACCGGTGGCTCATCCCCCCCCGCCCCCCGAACCCCCAGCCATACGGTGGTGCAGTACGCGAGTCTCGGAGCAAGCGGCGTTACGGTTGGCGCGCTGCGATCCCTGCCCCCGAGTTCGATTCCCGCTCACGGACAAACACCGGTGACGATTCTCTGAACCCGTCCTGGGCCTCTCCCCTAGGTCGATTCGGCCTCAAATGACTACCTGGTACGACTTGTAAATATTGCCACCTGGGAAGGATCGGGCGGCTGGGGGCGTGGTGCTGGCCACCCACCTTCGTGTGCTGTGCCCCCCTTAAAGTGCTAAGCTCTTGAACAGCACTTGTCCCCCCCCCTGCCCCCCCAGCAGGTGGCCGTCAGCGGAGCTGCTCGTGGTGTGTGGCGGGGCACTCGCCGGCGATGTAATCGCCGACCCCGCCAACCCCGGCCTCCTCCGCGCAACCCTGCTGTGGGTTCCGCCTGCGGGGGATGGCAGCCCGAGAAGGATTTGCTTTTACGTGGAGGACTCTGCCGGGTTGGTTTGCTCCCCCCCTCCCCCCCCCCCCCCCCCCACATCGTCTCAAACCAGCAGGAGTGGAACTTCTACATTCCTCCATCCCTTGGGGGTTGGCTGAGGTGGGAGGCAGTGCAATATCCTCGGTATAATTGTGGACGGGATGTACAGTGGGCCCCTGCATTGGCGAGGGAGGTTTTTTTTCCCCCCTTTTGGGGAGGTACCTGAAACTAAAAAAAATTCGGAACGGAATGACATCATTGACGTCGGTCTTCACTCTGCAGACGCGTCACATCCCAGACAGGCCCTATATGTGAAACGGTAGCGACCGATGGTATTGAATTTTGGCTTCGTAATTGGCTTTTTTTTCGAGTCTCGGTTTCCTCCACTGTACTTTTTGTAGTTTAAGTTAATAATTGGTGTTCGTTTTTGGTTTGGTGCCATGTTGCTGTAATGCCACGTGTTTCTTCTCCATCCCTCCACCACCCAATGGCCGTTTTTTTCATGCAGTTGTCACATGGGCGAAGTGTTTTGGTTTGTCCAGCAAAAAGTGCAATGTTGCTAAGCGCTCGCAAAATTAACATGTAGGCTTTCGCGACCATGTTATCCGTAGAGGTTTTTGGGTTGGATCGCGTTAATATAAATACTTGACCAAATCTTGCTAATTAGCTGCGGTCGGGTGGTGATGGGTTTAACGATGCATTATATTTATGCGCTTTAACCCAATAACTTCTATGCTCAAGCAAAATGTACAATCCTACATTAATTTCACTATTCCTTAATTACAGTACAATGTATTCTTTTAAAATGAAAAAAAGGCTTGTACATTACACGCTGTAAATGGGCTAAAGCTTGCTCTTAATGGAAATCGTCGGGGTTTTGTCCACAACTGACTTCAATGGGGCACTTCGCCCCCTGCATTTGCCCCGCAATTTTTTACGTTACGACCTTAAAAGCACAACTGGTGACCGATATTTGATTGCCTTCATATTCAACGGTGTTGTAACATGTTCGGACCAGGAGGGGGGGGGGGGGTGTCTTTTTTTACGTGGGCGACCCCGGTTCAAAATAAATGCCTCTTCCCCAAAACGTAACGTACCCCGGAAATGGCTTAAACGCCTTGCCCGCGAGGTGTGCACGTGGAACTTCTTGAGCACCGTAAGTAGCCAACCGTGCTGATTGGAGATGTGGGGGGGGGGGGACAAATTAGAAAAAGTAAATGCAAAAAATAAAACGATTCTAACCCCAATTAAATAAAAAAAACTGATATGTAACGATTATGAAGTGGGGGGCGGTGCCTTAAATTGACCTGTGCATGACTAACCGCTCCACTATTAGATCTTAATGTAAAACCGATGCAGCATTTTTCTGTGTGGGGGAGCTTCGCTGTTTTGAATTGTGCAGCCTGGTTTAGTACACCTGGTCGAAGCCCATAAATAATGCCTTGGTGGGTCCTGTTCGCTGACATTGGAGCTTGGCGTGGCTTACAAGGAGTGCAACGTTTTTCCACTTGAGAGCTGTGGTGCGTGCAATGACGATTCTACACGTGGATTCGAGCCTTGTTATGGCCTCTGAGAATCTGAGGTCCATTCGCGTGTAACCTGGGCCAAAGGCAAACTACGAATGCACTTTGCATAAATGAGAATTTACATTTAACAGCCCTTCTGTCAATCCACTACAGGAAGAGGGCCTCTGTATCCCATGACATCACCACCATGATCGGTGCAGATTGGCGAAGGCAGAGAGCATAGATGTAGGATTGTAATGCACGTTCAACGATGGCTATTGATGAATGCCCTATGCATCACGATAGAAACAACTCCCAGTCGTGCTCGAGCCACGGCAGAAGTTTAACCGTAAATGGCTTGGTGATAAAGTTTTTTTGGGGGGGGGAGGATTAGGAGATGATATTTTGGTCGTGAAAAGTCAAGGTGTGAAACTGGCTTCGTGTTTATTTTTTTAAGCGTACATCCCCAATGGTACGGTGCCTTCGTTTCAGGCGACAGAGCGAGGTGAGGTGTTTTACCGTGGTCGTCACGGCAAAGAAGTGGCTCTCGTTCAAAGGCGCAAGACTCCTGGGTACGACCTTTAAACTGGACCGGTGATGGTACCTCAACGGGCGTGGGGGGGGGGATGGAACTGGACATCCCCCAGCAATACCCCTCACCAACTCGTGGCTCTCGCTCCACCATTGTCAATGACCATCCTGGTTGGCCCTCATCCATTCTAGTGATTTTTAGTTTTTGTTTTGGCGTCGTGCTTTTTACCTCAAAGCTTTGAGTGACACGGGTACTGCCAAAAATATTTGGGGGGGGGGGGGTGTAAAATTCCAATCAAAATAATTTTGGAGTGTAATTATTCTTATTTGCCAATTTTTTGACCACGACGCCGCCACACAAGTGGCCTATGCTTTGCGAATGACGCCACCCGGAATCTGTTAATGTCCATTATGGAGCAGACTGTGTTCAAGTAGTCATATCACGGTTATTACACCAACTAATAACCAAGGTGGCTGCTGAGAAATTTAACCCTGAACCTCTAGCAAGTGGCCAACGTGCCTTTACCCGCATTGAGTTCCCAGCCCACCACGCCCAATTGTCTTGTTTAAGAGTGGCGGTGGTGGCGTCGGAGCGTTCATCGTGCAATTCCGCTTGTATCGGTCCCACAATACAGGCGGAGGGCATCACGGTGGCCGTTCACGCCGTGGATTTATGCCGCCTGGAGAGCTCAGGGCCACGGGGTTCACTGTGGTGGGCGCTCGCAGCAACGTGGAGGTCGTCAACTTCACCGTCACGTTCAACCAGGAGGTGAGGTCGTCGTCTTCCGGCCACGGGCAGTGGCCTTTGGTTTCTGACCGAGGTAGTTTTCCGGAATGGAATGGCGTGGGGTTGGAGAGGTTTTGTGTACGACTTTACCCACGTGTAGCGACGGGTTGCATGCTGGGGATGTGCAAGATCTCACCGTGTTGGTCCAGTGCCCTCAGAGCTGCATTGGATTGAGGTTGCTAAACAAATGCATTGTAAGTCATTACAACCAAGTGCTTGCCACAAATTAGCCACAATACCTTGCTGATCTCGTCAAGGCGCATAAACCATCGCACAAACTCCGGTCACCGTCGTAGCAGCAGCTTTTGGATGGCCATCAAATAGAAAGTTGCCACATCGCGTGCTATCGGACTCGCTTCTGCGGCCATCTGGAATGCTCTTCCTTCCAATATTAGAAGGCCACTTGAGCTATGCAATTTTAAATCCTATAGATTGAAAGTTCAGTTGTTTTAGAACTGCTTTTTGTTCGGGTTGTCCTCCCGATTTTAACACTGTTGGCTACGTCCAGTGCGAAAATAAGTCGGCAGCGGGACGATGGGATGGAAAGTTGCCGAACAAGGCTACAAAATTAGCTGCTGTGCGTTCTGGCAAGCGAACAAACTACCCCCCACTGCTTCTCCCGCACAGTTCTCGGCGACGCGCGTCGCAGCCTTCGTGCGCCTGCTCTCGGTGCGCAGTGGCCACGAGGCCCTGCGGCTGGACGCGCGCACCGCGGCCGTGCGAGCGTCGCCCGCCCCGCGCACCGTCGCCTTTGCGGCACCGCCGTTCTCGCTGCGCGGGGGCGAGCGCTACTGCGTGACACTCGACGAGGGCGTGGTCCAGCTGAAGGCCAACAACGTCCGCATCAACTCCCAACCGCGCCCGGCCTGCGACTGGGTCTTCGCCCTGCCGCGCAAGGTGTACGGTAAGGGCGGTGCGCGGACCCAAAGGTGGCCGGGCGCTATCGGCTATTTGTTGTGTTTTATATTGGACTTTTTTTTCTCTTGCACGCTTATCGGTTTTTGATTGTATTGTTTGTGGTTGCGACTTGCTGACCCTGCCCATACTGAACATCTGAAAAAGAGCTTCATACCTCCATTAGATTCCTTCAGTCATAAATAAAAATTCTGATGCTGAACAAATGGCAGGGGCTTTGGGTAAGGTGCTGGCCAGAGGTGACATCTCCCGCTGTGCTGGAGGGTTGTAGGTTTGGTCCCTGCCCTGGCGATGCCCGTTGTTGTATATTTGTCCTCTCCCCGTGATGATTGCCTGGATTTTTCTCCAGATCGGTTTAACCCCTGCGCATTTTTAGAATCGACCATCGCGGTTCAGAATATTTGTCCGCTATAAATGTCCAGTGATAAGCCGCTTCGTAGAGCTATCGTTTGTGAAAGCCCAGGGTCGCTTTTGAAAAATAACTAGCTCGGGTGGACCTTACCTGGTAAAATAAAAATAGTAAAGTAGTACAATATGTTTGACCTTTGACTTCTTAAACCTTTTCCACTTTATTCCCGTCCCTGCCACGTGGCCCTCCGGCGTGTCGCACTGCTGCCCCCTGCAGCGTCGTGCTACGCCCAGTGCGACCCCCACTTCAAGTCGTTTGACGGGCGCCTCTTCGACTACATGGGCACCAAGCCCGTGCTGCTCGCCGGCCTCTGCGAGCCCGCGGGAACGGACGACGAGGGCTGGGCCGTGTACGGCAAGAGCGAGCACTGGGGCAGCCGGCGCGTAAGCTGGATGGAGTCGGTCGTGGTCGAGGTGCACGGCTACAGAGTCACCCTGGAGCAGGGCTATGTGAAGGTGATTCTGCAGAGGTGGGGGGGGGGGGCTTGCGCAACACTGGCTTAATTTAACCCTTTCCTCTACCGATGAGGTCGTCAATGTACGTCGGTCTGGTTTGTTGTTTGTTTTCCTTCCAATTTGGTTCCGGAATCTGAAAGGGGAAACTAAAAATAAAACGACTTTATCGGTGATTTAAAGCTTTCGTGACTGCAGGGATTCATATTCTTGGTTATTTCGGTAAAGTCACGTAGAAGGGAAATAATAAAAATATGAAACAATAAAATTCTCACGACGTTTCGACTGCAACACAAGCAATCATCAGGTGTGAAAACCACAGCAAGAAAATTTGAAAAAAGTGAGAATTGTTTTGTTGTATATTTTTATGATTTTATTTTCCTTCTGTGTGACTTTACCAAAAGAACCAAGAATATGACTTTATTGGTATCGAGTCTCTTCACAAGGCCATGTGGGAGGGCGTGTGGCACAGTTTTGGCACCAGCTAGCGTAGAGTGCAGTCGTGTCGCTATGCTTCTCTGCCGTGGGTAACGTCTTAAAAACAACGGCACTAATGCCTCCTCTCAATAAAATTAAACGCCGGGCCACTCGTGCATTCCGAGATTCGGCAGTGAACAGGGATGCCCACACCCTGCAACTTGCAGACGTCTCGAAACGAGAGAGGATTAAGAGAACAAAGCTTCTACGTCTTGGGCACTCCCTCCAAATGTCTCCTTGTCACTCCACGCACGCCTGCACTCAGCCACTGCTGAGCCCTGGCTTGGATAGCCAATTTGCTTGTTTTTGTGTACAGGGTCGCGCAGTGCCGGGAGAAACTTGGTCCAAATGTCCTTTGGGGTTTCTAATGTGGTAAGGGTGGGGAGGCAGGAACGGGAGTTGGTTTGCATGACAGTTAAGGACGTCCAATACCCAATGTTCTTGTTGAACGTTCAAGATTTGTACGTTTTCCCCGCGCTCGGTTACCGTATTGGCCACTACTTTGTAAAAACCGCAAGGACCCATTTCACGAAGCTGGGTGGCAAGGGGTCTGCCTGCGGTTGTAACGTCGCATTGTTAACACGTGCGATGCATTTTGTTTCTTTTTCAGGTGGACGGCGCTTTCGTTAACATGCCGTACGCAGAACCGGACTTCAAGTTCAAGATCTACAGCTCCAATCACTACTTCGTGCTGCGCACCAACCTCCACTTCTCCGTCAAGTTTGGCGGTGAGAATGGGGCAGTTTTTTTAAGCACAACACCACTGTCCCATGGCAGCACCAATAGGTGTCGAGGCAGAACACTGGGGGGGTGGTGGGATCCACCTGTAATAGAGAAAGCTGATGATGAAAACTAGATGCCTGCAACACAAAGGCGTCGATCGCCGTTCATGCGCCCGTATAGATAGGGACCACCCACCTCCACCAGGAGATAGCGGCGGATGAATGGAGGAAAACCCCCAGCTATATCTGCTCTCGAGCTCCAGCCAGCAGGGAACAGGAGCGGTCCCCGAAAACTTCCCAAGCGTCCAGCTTGGAGGACGTCAAGCGTCGCCTCGGTCTCCGTGTGAATGTAGCCCGAAAGTGGGTGATAAACGTGCCTTGTTTAAGTGTGTGCGGGAACGCGTATCCTCGGGTGCGAGTGGGGACAAAGTGGTCGTCCTGGGGTATAGTGTAAGCGCACCGTGTTTGTACAGATGCGCTACGGTGTGAAAGCAGGCAGGGGGGAGCTTGTCTCAAAATTAAAGACGAACCAACCCTCTTAAATCGCCTCGGTTTTGATATACATTACTATCTTATTAGACTCGACCCACACTATACACGAGAGTGACTTGGCTGACCAAAAATTATGAAGGGGAGTCTTAAAGAAAAGCTGCTCCAACCACAAGGAATGAAAAACCGTGCGTGTAGCGCATGGGGCTGCAAAACTTCGCCATGGGGCCAATTTGCCTCTGCTTGAATGATTGTAGGCCACGGGGGAGGAACGGAGCAAGGATAGGCTTCTCTTATGCACAGGCCATAGCAATCTTTTGATCGCTTTAGACTTTGTTTTGATGGGCAAAGTTCCAAATGGCACCAACTTGATAATCGAGTGTTCATTCTGCATCATAACAAGAGTTTTCACGCTCCCCTTTGTAGACATGGCCAACACAGATGCCTCCATAATAGAGGCTTTTGGGGTTTGATCACGTAAATATAAATATCCCAGATTTGGACCTAGATCTAACCCCAAAACCTATATTATTGATGAAAGTGATCGCAAAAGCCTACGTGTTAAACACACAAATGCCTCAATTGGACGCTGCAATCCTAGTTGCCTACTAGGGCAAGCAGAAATCGTTTTTTCCTCCGGGGGGGGGGGGGGGCTGGTGGATTGGTGCGGCTGCCTCGCGCACGAACCTTGCGAGGGAACACAAGTTTTAGCAAAGAACTTTGGTGTTTTTTTCATCCACTTTTGGATGCATCCCAAAGTGCATGCGCGTGTAACGCTTGAACGCAAGTCGCGTGCTGGATAGAAAGTGTTGGGGGGGGGGGGGGTGTTCGGCACTCGACGATTGAAGTGGCAGCAAGGTGGGGGGGGGCTGATAGGGAGTGAGAGGGGAGCAAAGTGTTTTGTATGGAGGGATGTGGAACTTTGCACCGTACGTAGACAACTCTACTAATTGGAGGTGTGGTTGGAGGGGGAATAAACTAAATGCAAAGCAGGATGGAGTTCGAAGGTCACAGGTGTGACAGCGTGCTGGTCTTGGAGACTGCAATGAACGCCGTGGCTCTACGCTGCACCACCACCCCCAACTCGTTACTTTTGCCTTTCCCTGCTTGTGCTCCAATGCCACGTTTGTGCCAACTTCTACCAGAAAGTTGGCCAGAAGCCCTATAGTGGAGGGGGGTTTGTGCGTTTGTCTTTGGGTTTTGGGGAAGAAGTCGATCGCAATGCAGGTCGAACGCAGGATGTTGCCGAACGCAAGCAACATGTTTGAATGTGGGCACTTGCGTGTGGGCACTGCCAGTCAAGGTTACGAAGATTAACGAAAGGAGAAGTTTCTCAGTTGTTTGCAGTGTTCCGGTGCGGGTCTACGTTGGTGTGATATGGGCCCCGTGGTTTGATGGATACATGCAGTTTTGTGCTGTCACCTTAGCACGCAGTGCATGATGGGAGGACCGATGCCTTGACGGCAGTTGCTGTTTTCAGTGTTTTTATTATGAATATTATCCATTTCCAATCTAAGTACTCTTTGTCCAAGTTAACGCTTCGATTCAAACATTTCACACCGTTAGGAATTGGCTTTCTGTTTCACGTGTGCTTTGCATGTGGGAGGAAATGCCCCAGTATGAGGAATTGCATTTCCTTCTGGATCTAACCTTTTGGCTTTTTTTTTTAAGGCTGACATTTGTAAAAAAAACGTAACTCGAAGCAATAACCCCAAGTTGGAAACTTTTTTTAAAATGGAGAGCCGGCGCGGTGGTAAAAATCGTACCTCACGGGAGGCAGCCTCCTGGGTTCAGTTCCTGACTCGTGTCCCTTGCTCTGGCGTTTTGCTCTCCCCAAGTTCGGCATGGGGCATCTTCCCATTGCTGAAACGGACAAAAGGCGGATCCCTCGTGTAGCCTTAAGAGACTGTAGGGGCAAGTGCCATTTAGCGAGTAGCACCGATAAAGGCCAGCATGGCACACTGAGGAAGTCACGCGGTTTCTCCTCTAGCTCCAAATCCCAATAGATCCTGAAGTAAAGAATATATTTTTGTATGGGCTACTTATGATGCACGTGCCATTTCCCATGTTTTCGAAAGTTACCTTTTCATACATGTCAACCCCTTTATCAGTGCCCTACCTTATAACAGACCAATTCGGACGTTATTGCTCACCCCATACCCCTTATAAATCTTAACGTTCATCCTACAAAGTCCCATCACAAGGGAGGAACAACATTTTTGTTAGCCGTATTTGAAACGGCTGTACGGCGTATGGACCTGAACTCGATTTCCCTGGACAAGAATATGGGGCTGACGGGTTTTTTGCTGTTGCTGCTACCCGAGATTTTGCCAAATGAGACTTTAACGACGTCACGATTTGGAACGCTACATTCTGTTCCTGTGGCTTTTTTGTTGTCTCGCAGAAGTGTCTAGACTGAGGTACTTGTGATGGCAATCTATAATTAGTGGTCTCAGGATTTGGGGTTTGCCATGTCCTATGCTCCCGCAGTGGTGTGTAATGGTTAGCACACTCGACCTTGCAAGCCAGAAGCTGTTGGTTCTGTGCCCTGGAACCTTGGATTTTGACGTCCCCTAAAAATATATATATATTTTTTTTATAATGGTTCAAATACAATACTGTTGCAGCTGTGATACATCCCATAAGGTAGTTTAATAACCAATCCATTGCCCTACTAGTTTTTTGAAATTCAAATGGCAAGGTTGTAAATTTTTATTCACCTTTTTAAAGTTCGTGTAATCGCTTTTTACAAACTGGGAACTAAAATAACAGTGACGTGAATGTCCATAGCATTGGGCATGGGCGGTGGGGGAGAAACGGCCAGAGGAAGGGTGTTGTAATGCTGGATGCCCCCGCAACCATAACAGCGCTGGGACCCTTCCTTGTGTGTCATCAGGCCCTCTTGGCAGCAGCTTCGGTTACGCAACTTCTGTGCCAATGAGTCCTAACAAAGATAACCGCATTTACAGATGCGTCTTTCGTCGTAGGATAATTCATGGTTGTGTGGGGGGTGGGGGGGGGCTCGAATATCGCGTTCAAACAAAACGCTGTGCGTGTTTCCATGAAGACCAAATGCAGCATGAGCTTGTCATGTCAATCCCCAATGGGGAATTTTTTTGCATCGTCATGGCTATTGGGTGCCCGTGCCCCCATTAAATACCGACTGCGGTTGTCTTTGCCAGACGTGGCCCTGTAGTGCCCGGAGTTTCAGAAATGGAATATTTATTTGTACTGGAGCAATCCGATGCGCTATAAAGCTCTTTTCACAGTGGCCAGTAGACGGATGGCTCGGAACGCTACAAGAAGCGGTACAAAAACGCGATAGGGGTGCAGTGTATAGTAGAAAATAAATAAAGCGCTGACAATCTACAAAAAAATACTACATTTCTTAACAGGTACAGCCGACCTAAGCGTCTCTTTTCAGAAGTGGATATTGCTGAATATTCTGTGGGGGTCTTTGGTGTCGTTATATTTGGAAGGTCATTTCAGTTTAAGCCTTTTTGTTCTATTTTGAAATGCGATATCAGTTGTGTTTTTATTGCGTTTGCAATCCAAGTGGTAATTCTTCACAATGGGGCTGTTGCAGGCAAGGCTTGTTTTGTTTACCTCTACCGCCAAGCAGGTGTGTGTGTGATAAATGGCAACGGTTTTAGTTTGCGGCCAAACGCTGGTTTGTGTCATGGTGACAGCTTCCCTTTTGTAATTTGTGTATATATATTTATACTTGTGCACGAATCGGACGCTTGTGGACGAGTACAGTAATCGGCCGTAGCCGCAATCCACTGCTGGCTTGAAGGCCCCGTCGCCAAGCCGTCGGTCCTCCCCGCGGCTTGCCGACGTGGCGATCCGCCCGGCCTCCGGCGCAAGGAGCCGAAGATCGCAAACTCCTCGCCTTTTCCCTGCGTGCCATTGACGAACACGCGATATTTACTGCCGCATGTTTGGGGGGGGGGGGGAGACCTTGCCACCGCTGTAGCGGTGCACTGGAAGATTGAACCAACGACCTTCCTGGATCGCGAGTCTCTCCAATGTGACCGCTTGAAACAATCAAAGTGGTTTTTTTCGGGTTTCATCATGTACATATAAATGTCTTAAACCCATCACCACCCAACACAGCCAAGTTTTGTCACATGAACAGAACATGCCAATTCGTTAAGTGACAAACCTTACTTATTGGCTGTCCGGTAGTGGCGGGTTTAACGACGCATTTATATTTACACGATCTAACCCAAACGTCTGGATGATATTAGTTGCCAAAGCCTACTACGTGTTCTTTTAACCTAGCTTGAAACGTTTGCGACTATCCAAACTCATTCCCACCACCTCGCTATGTCCACCCCAGCGCTACACCAGATAATCCCTTTCATATCACTATAGAAAGGTCGTGTAATACACAAGCACATCTAAAAAATGTTTGGGGGGGGGGGGGGGGGAGAACGAACCCAATAACATTCTCGGTACCAAAGCACCCACAAAGCCATACAGGAGAGTGGCACAGTTTGGCGCCAGCTATCCGTGTGGTCGTTTCGCTCCGATTCTCTGCGGTGAGTAAAATGTCTGTTTTTAAACAGCGCTGTACCTCAATGACATTTAACGCTGAACCGCTTGCACGTTCTGACATTTGGCGGTGAACGCAATGCCCACCCTGCAACTTGCAGACGTCTCTAACGGGGAAGCGTTTAACTGCTCATGACTGTATGCGTGAACTTCTTTAGCGCCGCACGTAGCCAACCGTGCTAATCGGATGTGCGACGTTGTTCTCGCCCCCACCTTTCCCGCTGCAGCCTCTCGTGTGGTGGTGGAGCTGGAGAATTCTGCCCTCTACCGGGGTGCCCTCTGCGGGCTCTGCGGGAACTACAACGGGAGGAAGGACGATGACTGGCAGCTGCCTGGGCAGGGTGCCACCCTCACGGCGCACGACTTCGGCAACTACTGGGTCAGCAGCAGCATCCGCATGAGGTGAAGGGATGCCGCGCGGTGACGCCAGAGTGTGCAGTTGTAGTCGTTGCTTTGCATCCACGTTGACCGTAAGGAAGTAGAATGAAGACTGCGCCAAGTTGACCGTCGCGGGCCCCTGAGTTTTTTGGTGGTTTGCTTTTTTTTTTGCTGTTACTGGTGGAATGGTTCACGAACTGGACTCGGGACTGACATTTTTTTTTTAGGTCTGGTAGTGGAAAATAACTGGGGGCAGGTTTCTGAGACGTCCACCCAGTTATGAATAAATGGGGTACGCAAGGTTGGTCAAACGCGGACGTTGGCTGTCAAGCGCGCGCGTCAACGGCTCCCCCAACTTGTCCGTTTTGCCTTTTTCATGTCTCCTCCCTCCGCGCACTGCACGCTCAAGCGGCGTTCCCGACGACGGCTCCTCGGCGCTGCTGCAGCTCAACGCGAGCCTGGTGGCCGTGGCCTCCGAGGGGCAGCGGTGCGGCCTGCTGACGGACCCGCGGGGCCCGCTGGCCGCGTGCGCCGGCGCGGTGAGCCCGGCGCCGTACTTCTCCGACTGCGTGTACGACATGGCCGCGGAGGAGGGCGGCGTGCAGGCCTACGTGGCGCTCTGCCTCGCGCTGCAAGCCTACTCGGACGACTGCTACACCGCCGGCGTGCCCGTCGACCCGCGGTGGCGCACCGTCACCGGCTGTGGTGAGGTTGGCGGCGATGGTGGCGAAGGCTTCAACCGTTTTTAACCAGGGTCGGGCCCACCTAAGGGATAATATATGTAGCTTGTTTTCAGAGGCGATGTAGCCACAACGGATGTGGAAATGTATAGCAACCAAATTATCTTTTCGTGTGTCTCTGAAATGTGGAGCGAGGTGGGGGGGAAAGCATGCAAGACTCAACCGTAACACGTGGCGAGCTGGAAGCGTGGTCCATAACATCCGTCCAGCCCCTTGAGACTGCAATTTGTGTATTTGCTACCCCTGCACGGTGATCACCCGTGCAAGCAATAACCAAGCTTATCGGCCTCATTCTGGGTAGGTTTTTTTTGTCATGTATGATATAAGGAGTTTTGGTATGCAGGCACTGGATGAATTGTTGCCTTTTGCAGGATTATGAAAAAGTGACGTGGATTGGGGGCCTTTATCCAACAGTGTAGGAGGGCTGGGTAGTGTGTAGGTGGGTGATGCAGAGTTCTTGACCACTGGTGCCGCATCCTGCCGTTACCACCCAGAGCTGAGCTGCGGGCCGATGCCGCTGTCGGTGCTGTCGCTGGCCGCCTCCTCGTGCCCGGCGACCTGCGCCGACCCCGACGCGGGGCTGGACTGCGGCGACCCCGTGGTGGAGGACTGCGTGTGCGTGCCCGGGCACCTCTGGGACAAGACGCGCTGCGTGGAGCCGGCCGCCTGCGGCTGCGTCGTGGACGGGAAGTACTACTCGGTAACAAAGTGCTGGCAATCGGTGGTGAGGGGTTGGGTAAATTGGCAGCCTAAGCTTCTTTAACTTTCATTTTTTTTTTTTACCAGGCAAGCCCCACAAATGAGAGCCAAACGAAATTAACGGTTTATCACGTGACAAATGTATAGCAGCGCAATACTCTAAACCAGTGGTTCTTAAACTGTGGCACACGCACACCCTGGGCATGCGAGATGTGGCCAGATTTATTTAAAAGGTAAATCATCAAAACGAATTGAGCATGGGCACCCAAGTACAACGACGTTTCATGATGTATAAAAAAACTATTTGATAACCAAAGGGGGGTGCAAGGCTGCAACAAAGGTTAAGAACCACTGCTCCAAACGCACGTTGATTCTAAATGTAGAGAGAAACCGGGGGACCCGGCGAAAAATCCATGCGATCACGGGACGACAGACGCCAAATATACAGCAGCAGGCGTCAGGGTTGGGATCGAATCGACGACCTGTATACCAGGCGAGGTAGTTAACATCTCCTAGCCACTGCAGCGCGCTCCCTCTTGACCGTCGCTGGGGGTGGTGTCGGCGGTTGTGCAGATCGGCGAGAAGTTCTACAGTGAGGACTGCAGCGAGCACTGCGCCTGCCTGGAGCGGGAGCGGGTCGACTGCGAGCCCGTGTCCTGCAAGCCGCCGCTGCAGCACTGCGGCGTCAACGAGTACGGCACGCATGGGTGCCTGCACAGCTGGAGTAAGTCTCTCGCCAACATGTTGTGCTCCTTGCGGTTTTGTATTGTTTTGCTCTCGTAACTTCACTTGGCCCCCAGGGCCCCCTCCATACTGGTGGACATCCGTCGAAAAAGTTTTTTTTTATAGTTCCACATTCGATTCCTTCTGCACGCTCGCTTAAAATTAAGGATTCTGATTTTGGTTTAACACGTAGGCTTTTGCGACCAATATCATCCATAATAGAGGATTTTTGGGGGGTTTTACTGCGTAAATATATGTGTCGTTAAAACCGACACCGGTGTGCTGTACTAGTGACGAATTGGCATGTTCTGTGTGACAACCCTTACTAGTTGGCTGGTCTCGGGTTTAACGACACTATTACGTGATCCAACCCAAAAAACCTCTTCTGAAGTCTGGTGCTGCCCCCACCTCCACTCTCGTTCCCATCCTCTAGAGCAGGGGTCACCAATCTTTTTTCACAGCGGGCCGGATAACTGATAGAATGACGAGCGCGGGCCGCATAATCATTCTGTTCAATACTTGTGGGCGGGAAAGATGCGTATTTATGTGTGTTGCCATGGAAACCATGGTAACGTCAGAGCGTAGGCTCTGACGGCGGGGCCTGATGGACTGACGTCGTGGGCCGGATCCGGCCTGCGGGCCGTAGTTTGGTGACCCCCTGGCTCTAGAGTGTCTCACACTTTCCACAACGTCGGGGGCCTGAACGACATTCCCCCCCCCCCCCCCCCCTCGTGAGGGGTGTCTCGCTCTGCTGTCCTCGGGCCCCCTGCCCCTGCTGCTGCTGCTTTTGTTGCGACAGTGATCTGCTCGAGCGGTGGAAGGCAGCACTACGCCACGTTTGACGGGCGAGCGTACGAGTTCTACGGAACGTACACGTACGCGCTGGCCATGGTGAGCAGCGGTGGGGGAGATGCTACGGCGTGAACCGCGTGCCTTGCCGACCCACAATGCACCGGTACACACGAGGGGGAGTGGGGTGGAGATCGTAGAGGGCCAGGGGGGACCGGTGGTCTTGATTTTTATCGGGGTGGATTGGATGCCTGTTTAACTGGGTTCATACCTTGGGCATGAATTGATGTCACATGGTGCTCTGGCTGCATAACATCTACATATTTAGTCATTTGCTTGTGTATCTGGTGCGCTAACTGCGCAAATAAAATAATTAGCTAGCTGCTCCTATTATCCCGTATGAGGTGACATCCCCAGAAGGGTGTGTATATACTGCTGCCCTTTATTTTAAAAGTTCATTTCCGATTACACCTTTCACCCAGGGAAGCCTCGCCGTGTCTCGACTTTTTTTTTTAGGAGGGTTCTGCCACGTTGGGAAAACATTTTGGTCAGCATTAGGATGTTAGGCCAATGGGACGCCACGTTGTTATTAGAAAAAAGACAACCTAGTTTGGGAAAACTTACAGAAAACTGACGGCTCGAGTTGACCTGAACAGGGACGGTGGTTGCCGCGAGAGACCACACGAGAGTTGCCGCGTGTTTACGACGCCGTCGCCAGCGTAGACTTTTTTTAAGTCTCCCTTAACGGCGCTTCCAACCTCGTGTCGACGGCTGTTTGTGTCACAGCCTCGGTTTTCAAAACCACGTCCCCTTTTTTGCCATTTGCTAATTATAATAACACATTCCGGTTCGTTTTTGCCCACCTCTCCCATTTGTTTTGTTTTCGTTCTCCTCCCTCCCTTCCCAACCATTCTTTCTGAGGAAGACTCGCAATGACTCGTCGTCTGGCGCGTGGCGCGTCTTGCTGAAGAACTCCCCCGTGCCAGGCTCCTTCATCCAGTCTCAGCCCAAGGCGGTGTACATTGAAATTGCCGGCCTCGCAATCGCCTTCCTCGCCGGCAAAAGAGTCCTGGTAATGGTGTCATTTTGTGTTTCTGTCGCGAACTGTTTGGTTTTTCGGGTGTCTCCGTAGGCCGGCTTCCGTCCCCACCACCCCCGTGCAGTTGCACCGCCTACGCACTGTGGCCGGGGTGGGAGGGGGCTTTAAATTAAACCTGAAATTTGCCTCGTGATTAATGCAGTTGTCCATGCGCAAAACGGATTTCGTGCAATTTGAAAATGTATACGTTAGGCTCTTACAATGAGTGACATGATTTAACGACGACTTGTTTATCTGGGAAAGCCACAGGACTCTTTGAGCAGGGTCCTGCATTGCCTTTTTCATTGTTTTCTGCCAACTTATGAGCTTGTAAACTTGTGGTGCACTTGGTGGCACTGTCTATTGAACTTCTTCCGCACCCTACGTAGCCAACCGTGCTAATATGGAGCTTTGGCATTATCCAGAATATGTATTTGAAAGCGATATGACTCCAGTTGATCAACTATTGGACGACAACTATTTGACTGTCAAAAATCCCTCGCAACAACCTCCCCGATAGCCAATCGCTGCTCCTCATAGGCCGCGCACGAGACTACGTGCGTGTACCGTGCGCACGCGAGGACTGCTCGCCACGCACGTCGGCGTTTTGACTGCGTGGCGCCTTGCAGGTGAACGGCCGGTCGGCCCAGATTCCCTTCTACTACCCGGACACGGGCAGCGATCCCGAGGTAGTGCTCTCGTACGCGGGGAACCACCTCCTACTGGAGGCGCGCGTCGGCCTGCGTGTGCTCTTCGACGGGCAGCACGTGCTGGTGGCGGCGCTGGCGACGCACGCGGGGCTCGTGGCGGGCCTCTGCGGCAACTTGGATGGCGATGCATCCAACGACATGAGGCTGCCGAGCGGCGTGGCCACCAGCCACGCCGGGACATTTGGAGACTCGTGGAGAGTGATGCAGCCGTGGGATAGGTGAGGTTGGTGGGTTAAAGATGCGTTTTATCCATAAGAGGTTTTTTTGGGTTGGATCGTATAAATATGTCGTTAAACCCACCACCACCCGACACGGCCAATTAGTAAGGCTTGTCGCATAAACAAAACATGAGTATAGCACACCACCGGTGTGTTGGAGAGAAAGCCTTTATATATAAGGGAAATTTGTGAATGTCTGTTAGAAATGTTTAGCATACTTCCCAACATGCAACAAACTTGAAATTTGGCCTGTGGGTAGCTTCCAAACTACACTACAAAAAGTATAGAATAAACTATTTGGGGGGAGGGGGCACATTAATGGATATTTTGCACGGCAAGTGAGTGGTGACGTCAAATCTGTCACCCGCATGCTGAAGCGTCACGCAGTGCACCTGCAGACGTCACGCCCCCCCCCCCCCACCCTCTGCGTAGGCCGTGTATTAATCCAAAACAAGAATCCATGTCTCGGGCGAAGCCGGGTAGCAAAGCTAGTCTATTCATAAATGTGGTGGCAATTCCCAAATTTGAATTAGAACCGCCAGTGATCTCTCCTCGAGCAATCCCAGTCGTCCTGCTTCTTGACCGCTGCCACCACCCCCCCCCGCCCCCCACCCAGCGGCTTTGAGCAGGGCCAGGCCAAGCCGCCCAGCGTCGCGAACCAAGATCTGGCGGCCCGCCCCTTGTGGTGCGGCCGCCTGCTGGACGCGAAGCTGTTCGGCGCGTGCCACGGGCAGGTGGCGGTGCAGCCCTACTGGCAGCGCTGCGTGTGGCACGTGTGCCACTCGGCAAAGCCGGCGGCGATGCGCGCCGCGCTCTGCGCGTCGCTCGACCTCTACTCCGTGGCGTGCGCCCTGCGGAGTGTCGCGCTGCCCGACTGGAGGCCCGCGGCCAGCTGCGGTGAGCGCCGCGGCCGTCGGGGAGACGCGTGGCGGTGGGCACCGCGCTGTGGCGGCGGCGGTGGCGGTGGCTTTGCGCGTGGCGTGTTAATCCAGAACCTGGTGGAGGCGGCGAGGGTGGTTGGCGGATCGCGCAAGCGTTGTACAAACGGCCCTCCTGGCTCGCCAGGAGGATGCAATACAGAAATTTGTGGAATCCAGTGTCCCCCCCCCCCCCCTAATTTGCTTTCGCCAGGTGCCTCAGGTTACCTCCCACGTGTAAACACTATTTGCCCTATAATGCATTCATATAAAAGGGGACTGCAGAGCTTGGGAAACTGTTTGCGCCGGCTCATCGCGTCCTTCCTTGCTCATAGAGGTAGTTCTCTCTCTCTGAGCGTTGGCGACCTTTCCGTGTAGTGTTACAAATTGAATTGCGATCTTGATGCTTTGCAGGGTCCCCCCTGGCACACTGTTCATGGTCACATATGGGCCTTGAAGATGGTGGGCAGGCCCGACCTAGGAAACTAGCACGGTGCTAAAAGTTTACATTCGTGTGGCGGGAGTTGGAGCCGGTTCCTGTTCCCTTTGCGACTGGGATGCTCTCCTGTCCCCCCACCTCCCTACACTGTTTAAGCATAATTTTTAAATGTAGTACAAGACTAATCGATGCCCAGGTATGTCGTCAAGTGATGGCTCAATACTGGTCATCAATAGTGACACGTGCTGAAGACTTGGTAATTGCAGCTGCCAAAGGTTGGGAGTGCTGCTGGAAGCCCCACAAAAACATGAACCTGCCTGGGTAATTTGTTATCAAACACTCCAACTCGGTGCGTATTCGGTAGTTGAGGGAGCGGGAGTGGAGTTCCTCTACCTGGACGGTGTGCTAAACACAAATAATAAGAAAATGAGTTCAATCCATGGCTTCGGTAGCTTCCTAATATCGGAAGGGAAGAGCGTTCTAGACGGCTGTGGGAGTGCATCTGAAAGCGCGTGCGCAACACTAACGGTTTGTTTGACCGGTTGGCCAAAAGCTGCAACTGCAAGGGATGGCCCTGGGTATTTGCGTGCTTGACGGGTTTATGCTGCTTGAGATTGGCGATTTAGTAACTCTGCTGCTTCTGCATACCCTGGTTACTTTGTCACAAAACCTTCAACTCTTCGTGAGTATTGGGGCATTTGGAGGGGAGTTCCAGTACTTGAAGTGCGCTCCATTCTCGTTTTTTGGCAGCTCGGATCTCGCCCAAATCGGAGCAGCATTATCTTTTCACCCATTACAGTAACTACGTTTTCTAAAGACTGCCTGGCCTGTCGCTGCACAAGGCTTCAAGGTCTTCTCGACCACAGTTATAATACCGACTCCTGTGGCAAATTGAAACGTTTTAAAATTGCCATCGCCACCACTCCATTGGCAAACGATGGCCATTCAGAATGCAAATGCTCCTCCTGGCTTTGCTTTTTCTGGGGGTTATGGATTTGGAATTATTGATGCAAGCTCCTTGACTTGTCTGCACGGGGGCTCCCTTTGTAGTGTTGTCCTTGCGCAACGTTCCATCCCATCCCGCTACCCATTCCCAACTCTTCCTTAACCCTGTCCCGCTTCCATCGCCCGCGCGCAGCCCTGCCCAGGTGCCCGCCGGGCAGCCACTACGAAGCGTGTGCCCCCGGCTGCCCCAGCACGTGCGCCGTTCCCACGGCGGACGGCCTGTGCCCCGTGCGGCCGCCCTGCCTCGACGGCTGCGTCTGCAACTTCGGGCGCGTGTGGAGCGGCGACCGCTGCATCCTCCCTGCGCAGTGCGGCTGTGTGGCCGGAAGCTCCTACTACCAGGCGAGTGGTGTGTGTGTGTCCACGTGAGTGGTTGGCGTTGTTAGGTCCCCCCCTTTATTGAATGCATCTACTACCACATGGATGTATCAGCGGTGCAGTATAACGCACCACCGGTCCTCGTCAAATGGTCTCAAAATCCAAATGTCAATTGACCTTCGACTTCTGACTGCTTCGACGTCGTAGGGAACAGATTTTGATGCACCACCAACCCCGCAAGATTTTCTAACGGGGTTGCAAATTGTGGGGAAGTAATTATTGTGAAAAAATGTTTCCTTCATATTGTACACCACCCGGTGTACCGCCAAAACGTTCACATAAAAAAAGTGGAAACCTTTTATATTTTTCCTCAAGGCAACGCTGTTTTATTGACATTGTTATGCTCCGCTAGTTTGAGGGGAAGGAGTTTGGTTTTATCTATCTCCCGCAAAGATTGACCCGCCCCGTCCGGCCCTTCCTCCTGCCCTACCGTGTGTCCTCTGCCCCACCGCTCAGGCTGGAAGTCTCTTCCTGAACCGTAACTGCACGGAGCTCTGCTCCTGCCGGACGGGAGGAGCTGTCGTGTGCTCGGCGTTCCGCTGCTCTGGGCAGTGCGTCCTCGAGGACGGGGAGTACCTGTGCTCCCAGCGCATCAGTAAGCAGCCGTAGAAGGCTAATGGATTGTGCTGCCCTCCTGCTGCTGCCTAATAACTCCTGTCCATTGTGTATGGTGGTCGCCCATCCAAACGCTATGCAGCCTCCACCCCTCTTGAGCTTCCGAAATCTGGCCTCGGAATTTCGTGTTGTTTTGGTCTTGGGACGGTTTCACGTTTACGGTACAAATTAGTCTAACGTGATGGTTGCTCGATACTTATTGGAAAAAGGCCTAATGGCAATATTGCCTGCTTCTGGCTGACCTAGGCCCACTTGGAGCTGGCACTGGACTGTCCCCTTGGCCAGACTGCAACGAGGTATTGAAACGGTTGTGGTGCCATGGTGGTTTAGATTTTATGCTATAAATTTCCACATGACAAGCCACTTTGTTGAGCGATCATTTGTGGTCGCGTAGCTTCGGATGATAAGCTAATAGCTATGTAGGCTTTACCGAGATTCCTCCCAGTACAAAATATACATTCTGATTTTCTAATCGATACAAATCGTTAACACAAATGGCGGCCATGGTTCCTGCCTACCCAACCACCCATCTCGTCTGTGGGGCAGAGCGCTGCCAGGTGACGGGAGATGCTCACTACAGCACATTCGACGGCACGGCGCTGGACGTGGACGGCACCTGCAGCTACACGCTCTTGACCGTCGCGCGGAGGCCGGACTTGTTGGTGTACGCGCGGCACGAGCGCAGTGCCCTGCCACCCCACGCCACCGTCGCGGTCGGGGTCTACATCCGCGTCCAGTCGACCACCATCGCGCTGGAGAGGGGATTCAACGTTTACGTACGGACACGCCCGCGCGGTGCCGGGCCGGGATGATGGGCGAACAAAGAGCTTTGAGGGTGGGCGTGGGCAGGCGTAGAATAGTGGTGCATTGGGATATCGGCTTTTTTTTTTGTCGGCTATCGTATAGCTGTCGCGTGAACAAACGTGCCAATTGTATTACTACTTTGTGGCACTACCAACATGGTGGAGAGCAAGTCACTAATTTTTACAACGGTACGACATGTTGCGGTTAGTTGGTGAACATTTTCAGCCCGTTGCCAGATCTAATTTCTAATTTTAACAGACGAAGACAAAAGGGATGTTTTCTCCATAGGCCAATCCGTTCCAAGGACGAGGCATACTTTATCAAAGCCTATTTGTTCGTGCCACCAGGTGCGCTGTTAACTCCCTCGCTTAGTATGCAGGAGCACGTGGGTTCTATCCCGACTGATGCCTGCTATGTATATACATATTCTGGAGTTTGTGCGTCTCTCCCTGTGGTTGTGACGGTTTTCCACTCCACATTTTAAACTCGACACGCGTTTTTAAGAGTTCGGCTGCCATTTTTAAATATCCACGTACTAGGCCCACCTTCGTTGAGCTATAATTTCTGATGGCCAGGTTGCGTCTGAAACTGTCCTACATAGCTCATTGGGTGGTCCGTGGTAAAGGTTTTTTTTATAAATCGCACGTCTGTGGCGTAGTGGTTAGTGCACTGCACGACCACCTCGGCAACCCGCGTTCGATTTCCACTCGCGGCCAACACCGGTGAAGATTGTATAAACCAGTCACGGGCTGCCTCTCGGTACTCCTGAGTGTCTGGTGTGTAAAATATTGGCACTTCGGAGACGAAGGCGGTCGGGTGTGGTGCTAGCCACCCACCCCTTTGTGTGCCGTGCCGGCCTTGAAAGGTGCTCACTAACAGCACTTAACCCCAGCAATCTGTTAAGCCTGTACGGAGCTGTCCGTTTTTTGGTGTGCGGGGTGACCGCAGCTGAACGGAGTGCGCCAGAACCTGCCACTCTTCAGGATGCCCTTCACCGCGTTTGAGAACGCGCGCGACATCGTCGTGCTCGGCCACGACCTCGACTTGCTGGTGCGCTACGACGGCTGGGCATCCTTCTCCATCGAGGTGGGGCCGGACCTGGCCGGCGCCACCGCGGGGCTGTGCGGCAACAACGACGGGCGGCCGGACAACGTCACGAACGCCGTGGGCTCGTCGTCGCCGTGGCTCATCCGCCCCGTCGACTCTGACGCGCAAGTTTTTTTTTTTTGCTTTGCCTGTTTGTCTTGCCATGCGGTGCTCCCAAGTCGGTTGAGCGGTGATTCTAATAGCCCAGCGGTAGTCGAATCCCAATATAAATTTATTTGCTTAAACGCGCATCTCCTTTGTCGCAAATTTTCCTCGCTCAAAGCGCCATTGCATTTTTAATACTCGTTGAACATAAAAATGGCCGTAGTGCATTCACGTGATTTTGGGTGCTACGGAAGTTCGCTTCAAATCTAGCAGCCGCGGTGTGTGTAATGACAGCCGTAAACTACTACCGCGTGCCATCTGCTTCGGTGGATGTTAAAGAATCCGGCGACGGCATTTGCAAAGAGGCCATCGTGTGGGGGGGGTGGGAAGGGGTTAATTTGCGACGAGTGCTTTGTGTGCGTGGTAAACGAGTGAACTAACGCCCCTGCCGCTTGCCCATTCGCCTCCCGCGGGCCCCGTTCCTCGCGCCGTGCAGCTGCGTCCCTTTGGTCCGTCGGCCACCTCCTCTGCCACCGCGGCTGTTGGCGGCGGCGCAGGCGGCGTGCGCGGTGCTGAGCGACGCCACGGGGCCCTTCGCGGTGTGCCACGGCGCCGTGCCGCCCGCCTGGTGGGCCGGCGTCTGCGTGGCAGACCTGGCGGCGGCTTTGTCGGCGCCGACGCGCGGTGACGGGCGGGAGGCGCGGTGCCGCGTGATGCACGCGTACCACACGCGCTGCCGGCTGCGGCGCGTCTTCATCGGGGAGTGGAGGACCGTGGCGGGCTGCGGTGAGGCCACTGCCACCCGTGGGTTTTGTTGTTGCATTTAGCGTGGCAGGAGACTTATTTTTGGTCGTTTACCCCGGGACAAGCTGCACCTGAGGTTCATAGGACGTTAATTCTGGAGGGTCTTGCTGCTGCATTGGGTTTTTCAGATGCTTTCAGCCAATTAACCCTTTGCCGTTCTGATGACGTACGCGATTAGTCTTTGTTCCCACCCTGCAAGGTGCAGGGTGGGTCCTTGAATGGAGGAAGACTCCAGCTATATCTGGTGGGGTGGTCCCTACTTATTGCAAGCAGGCCGCACTAGTGGTGATTGGCACCTTGTTTCCCTATTACAGGTGGACCCCACCACCCTCCATAGTGTTCTGCCTTGACACCTTAGTGGTGCCATATGACAGGCCCTTATACTAGTAAAATAAAAATGGTTTAATGCTTTAAACTGTGGACGATGTTGATGATTTAAGGTGGTGCTGCGCATTGTCGCCCAATCCAGACGAGGCCTGCCCAGCGAACAGCCGCCTCGAGACGTGCACGTCTGTGTGCCCGCCGTCGTGCGCGATGACCACCTCCGACTGCGAGTGGCCGTGCGTGTCGGGCTGCCAGTGCAAGCGCGGCTTCTTCCGCCAGGGCGGCACCTGCGTGCCCCCGGAGGGCTGCGGCTGTTTCGACGGCAGCTCCTACTACGCGGTGCGTCCCCAGCGTCGGTTGGTGTGGGTGGGCACGACTGCCCTTCTTGGGCACACCCTACCCATGGGAAGGTATGGGTAGTCGAGAGAAATTGGCATTCAGTATTTTTTTCGGTAAAGAATGATGGGATGGACATTGCCGAGGTGATGACTCGCTCCGAGAAGACCCACTAAGGACTAATATTGACATGGCTTAATGGTCCCGTTTTTGCCACTTGTGGGGATTTGTGGTTCAAATTCGGTCACCACCCTGGTTAATACTCTGGGCGCATTAACCAGAACATTGCGTGCAGGAGATCTTTAAAGAGTAGGCCACATTGGGTGGGTACCAGTGTCCACGCTTTCAAATTTGGAAGATGACCTGAAAATGTATTACATTGGAATTACACATGGCAGGCAATTATTGGTTGCCCCCTAATTCCTATTTGCAGGCCAGTTGCGCAGAGTCTCGCTGTGCCGCTCAAGGACGGCTGCCACGTGGTAGGAGGGGGGAGGGCCTGCTAATTGTTTGCTGGTGAAACGTGTGGTTCTTATCGTGCGCAAGGGGACTCGAGTTGCCTCCCCGAACGCGAATCGCTGCCATTTTTTTACGGTGACGCGGAGCCCTGGCTCGCCCGTGCGTCCCTCCGCCCAGGTGGGGCGTCGGTTCAGGGAGTCGGACTGCTCCACGCTCTACACCTGCCATGGAAACCGCTCGCTGACCCAGCGCCGTGACCCCTGCGAGCCTGGCTACAAGTGCCAGCTGCAGGACGGCGACTACGGCTGTGTGGCGGGTGGGTGGGGTCGCTTCCTTCGTCGTGGCTTCTCGCTGGAAGTGCAGCAGGTGGAGGGGGGGGGTTTGCTCGTGAATTTCTTAAAATTCGTGCCACTGCTGGCGTGAAATAAGGTCGGGTGGAGGGGGGGAGGGAGGGATGGTACTTCAGAAACTTGCAGCAGTTAATACAAACTGGGCATGCTAGGAGATCTAATGGATCGGCGGACCTCCTAGATTACAAGTACCAGTCGACAGAGCGGGATGTAGTAATGAATGATGACGAGCCATAATCCACTTCTGGGTGAAGGCTACCGCTATTTCCCACCACCCCCCCCCCCCCCATGCCGTACTAAAATTTCGGAGTGAAAATGGATGTCGCCATATTTCACTGTAATAGTCTGTAAATTGAAGCTTCTGTTCAATCTCCACTTATTGGAGTACCAAAGATAAGCAAGTTCAGCTTTCTTGTTTTCATGCCCCGTTCGTTACCTTTTTAGTGTTTAGCAACCCATGGATTCTACAGCCTTGACATATTTTATATTTGCACCACCCGGAGAGGGCGGTAGCATGGTGGTTTCGCACTACCCTCCTGAACGTTGCCCCACCCCCGTTGAAGGCTAGGGCTTTAACGACTGCATCAGTGGAGACTGTCTGCTCCGGCACTCGGTGGCTGGTGTGAAGGACACGTACATGATGTGCGAAATGGATATGTTGACTTTACATTTCCCCACTTGAAATATTAATCATAATAAGCTGATACAAATTGTGATCTTGATGCTCCCCTGGTGGCGTCGGGCCTGTCATAGCTGAGTGGTACATTGGGTGAGTGCCGACCCTGGTGAGTGAGAGGTCTGGTATCCTGAGTGGGTGAGGGTTGGGGTGAGGTAGGCTACTCTGCGGTGAGTGTGTGGTGGCGATGATTCCTCTTTGCAGTGACGATAAAACCGTGGCACAGTGACGCAAGAGGCCGAATTTTTGTTTATTATAATTTTGCTTGTTCTCCCAGTTACATACAAATTTTTGCTGTCCATTTTTGATAAGCAGAAATGTCCCATCCACAACTCTGTTCTGACAACTGAAATGCAAATGCGCACTCCTGAGACATTCTTGCAACTTTTTTTTTATTGGGTCTTGCAACCCTGTATCATTTTAAATGCTCCTCCTACATGATCAATTAGAATTTGTTCTGTAGAGGTACTGAGACCAACTTGCCACGCTTGAAATTGTATTTTAGTTGTGGGAGCGGCCTAAGCACAGATTTCAAACTTTGAATCTCCTGGCATGGCATTAGACCAATTGAGCGATGCCATCTTGTTTGCCATTTTTTTACTCCATCACGCCACCGTGTGCTGATTGCTCCCCCACCCAGCTGATGAGATGACCGTGGGGTGCTTTAACGAGCGGATGATGGTGGCCATCTCGAAGCGCCTGGTCCTGGGCCAGAACGTCTCTTCCCTCTCGCTCATCTCCTCTGGTCCAGGCTGCGAGCTCCGTGACACGGGGCCGATCATCTCCTTCAACATCTCCCTGCGCGAGTGTGGCACCATCTTCAAGGTGCGCCGCCTCATCTTCCCAAAGAACCCCCCCCCCCCCTCCCCATTGATTTTTTTTTGTGGCTCGTTGCAGGCACCGCGGTGGCAGGATGTTTACAACCTTGCCTGGTATGCAGGAGGTCGTCGGTTCAATCCTAACATTGAACGCCTGTATAGTTGGAGTTTGTTTTCGTGCCCCCCCCCCCCCAACGCGTTTTAGAGAATTTGATTACTATATATTTCCACGTGATCGGCCGCTTGGTCGAGCTATCATTTGTGGCCATGTCTCCTCTGAAAACGAGCTAATAGTAGGCCTGAGGGCTAATGAAAGCCACCACAGGTCGACGGGCATGCCGGCGGTGTAGCGGTCATCTCAGTAGGCCTGCACACCATGGTAATTTTGTACACGCAGTCTGAGACTTATGGTGCTGGGCTGATCGTGCCGTTGCACACGGCCGCGTGGCCATCAGCAGGCCACGCCACGGACCCTTGGAGGCCACGGCCCAACATTTCATCAACGTGCGTTTTCGAATATTTGGCTGCTATAAATTTTCGCACTACTTGGCTGAGCGATCATTTGTGGCCAGGTCACTTCTGAAAAAGCACTACATAGCTCGGTGGGCCTTACCTGGTAAAGTAAAAATGTGTTTTGTTTAGCAATAGTTTATTTTTAACACTTAACCAGCAAGGCCCTCTGCATTGGTTCAATCTCTAATGCAGGGGGCTCCAAACTCATTGTCCATTATGTTATGTTATGATTTCTTGCACCATACATAACCAGTCGTGCTTATCGGAGGTGCGATTGATGTGTTGCATATTCCGCGCAGTTAATGCTGGGGTCTTCGGCTATTGGTTTGACCTGAAGTCAAAAGCGACTTCAATTTTCCTTGGCATCGTCTGCTCCCGTGCTGCGTAGAACTGCACGGTGGGTAAGCAAGGCAACTGGGAATCACGTTCCGAGCACCTAGGATAAGGGAGGGGGAGGGTGTTTAATCTCTCCGCAGGAAACGAAGGACTACTTTGTGTTCAAGCAAACGGTGACGTTGAAAAACATCTCTGCGAACATCATCACCTACGAGTGGCTGATCGTCATCATCACTGCTGTGTGAGTGCTTGTGTCCCTGACGACGGAATGTCCTCTCGACTGCCTCCCCTGGCCACGGTGGGTCACACCGCCGACTTTGCCATGTGAACGAGAGACCTGTAGGAGGCAGTGGCGTACAGCAAGTGGGCTGTGGGGTAGTCGCCGATGAGTGGTTCTGAAGAAATGTTTTTTATATTTGTATGTGCTGGTGTTCACTTTCAACCCCAGGCCCTTGCCCCATCTTGAAATGAAGATTTGTTTTCTATTTGAAACAAATAAAGAAATATATTTATTCTGGCTTGAACATGTTGAGGGCTGCCTGTAACAAAACTCTCTTGCCGACTTCTTTGTGTTCATACATTCTCATGGCGACTCGATGACTATCAAAATTTCCAATTTTTTTCCCAAGTTTTGTTGCACCTCCCCAATTTGTAGCATGGTTGGCTACAGTGCAGAGAAGTTCTACATACACATGCATTACTACCAATGTTTCAAGAAAAATATATAATTCCCTAACGAGACTTGGTTTGAATGTCTGTTATTCCTCTTACCCCCCCCTCACCCTGGGAGTCTACCTTAAACCGCTTTTCTATCTCCATGGCCCTACCCTGGGGCATGTGGCAATTAAATGGACGCAGATTAAAGATCGTCGTTTTCCAACTCCATCGTCTATTCAGACGCAGAGTGGATCTCGTCCGCTCCTGTTCAAGGAGTGGAGGCGGCGGAGTTTGCGATGCGGTCGATTTTGGTTTGGGATTCGTGGCCGCACTCGCAGGCCGCCGGCTCTTTGGTAGCATCCGGTAGTCGGCATTGGCCGCGTTGCCTGGTTCCTGATCTTCGGTTGCGGGAGGGGGGGGGGGGAGATCCCCCCCCCCCCCCCCCCCTAATGAGAGGCTTATTTTTCACCTCGGCCATAGTCCAGACTCTCGCTTCTGTCTCTCGCCTTCAACTGTCTTCGTGGCGTGACGCTTCGGCTGCGAATCCAGACGGGAGGTGGTGTGATTGTGGGCAAACAGTCGTCGCTGGGTTTGTCCCAATTTTGTTATCGGAAGGTGCCGGTTGACAATTTTTTTTTTAGTACTTTCACTCAAGCGAGTAAAAGGAACGGTGCCTTTGTTAATCTTTTTAGAGCCAGTGATGGGGAAAATCTCTCCTTCCTGTTTCGCATGACATTTGACCTCTACGAGGATAAGTTGCATCTCTCCAGGCTCAACCTTCCGCTTGAGGTCATGTTTAACCACGAAGCCACCCAGCCAGATTGCGTGCGTATTGTACAGCAAGTACTCGCTTAACGCGCTTTTTTCCAGCGCGTTTGCCATAATGCTGTTTTTGAACCGTCGGACAAATTACTTTGGGCTGTGGCCGAGCCGTATGATGCTGTACGTGGCACACCCTCATCTCGGTTCTTTTGTCCTGCCGTGGGGATGACAGCGTGCTGATTTTTAAAGTGCACATGTGATTCTGGTACGGTTATTTTCCCTCCAACGTGGAACTTTGAGTATACGACTCCTTATTTTCTCATGTCTTTCACTTAAACCTTATTTTGTCTTTGCATTTTATTTTAGTGTGCAATGTTTTGATACCCCCTTCAGTAGAAGTGATATTATTTTTTTTTTAAATACGGCTTACACGGTACTGTGTTTTTAAACTATTGGCTTGCCCTAACGCCGATGCTTTTACCATTTTCACTGTCTGTTCCGATCCTTTAAGATGCAAAATCCCAAGGACAAAGCTCCTGAGCGAAGACCCGTTCCGTGTCAACACGACCAGCGTAGCGCTGAGCCAAGTGGCGTACAGCGACCTGCACCTCCGGATGGATCTGTTCCAGACGCCGGACTTCGCGAGGCGCTACGAGCCGCTCGAGTACCCCATCGCCGTGCGGCCCCGACAGCCCCTCTACCTGCAGGTGTCGATCCGCACCGGCCTGGAGCTCGCCGCCTTCACGGTGGACTGCTTCGCCACGCCGGGCAGCAGCCCCCAGGGACCCTACAAGGCCTACCTCGTCCGCGATGGGTGAGGTGGGGGGGAGGGGATCTCTGACAGAGCTGCTGCTGGGTGAGATGAGACCAACCCGTGTTTCTGTTTTTTTTTTTCGTAGGCCCTAGAAACAGATTTACTGCCAAGTTGGTGATCCTTGTAGTGATCCTGAATGGACGATTTGGTTCACTTTTACTCCCACCCCCGATCCTTCCATTACCAACTGGTGCTCGGCAAACAATGCTCGCTTGAGAAAGAGAACCTGCTGGCCTGAGGTGGGAGTTTGGCACCGAAGCTGATCCTCGGCCTGCTGCCCGCATCTCCCTCACACCCCCCCCCCTCCCCCACAGTTGCCTCCAGATGGATACCGTCAACCTGACGCTGAGCGACATCGTCCGGCGGTTCTCCTTCAAGGCGTTTGGATTCGCCGGCTCTAAAACGGTGAGTGCCATTGTGACCTTGCAGGGAAGAGCGACGGTTACTGGAACCTTCTTTTCAGCTGGCAAGGCCCACAGTTTGAACTAAACGGGAGTCGTATGTCCATTGAATTTCATACGCACGCTGTATGTAGCTTGATTAATCGGAGGCACGGAACGGATGGCCACAGCCCTGTGGAGACCTGTCAACGGAGACTTCCACGTCATGCAGGTGCCAAAGCACGTGCTTGGCAACTATGTAAACAATAAAATCGCCTCCAGTCTGCTGTGAAGACCTCGGGGCCCATTGACTTCTCCACCTGTTTCTCCCCCTGCCCTCGCCCAGCTGTACGTCCACTGCTCGACCATCGTGTGCGGGAAGACCAAGGCGGCGTCGCGGTGCCGGCAGGGCTGCCTGTCGCAGAGGAGGCGGAAAGAGGCGGCGAATGCGGTCGAGGGTGACGAGGAGACGACGGTGTTCGTCCTGACACGGGGGCCCTTCGTATGGGAGGGGGACGACGACAAAGTGGTGGCGGAGACTGAGGGCACCGACAGTACGTGTCACACCCCCCCCCCCCCCCCCCCCCACAGCTACCATGTGGTTGTCGTTGGTGGACGAGCACCACACACCACCCCACCGAAAGAATCTAGAAATACCACTGTCCATCCAAAATGCTGTTGCCATATCTGTGTCCTCGTTCATGGTGCCGTAAAACACCTGCTTCATGCTGATGCCGGAATCTATTAAATGGCACCGTGCACGGGGGTAGTCGGCTATGTACATAGTCGCTAGCCAGTACGCATGTTGAACCTCTTCTTTTTGCACCATACGTAGCCAACCGTGCTCGTCGGAAGTGCAGGTAATGGTGTTGATGTAATTGGCAGTTCAGTTGAACTCCCATCTGGTGCAAAAATGCCGGAATATTATTTGCAGTCCGTGCTCCCCTCCCCATGTAACGACCGGGGGAATCGTTTGCGAAATGGAACGCCTGCAACTTGCACACGAGGGTAAGGCGCTTGGCCTTGCTCCCCCAGTGATGTGTTTGACCGATTTCACTTCATTTGCAGCCCAAGGAACTTTTGCAGCCGTCGCTGGGATCTTCGTGGCCCTGCTTCTGTTCCTCGTCCTCCTCGGCGGAGTCCTGTGCATCGTCGAGGCCCTCTGCAGCATGGACGCTGGACCGCCTGGCGGGTTGGGGGATTTAAAAGTGGTGCAAGACGGCAAAAAATCTTGTGCGAAACATTAAAACGAGAACCAATAAAGGAATCCGCAAAAGAGCCCTCCCGTGGTCATTAATGTGTGGATGCGGCACTCTCTATGGAATCATGGCCTTGGGTCCAGGGCGACCTTGAGGGGCCCCAAGGTCATACCGGTGGGGCGGTTACTCTGCAAAGGTTGTAGCTTGGCCAATCCTCGCGACTTGGAGTGTGGAGGAGCCCTGCCATTGTAATGCGGTCGCAACTAAAACGCAGCAGCCAAAGCTGTCCTCTTCCTGCGTTGTGTTTTTTAGAAATCTTAAAGATGCGCAGTGCTAGATGGGTGATCGTTTCCCATCGGTGCTGCGTCGTGTGCATTTTCGTAAATCGACACGTGTCCACGTGATATTTTATATATTTATATTTTTCCATTTTTAAGTGGGCCTTTAAGTGCTGCTATGGTTTATGCAGGCACTGAATGCCCATGAGGGTTCTTGATAACTCCCCGTGCTGCCCTCTCTCTATCTCCTTCCCGTGTCTCTTGCCGATCCCATCACGCTCTGTTCATTACAACTTCCCAGTCCCTAGAAATCCAAAGCCTGGGTGGAGGGGAGCGGGCGGGGCAGTCTTGCTGTTTTGTCCTGTTTTTTCAATTTGAACAATTCGCTAAAATAGTTGGTGGGGGATTGGAAATGCTTGCCCCTTTTTAATCTTGTGACCCTTTTCCTACGTGCGTTTGTCCTCGAAGTGATTCGTTGGCGATCACGGAAGCTGTCGGGAGGAGGGGTAGGGAGGAAATGTGTTCTGAATGTTTTAAGTCTCTTGCTTGCTCCATCTCCCGAGTTTTCAGGAGTAGACTCGTCAAATTGGCTAGCTTTTAGATGGTTGCAAGTCCGCTAACGGCAACACCACTACTGCAGGTTGCTTCTTATTTAGGGGGCATCCTTCCTGTATCCCATTTTCGGGTAGATGCGCTGAGGTGCTGTCGTTTCAAACTTTTAACCTTCGTGAAAATAAATGAAACTCTCGATGCTGGAGGTTACCGGACGCCGGCAACGGTCTCAAAGTCGCTTGAATTCAAGCCCTGCATCAACCTTTAAGTCCTGGTGTTTTTCCATTTTGGTCCATTTTTTATTTTAAATCTAAAGCGAGTTCAGTTTAAATCGGCCATCCCAATGTTTTTGTTTAAATCGGCAACGCGTTTTTTTGGTACGAGGGAAGGGTGTTGGCGTTTTGAATGCGGGAGAAGGGAGCCCAAATCCTCGTCCGATCGATAATTCGTTCACGCCGAGATGTGTAGCTCGGCAAAGCAAATATCGGAGTCTTCCCCCCCCCCCCCCCGTGGGTGAAGTTCATCCCCCCCCCCCCCGTGGGTGAAGTTTTAATACGAGAGAAGACGTCGGCCCCTCGTCTCTAGGTCCTGCGGAGGGACGTGGGAGGCGAGTGCCTTTGGGCTTAAATTCGACCCTTCATGGGATGAAATTGGTAAGATCTAAACTACTTGACTAATAGACAACATTTAAGGAATGTTATTTCAGTATTGTGAGAATACAGGGTGGAAAAATATACGGTACAATGTAGGATGATCATGGGTAGACGAAGTTTCCAACAACCCCAAACTCCTAACCCAGCCGACCAGCATTTGGGAGGTGGGGACATGGTGAGTAACGAAGCCGTGCCTAGGAGTGAATCGTTGCACAATTCCACTCTCCCAGACATAACCCACCACGCCCCTCTACATGACAAAATCGATCCATAATACAGGTTTTTTTGGGGTTGATCACGTATAAATGTATCGTTAAACCAGCCACTACCCGACACGGCCAAATAGTCATGTTTGTCACGTAAACGGAACATGCCAGTTCGTCACTAGTACAGCACACCGGTGTGTTAGAGCCAAGCCACGACATTTACAATTCGAGTACGCCGTTTCGCTAGTAATTGCAACTAGCTTCATCAGGCGACAGCCAGATGTGGGCAAGTCCGGCCTGATTCATTCCTTAGAGGTGTAGATGTGATGACGTCACTGCGCTATTACGCGAAGTGGGGGGTTAATAAATGCGTTTAAATGACTGGGTATCCAGAATGTTATTTATCACGAAAAGCTTACGCGTTTAAAAATAACAAAAATCCACTGCCAACGGCATTGCGCGCCGTGTGGGGGTGCCTGGCGTTTGTGGGACGTTCTCGTGATCCGCGGGGTGCCACACGTGGTTATGGGAGGCGACGTCCATGGCGAGCCACGCCGGCTCTCGGGCTGTCTGCTCCAATGTCTGTGGAGTGGCTCATTGAGATGAATTGCTCATTAAACATTCACGGATGTGGGGGGGGGGGAGGCGTGCAGGTCCGCGTGTCTGTTTTGCGATCGCGTGTTTTTGTACTCCCCACCCCCGACAGAATTTGTTAAAGGTAACCTTGCATAACAGGCCTGTCCCAGTCGGATTGGGTTAATGGGTCCGTTGGCCAGGATTGATCCACTGCTGGATGAAGGTCCCCCACCCAAACCCGTGATATCTCGTGGCGCTCTGACGAAGCGATGCACTCGGCACTTCCATTGGGAACCAACGCGAAGTACAGAGCAGTAAGACTCGTTTGGTTTAGTATGCATGTTGAGCTTCTTTCGCACCGTGCGTAGCCTACCGTTATCGAAGGTTGGTGACATCGGAAGCGTGGTTTCTAATATGTACCAACCTTCCTGTCCGCTCGGTTGCTGGAGGAGCCCTCTCGCCGCAAGTTGCGGGGGTTATTGACCGTGCTTCACGACCTTTGGTTTAGCGTGGGTTTGCGAAGGCAGGGGAGCATTGGCTTGGAAGCGTCGAAGTCCAAAACGATGGATTTTGCTTCACTGCCCACCTCGTAGCCCGATGGCAGCCCGCTGTGTGCATCGTTGGTCACCCGTCCAAGCTCTCGAGACCAACCTTACAGCGTCAAGCCCTGTCACAACTCCCCGGGTATACTCCACGCGATTCGGTCACTTGCTAAAGAACGAGGGGGTGGGGGGTTCTCCCACAAGTGGAATTGCAGAGGAAGAGAGACCAAGGGGTTGAGTCGAGAACGAGATGGAGTGGGATGTTTAGGGAAGGAGGTGAGGGCTGGTGAGAGGTGGATGATGAGATGGGAAGGACGAGAGCGCGTAGAGAAATGTACGAAAACTTGACACTGGGGCGATGATTCATGGTGGTGGTATGTTCTTTAAACTTTCTTTTAAACCAGGTAAGTCCCTCCTGAGATTCTACATAGCGCTTGGCTATCACAAAACATAGCGCAACGAAGTGGCTTGTGGAAATTTATATTAGCCAAATACTCAAAGCATGTTTCTCAATTTAGAGGGGGAAACCGGAGGACTGAGAAAAATCCACGCGACCACGGGGAGCGGGACATGCAAACTCTAAATGCGCAGTCGTCAGTGCTGGAATCGAACCCACAACCACCTGCATACCAGGCGAGGTAGCAGACGTCTCGCCAAATATAATAACGGAGTGGCAGCCAAGGAACGGAACGAGTCTGAGCGCGACTACTGTGGAGACGGAGCGACGATACAATCGACTCGTGTGTAGAGCAAATTCTGGGTGAATTATTACATCGCAGGATGGCGAAAGATGACCGGCGGCTGGGAAGAAGCCTTCGTCGAGCAGTGGATCGAGCAAGTCTGAAATCATGACGGCGATAATCCAGTTATTAAGTCTCCGATGTTGTTTCTCGCTCCCGAATCCCACAGTCGGAATAATTCAGACTTGGAGGACCGGGCGGCCGAGTGTGGCACGGCAGATAGTTTAATGCCTCGCCGATGGCCTCCACCTAATCCGGCCGTGGCCGCGCGGGGCTCGGCGTGGATTAAATAAAAACACTGAATAATTAATGCGCAATATTTTCAGGGGGCTCGTGAATTATGCAAGGAGTTGGAGAGGGGGGGGGTGGTGCATGCGCGCGGTGCAATGCAGGCCGGGTGGGCGGGTGGACACGACGGAGCGTGGTGGGTGAGTGTGGGGGGGGGGGGGGGTGAGCGTGGTGGGGGGGTGAGCGTGGTGGGGGGGTGAGCGTGGTGGGGGGGGTGAGCGTGGTGGGGGGGGAGAGCGTGGGGGGGTGGTGATCGTCGCTCCTGTCTCATCGCATCGAGCAAAGTGGCACCGACTCCTGTGAGAAAGTCGAACATGAAGCCGTTCGTCCGTGACGCTTACCTGCCCGCACGGAGGCAGCTGCTGCTGCTGCTGCCGTGTGCCACGTGGGTACTGGTCCTCATCGGCCATCGAGGTACGCGGTCGTGCTTGGTGGGAGGGGGAATAAGACAGACGTGGAGATGCCGTGCAAAGACGAACAAAATATTTTTCGTGTAGCCTGTAACAGATTGTTGGGGCAAGTGCTGTTAGCGAGCAGCACCTGTGAAGGCCGGCACGGTACACGAGGGGGTGGGTGGCCAACAACACCACGCCCGGCGGCCTTTGTCTCCCCAGTGGTGATGTTTACACCCCGCACCAGGTACTCATTCGAGGCTGAGTCGACCTAAGGGAGGCCCCGGACCGGTTCAGATAATCATCGCCGGTGTTGAGTTGGAATCGAACTCTGGTCGCCGGGTTCGTAGCGCGCTAACCGCTACACCACCGCTCCCCACCGCGATACCGGGCACGCAAACCTCGCAAAGGACGCGGCAACGATGACATCGTTCTTGTTGGTGGGGGTTTCTCTCTGTTTCGTTAACGTGGCCCTGCGACTTCCCGCCGCTGGTACCCGCGTAGGGGAAGGGGGTTGGCAAAGCGACTTCCCCAGCCTCGTGCTCCCACTCCTTGTCGTTCTCCTCCGCTGGGTAGTGGCCTCCGAACTTTGGTTTCCAGATCGCTGCCGTTCTCGTCCGCCGCGTTCGACCGCCGCGCTGTTCATCTTGACCAACCTCCCCCCCCCCCCTCTCCGCTGGTCATCCTTGCCACCCACATTCGCCTTGCGTCTGGGGGACCAAAATATGGGGACCAAGATAGGGGCACCGGTGACGGCTTGGAGATGTTAACTCCCTCGCCTGGTATGCAGCAGGTTGCGGTTTCTATCCCGACCCCGACGCCTGCTGCTGCTGTACATTTCGAGTTTGCATGTTTCCCTCTCTCCCCGTTGGCGCGTGGCTTTGTTTACGGATCCTCCCGTTTTCCCCCTCCACATTTAGAACCACGACTTAAATTCGCTGCGATAAATTTCCGCGTGATGCGCCGCGACCGTTGTTGAGCCGTCATTTGTGAGTGCCCAGGTCGCTTCTGAAAACAAATCGCTACGTAGCTCAGTGCGCCTTATGCCCGATAAAAAAAGATAAAATGTACAGAGTTTCGTTCGTAGTTTAATGTGTACGTGTAAAAATAAATGCGTACCTGATGTCCTGTGCCCTGCACCCATCTGTGACACAGCAGTGACTGATTGGCCTACGCCAGACGAAGACGTGTGTTTGCATGTTCCCCAGAAGCACCATGTGTGGTTGATGCAGTAACTTTGTTCCACGCAAAATGTACATATTTGGTGTTTGAACATCTTAACACCCGTTGTGTTGCCAGAAAGAGTAAAATCTGTTCTTATTTTTCATACGTTGATGCTGGCCAAAAAAGGTCCAATTAAACAAACATGAAGAAGTGCATTGCGGTTCCTCGTCTTAGTTCATTAAAGTTAATTTAAGTCCTTATTTGTTACTTATATTCTCTCCACAAGAACGCTAATTGATATTTTGAGTAAAGTCAAGTAGAAATAAAAATGAAATAATAGAAAACGACGTTTCGATTGCAACACAAGCAATCGTCATCAGGTAGAACTAAATTTGAGAGAGAGACAAAACACAGACACGGAGACACACAGTCAGACACACATTTAGTTCTATTTGATGACGATTGCTTGTGTTGAAACCGAAACGTCGTATTCTATTATTTCATTTATTGTATTTCTACGTGACTTTACCGAAAGAACCAAAGAGTAATTCCTGCAGTCACGAAAGCTTCAAAATCAAGTTTGATATTTTGAGTTTAATAGAATATTTTGTAAAACAGCTCCCCCCACCCCTCCACATCGCAATGTGCCGCGGAATTTTTGGGAATCGCACGTCCCATCGGGACGTGCGAACTCTCCGTGTCGTTCAGCGCGTTGATTCAAGCAGGCCTGACTGCTGCTGCTGCTGAGACCGCCGTGGTGACGAAACCAGTGGAGAGCTTTTAGTATCTTTTTTTTGCTCCTCTTTCGACCAATGCTGCCCAAATGACGCACACTCTCCGAAGGCCGGTGCAGCTGCTTTGGGGGTTGTGTAAGAAATGACCTTTAATTATGTTTTGTATTTTGGTGGAGAGACGGTTATATGTGGACAAGACATTGTCCGCTTATTTGATATCATCAAAAGAAAAATGTGGGCGAGTGTGACCGACTGACAGCAGTGGCGGGCTCGACGCTGTCCGGTTGACGCTCGGTCTGTGTTGACTTCTTTTGGGCGTCTTTTTGGGAACGACGATATGGTTTGCCTGGCTACATTCAGTGCTTAAGAATGCCTTGTTAATTCTGTGTATGTCCCAAAGGTTTCTTTTCCGTGCTTTGTTTGCATGCTTGTTGTAAAATGAACGTCGCTACCGTTATATATTTTATATTTTTGCGCGCTCCTCAATCACGTTTCCGGCAATTTTAGACATCGGCTCTCACGACCAACATCACGATGTGTTCACGAGAGTTGAGCTTTTTGTTTTTTTCCGAAGACCCGATGATGCTGCCTGTGATCTCCGGCGAAACGTCGGACATGTTTTTTACACATTTTGTTTGGGCTTTTCAGCATTCATCCATCGGTCTTGCAGAAGACATAAAAACAATTTTCCCCACACGTGACAACTTGCTTTAACTGGCTCTGTCGGGTGGTGGAGGGTTATGGTGAAAAAACGACATTATACACTACACGGCGCTCTAAGCCAAGAGATACGAAACATGAATCAAATGTGCGGTGATACTCATAAGTTTTACTGTCAATAACTCGCCCGTGTTTTACCTCGTGCGGCATTTGCACGAGGGGTGGCGGTAGTATTGCTGTAGTTGTCCATAACGCTGCGTCCGTAAAATGACACAAACAGGTAACGTTTCTGACTATAATCCTTCTTGATAGCACATACATTGCTAATAAGTGGTCGTCGTGGTAAGTACGATATTAAAATAATGACCTTGCCAAAAGTAACTTTCATTTATTTTGTATGAACGTTTGGAGAGTGTTAAAGTTAATGTTTCCATTCGAAGGGTTAAAGTAATCTACAGTTCTGTCAAATTCACTGTTGGAGCAAGCCATCCCTAAGCAGCCATTGCTGTTGTCTGACCATACTTCACCACCGGTCACCAGTTCAGATATCACTCGCCACTGATGTTAGCCGTGGCTGTGATTCGAACTCTGGTCGCCAGGTTCATAGCGCACTGCATTAACCACGGCGCCATCGCTCCCTCGTCGTATTACTTGACAATAATGAATGTTGCATAATAATGTCGATATAATGTAACATGTTCGTTATAAGGCAGGACGGTGAGAGATAGCGATCATTTGGGGGTGGGCGAGGGAGGCCTTCATCCAGCAGTGTGTTGATGTCGACTGATGATGAACGTGGCATATTCACAAGCGCTTTAATATGATCGTACTTTATTTTTAAATACAGCAACAGACCCAAACAGCAACAAATCTGTAAATCTATAAACATCAAGGCTGCAGTCGGAATACCGTGAGAGCATCTTAAGCTATACCAGCAACGCTTTATAGGAGCGGTAAATGGCAGCGCATTGATATTCTCCGAAAATTCCCCCCGAGGTTACATTTTGCGCTGAGCCAAGCAACGGGCATCTCGTGGCAGCTTTGACATTAATGAGGCGAACGGATGGGCATTAAAAAGGGTCTCTTGTCATGCGGCAGGACAGATCCCCTCCGGTCGTTATGGGGGTGCAATATCTAGGGGGTACGATGATGAGTGGCTAAACGGTGACTAGGAACAGAGATGATGTGCTCTTTTCATGTGTAACATGTTGCGCAATGTGTAACATGTTGCGCAATGTGTAACATGTTACGTAACTTGTTACGCAATGGGTAACATGTTAAGCAATGTGTAACATGTGCGCAATGTGTAACATGTGCGCAATGTGTAACATGTACGCAATGTGTAACTTGTTACGAAATGTGTAACATGTTACGCAATGTGTAACATGTTGCGCAATGTGTAACATGTTGCGCAATGTGTAACATGTTGCGCAATGTGTAACATGTTGCGCAATGTGTAACATGTTGCGCAATGTGTAACATGTTGCGCAATGTGTAACATGACAATCCAAGTAAGCTTTGCTGTGAAAATAATAATACAAATAACCGAACGAGGATTCACGATTATTTTATTTTGGGTTAGATCGTCGCGCCGATTTAATGTCAAATCGTTTTACCTGTAAACCCTCCTCCACCCAAGAGCCAATCAAATAAAGTTGTTACGTCATGGGGTAAATATACCAATTCATTGGGCAAATACCATATGCATTTAATTTTACCCAATTCAAATATCAGCAACACCAGGATTGTTGAAAAACCCAAGCAAATGTTGTCAATTTGGTACAAAATGTGACAATATGGTATAAAATGTAACAATTTGGTATAAAATGTGACACTTTTGTACGAGATGTGACAATTTGGTACAAAATGTGACAATTTGGTACAATATTTGGCAAATTGGTACAAAATGTCAACATTTGCTTGTCAAATGTTGTTTGTCAAAGCAATCGGCACATTTCCCATGACGTAACAACCTGATTTGGTTGGCCCCGTCGCTGGGTGGTGGAAGTTTATAGTATTTTTAAAGTGACATTATACCTCCACTATGATCTAACAACAAAAGTGAATTTGCTACCCTAACTAGCTTTAAAAACCGTCCAAAGCACGAGTGTTGTTTGTTTGTTCATTTATTTATGTTCGGGTTTATTTATGTTGGGGCTGTGCTAGGTTAAGTGGATTTAAGTGGCTGTATACATATTAATAAACAAAGACAGAAGACATCCCTTTCAGACCGCATGAAATGTTAGGGCGAGTCCATTTAAGCGAGCGCCTATTAAGGCTGTTCACAGCCCACCAGGGGATGATTCTGGGGCAGGCACTAACAACACCCTCGTCTCTCCCTCGTCTCTCCCTCGGTCCTCCAAACACTGACGCGTTCAGCTTTCCGCACCAGACATGGTCATCATCTCAACCATCTCAACCAATGCCATTAAAGCACCACGTTTTTTTGCTATTGTTGCTCGAGTCCGACTCAGATCCCACAGTTGTGTTTGTAAATCCGACGGCAGGTTCCACTTTTAACCGTGTCCCGTCGTCTTGCTTCGGGTCGTTGCTCGAGTCACCGACGCGATGCCACCACAACCTCACCATCGCGTGATTTCTGCCCGATCCCTTCAGGCGTTGCACTGTCAACACCCGTCCCTACAGTCTCATCACCACCACCAGCGTCTGGGCTTTAGGTCTTCCCCTCGGTAGATGACCTCTGAATGCCACTCCAAGCCTGCCCTCCTCCACCCTGCTCACTTGTCCCACCCGTCACAACCTCCTCCCTCTGCCTCATTACACCTCCATCACTTTCCTGCCACGTTCTATTCCCAACCTCCAAGTTGCTTGCCATATCCTCCTCCACCCTGCTCACTTGTCCCACCCGTCACAACCTCCCTCTTCCTGATTGTATCTGTACAGCGCTCTCCTGCCATAGTCTATTCCCAACCTCCCAAGTTGTTTACCCCATTGGATTGGTCTGAAATGATCGCCCAAAGGAGCTGACGTCACACGTCATGCGTCGTCTGACATTGTCGGCCTGGAACGGAACGTGACGCTATCATCGCTCATTAAAATGCATCGTGGAAAGCGTTGGTCATCTCGGTGAGAGTACATCTTGTGTTCTGGTCATGCGTACCAGCGCAAGGCTCTAACGAAGCTACTGTCAGTTCACGTACGAGTATAGAATAGTCTGCCAGAAGGAAGGGGGTGGCGATGTTACGACAGTATGTGGTTTTTACACACTTTTATTTCACTTTCCCTGTTGTCTGTTTATATTATTTCAATTGTTTGACGCTTACGTATCTTCGGATCTACGAATCAGAAGGAGCTGAAATTATGTACACAGACTCGTAGCCGTCTCGCGTGACAATTCAAGATTTCATTCAAAGAACCGGTCCAGGTCCCACCGATCCTGGGCCTGTTTGTGTTATTTTACTTTAAAATGTTATTGCACTATTTAAAATATATGATAATTATACAAACAATAATGGACTATTGCTATTTTCTAGATTGAGTACCTAGGGTGAATATATACGTATACATATTATTTTGCAAGATCAACATGAAAAAGGTAAAAAAAAATCAATGCACACACTTTTATTTGCGCTCAAACGTTGACAATACATTATTTTAACCCAAGAATTAATCAATTTGATGTGCTGAATAAAAATGAGTGGCTTGCATGCAGCAAATTAAACATATCGAAAGGAAACTACCCCCTTTTATTCAGCACATCAAATTTGATTAATTCTGGATTCAAAAAACATAATTTTCTACTTTTGAGTGCAAATAAAATGTGTGCATTAAAAAACTATTTTTTTATTTACCAATTTTTTTTGTTTACTACCCAATTAAATAATTGCCAAGTAATTATTTCAAACGTTGGACGGTGACGGCCGACGCGCAACGGCACGCTGCTCCTTTTTATTTTTCGAGTAACGTCACGGGATCCTAAGCGGTCCACCGTTAAACGCTGACGGCGCGCAGTCGATAATGACAATGTCAAAGTCGTAGCGCCGCCGCCGCTGACGCCGCCGCTGACGCCACCAAGCCATCGAACAGCTTTTTTGGCTCGGCCATCGAACAAAGACGGCCCCAACTGCATCGCGCGGCGCTTTCAGTCGCTCTCCTGCGGGCCGTCTGGAATGCGCTCTTCCTTCCGATATTAGGAAGCCGCTGAGAGCCGCGCCGCTTTTAAATCATCATCTAGGTTGACAAACTCATTTCTTTAGAACTGCGTTTTGTGTTTAGTTTTTTTGTTCTTCCTCCGCACCTCCGATTAGCGCTGTTGGCTACGTACGGTGCGAAATAAGTTCAACATGCATACAGTGTTTGCTTACTTTCGTAAGAGAGAGAGAATAACTCAAGAGGCGGGAGGAGTATCCAGGAAGGCAGCAACCATGTGGTGAGCCAAGGCTACCAAAATTTCCCAAGCTCTGCGGTCCTCTATATATAAAAATGCTATCAACCAAATAATGCGTGTTTGTACACGTGGGAGGAAACCCGAGCGGCCGGAGAAACCCCACGCGTGCGAGGGGACAACGCTCTACCCCGTACAAATGGAACAGGTGGAGTCCACATTTGCTGTATGCCACCTTCTCCTGGCGTGCCAGGCTTTGACACCTCGACGCCCACGGGAATGGAGCTGCTCAACATCTGTGCGGTCAACACTCGCTGCCTCCACACAGCGCTGGGTTACAGGCAGCCACGTGCACAGCCGACACCGCCCAGCTATAATCAATACACCCGCAGTAATAACCAGGGAGGCCAATGGCCTCGAACTGCGAACCTCTCGGAAAAAATGTTCTTCCTCGTACCCCCACCGCCGGGGCCAACGATAATCCGTGGCGTGTGTGGGCATGCGTGGGCACAACTGCAGCGGCTCCGTGCTATGGAGCGGTGCTGTGCGACACCTCCTCACGCAGGGCAGCCTGGGAGAGAGGCGCGGGCACCCAGTGTCCCACGGACAACTTCGGAGGTATCTCATCATCCTCCTCATCCTCCTCATCCTCCTCATCCTCCTCCCCCCACCCACACACCCACTCAATTCATGCTCGTCATCACAACGTGGTGGTGCACGTGCACAATTAAGAACAACAACAAGAACGAAAACAGGTTCATCAATAACAAATATATAGAAGAGATTACTCAGTTTAACACGTAGTAAGGCTTTCGCGACCAATATTATCCATAATAGAGAATATTTTTGGTTGAGATCGCGTAAATATCAATGTGCCGTTAAACCCGCCACCACCCGAAACAGCCAATTAGTAAGGTTTGTCACGTAAAACAAAACATGCCAATTCGTTTCTATTACAGCGCACCGGTGTGTTGGAGAGTATTGTAATGTAATGGGTTTACTCTCCAACACAGAACACGTGGCTCTGATACTATTTGATGCATTGTCTTTGCAACTGAGTGGCCTACACCAGAGACAGCCTCTTTATGACCTTGTCTCACCGCAGTACAAAGCCAATGCAGGCATCAGAGCGTTCATAGCTCGGGTCGAGCAGCTACATCATGGGACATCATTTTCGCCAGTATCAAAGTATGAAAAATAAGAGGCTATTGCATGATGCTGAGTCTATTGAATTATGGAGACTTGATTCCTTGCTAAAGGTTTAATATATTTGGTGTTTGAAGAGCGTAACGCCTCCTGTTTTCGTAATAGGTTTTTACTCTTTTAGCTGGCACAAAAACTGACACCTTTATACAAGGGATCATGTTTGCAATAACCACAACACAAGCAGTCAAAATGCAAACAAAAAGAGACAACTCTGATAATGATATTGGCACTGTCCTTGAATTTGATTGGTCCACACCCGAGACGGCTTTTCTTAGAGCCTAGTCTCCACTGACACCAGTGGAGACTAGGCTCTAAGAGTTGTCTCTTTTTGTTTGTATTTTGACTGCTTGTGTTGTGGTTATTGCAAACATGATCCCTTGTATAAAGGTGTCAGTTATTGTGCCAGCTAAAAGGGTAAAAACCTATTACGATATCTTGTTACTGGCAAAGGAGCTCTCATAATGCCTCCTGTGTTATTGCAAGAAATGATAAAACCTCTTCTTGTTATTATTTTTCACAGCAGGTTATTTGGTGACGCTGCCGCTGCGTTGGCAGTGTTGCACCAATCAACAACTCGACACATTCATCACTTACACAGTTGTGGCCTTGAAAGGATGGAAAACATAGAAATGTAATAGGGGACGTTACAGGCGATGTTCCTTCTTCATAGCTTGTGCACGCCGTGACATTTCTCAGCAGCAACATCACCCAGTAGCAGCGTAACCATCACCATCATCATCATTTAGCGTTTGTACGTACCGCACCAGCTTGCCACGTGAGAACGTTTAGAATCTATTGCTCAATCATTATTATTACGTCTGTTTAACCAGGAAAGCCTAATTTAGTCTCAAGAGGCTATTGGAGGAGGGTCCTGCCAAGTGTTTTGCAGTCAGGGGCGATGCCGCTTCTGCTGCTGCTGCTGCTGCTGTGTGCAATGCTGACTGTATCACGTGCGGGCAATATTTCAGTACTGGGACGTTTGACCAATTCCAGTTGCAAAACAGGGGGGAGAAATAAAATAAAAATTATACCAGATCATGTATGTTGAACATCGCCTATGATATATTTATTATTTTGAGAGTGTTTGTAACCAATTCCTTTAATTAATTGTGCAAGGGCACCGACCCGAGTAGCAGCGGGCAGGCCTAGCAGGGTGCCACGGTGGCCAGGAGATGTTAACTACCTCGCCTGGTATACAGGAGGTTGTGGGTACGATCCTGACCCCGACACCTGCTGTATATTTGGAGTTTGTGTCTCTCTCCCTGTGGTCGCGTAGATTTTTCTACGGGCCCTCCGGTTTTTCCCTCCCACATTTAAAATCAAAATCACACGTTGAGATCATTTGACTGCTCTACATTTCCACGTGATCAGCCTCTTCGTTGAGCTATCATTTGTGGCCAGGTCGCTTCTGAAAAACAGCTGTATAGCTCAGTGACCCTTACCTGGTAAAATAAACATGGTTTATTGTCAGCACCTGAGCAGTGATTGGTGCTAGTAGTGGAGTGGGCGAGGGTTCAAGATCACCACGGGTCCTGGTTGAAACAAATCCGTCAAATGGTGTCCCGGAGTCACTCTTGCGAATGAGACTTCATCCGAGTCTCTTGAATCCTCAGCTGGTTAAACGTGGAAAGTGCTGCCCGCCTCCCCGCCCCCAGGGGAAGCGGAGCGTCCACTTGCGCCCGAATGCGGAGTCATCGTTTCGGACCCCGATCGAGACGGCGGCGAGGGCGGTGCCGGTGGCGCCGCCGGTGCTGGAGGGACGTCGCCGCCACGATCGGCGCTCGCCGCCGACGGCCCCGTGTTCTACGTGGGCAGTGGCAGCACCGTGGGCTGGAGGCGTCGCGCCTTCTCGCTGTACCCGGGAGGGCGCTCCGTGCTGAGCGCCGCTCACTGGCTGGCCCGCGCGGGCAACTGGACGGCGTGCGAGGTGGTGTACGACCCTGGTACGCGTGCCTCTTGTGACGTGCGCGCTGGGGGGGGGGAGGGGGGAGGGGGGGGAGTGGTGGCGCAGCGGTTAGCGCGTTGAGTTGTGAACCCAGCAAGAGCCGAGCTTGATTCCCGCTCGAGGTAAACGTCAGTGGCGATTAGTTTCACCGCTCCTTGGCCTCCCCTAGGTCAACTCGGCCCTGAATGAGTACCCGCTGCTGTGTGAACGTCGGCACTGGGGAGTCGAAGGCAGCCGGGCGTGATGCTGTGATTGGGTCGCTGGGGATGAGGTGACAGGGATGCGGGGGGTGGATAATGGGAGAGGGGACTGTGGAGATAAGAGGAATAATCGGCGGCGGGATGAGCGGCGAGAGCGGTGTATGAAGGAGGGAGCTGTGTGTGTGATGGAGGTGGAATAAACGGACAGAACCACTTGCCCGCTGCATGTGCGTTTTATCTCTGCTCGCCGGCTCGTCTGTTCATTTGGCCATCGACTTCACCGTCTCTTCGCGAACTCGTGCCGTGGCCTCCCCAGGTCTGCACGTGTCCTTGACCGACACGGAGATGTTCCTCACTGACCCGGGCCTCCAGTTCTACCTCAACAGCATGCCCCTGACCCAGGACGGCCTCCTCGACGGCCTGGCGCTCTCCTCCACCCTGCAGCGCATCCGCCGGCGCGGCGTGAGTATTAATGGACGTGGTGACATTCGTGGATGATGATGATGATGATGATGATCGTGATGTGATATTTGTAGCAGATGCTGGTGGTGGCGATGATCGCGGTGATTGATGACGACGGGGGCCCAAGTGAACCTTGATTTAGGATATTTGACCGCGGGGGGGGGGGACTTTGCGATCACGAGCCGGCGTCGCTGCGCTGCTCCGCACCGCACGGCGTGACGCGAGACGTGGGGGCGTGCGTGTTTCTCTGAGTCATCTCTCTGTGTCCACTCCTCCCCACTAGACGTTCACCCTGATCCTTCACTGCCGCCAGTCGCTCATCCTCCCCCTGCTCGAGAAGGTGGGTGGGGGACCGCATTTTCCACCTAAAGTTAGTACGCCGCCGCACGTTGGTTCGGCATCTGCGCCCAGGCCCAGGGAGGTGATTTTGAAGCTGCGTGCGGTGGCTGGTAGCCAGAGGGGCAGCCACTGTCTGGTAACATCCCCAAAAAGTGTTAGAGTTAGCAACAACAACAACAACAAAAAACAAGATATTACGAGCAGAAATCGTGGTATTTCAGAGTCCCTGTCACCAATTGATATGGGCACCACTGTGGTGAGATATTAACTACCTCGCCTGGTATGCAGAATCTCGACCCGGATGCCTGCTGCTGTATATTTGGAGTTTTCGTGTCTCTATCTCCCCGTGGTCACGTGGATTTTTCTCCAAGTCCTCCAGTTTCTCCCTCCACATTTAGAATCAACGTCACGCGTTTAAGAGTATTTGGCTGCTATAAATTTCAACATGATAAGCCGTTGAGCTATTATTTGTGATAGACAGGGCATCTCTTAAAAACAGCTATATAGCTCAGTAGGCCTTACCGGGTAAAATAAAATAAAAAATGCTCATAGTTTAGACATGAATGCAGGAGTAGGCTCACTACCCAGTCAAAATACTGCTGTACTGTTTAGTTATCTTGCAATCTAATGCTCTGCTTTGGTATGAGTGTAGTGGTAATAATATTTTACAGCCCCCCTTTGTTAAACCACTTCTGGTCTCCACACTCCGTGTACGGGTTTGTGAGAGTCATTTACCCATACTTCACCACGCCCGTCAGTTCGAGGTTAACGAAGGCGGGGGGCATAGAAGTGTGGTACAACGATGCATTTTGCCGCACCACCACTCTGCACACCACCGCTCGAAGCAGCTCCCACAGCGGTCCGTGACGACCTGGCGTACATGGTCGCCGCCTATCCAAGCCCTCTGCAGACTCAACAAGCTCGCTCGGCTTCAAAGAGCTGACGAGATGAGCGGACATTGCGGGCAATCTGGTCGCAGGGAGGGCCACGTTAATAATAACGTGTTGCTCAGCTCAGTGTGTGTGTTCAGGCGGTAGTGTATGGCGGTTAGCGCTACACTGCGCTACGGAGCCTTGCGACCCGAGTTTGGGCCTCCCCTAGGTCGACTCAGCCTCAAATAAGTACCTGGCGTGGTGTATAAACATTACCACTGGGGAGACCAAGGTAATCGGGCGTGGTGCTGGCCACGCACCCCCTCGTGTACCGTGCCGGCCTTCATAGGTGCTTGCGAACAGCACTTGCCCCAAAAGTCTGTTAAGGCTATACAGGGGATCTGTGTCTTTGCCTTTGTTTTGTTCAGGCGCTGTACTTTGGGATGATCGCGAGTCCTTACAACTGGATCATATCTCTCAAGGTGTGTGGCTTTGCGCGAGAGGAAGCAATGTCACGCATACATCAACACTGAAGTGCAGGGTTTCCAGATCTGCAGTCCTCACGACCCACCACGTTTACCAATTTACTCCCACATTCACCACTGGTTCCCCACTACACTTCACCTCACTACTCTCGCCTTGCACTGAAGCACTACTGTACACTATACACTACACTATACAGGACTCCACACTACACTATGCACTACTGTACACTACACTATATACTACACTACTGTTACAGCCTCACGTTGGTTCTCTGCCGTCGCCCCCTCGGTGTGGTACTCACTCTATCCCTTTGCTCATCCGCAACATCACATTCACTCTGACTTTCATGAAACATCTCAAGGCCTCTCTCTCTCTGTCTTTCGAGCAGCCCTCAGCATGGCTCCACACCTCTCAGTTATTGACTTTACATCATGAGGCCTCCTTTGCCAGTACCAAAATGTAATAATAGGGTTTTTCCCCTTTTTTCCTGCAACAAAACTGAAACCTTTTTACAATGAATCATAATGTCTGCATTAACCACAATACTTGTGGTCAAAATGCACCAAAAACACACTCTGGCAACGTATGCATTGTCCTTGAAACTGATTGGTCCACACAGGAAAGCTGTCTCTGGTGTGGACCAATCAGTTTCAAAGACAATACTTATATTATCAGAGTGTTTTTTGTTTGCATTCTGACCACAAGTATTGTGGTGAATGCAGACATCATGATTCATTGTAAAAAGGTTTCAGTTTTGTTGCTAGAAAAAAGGGGAAAAACCCTATTATTAGTTATTGACTTGTCTGCAATATCTGGCGCATTATAAATGTCATCATTATTATTCATATACGAATTAACTCGTTTCACGCTGCACGCGCGCGATGATTGTGAAACACACCCGATGTGACGCGCTGAGCAATGCATGGTGTTGCACGCGCACAGTGGAGATCTCAATCTTCTATCAATTCGTCTCCATGAACTCAGACGGGGTTGAATGCTAAGCACGCCACGGTGGGGCATTCTCGAACGCCGAGGGGTTACACTGCCCCGCGAGAGAGACCGGAATGGATTCTCCGACTAAACACGTCACGCACACAGCACAATTGGGATAAAACTCGATTTAACAAGAAAAAAGAAACATTGGCGAATCGATCTCGGCGCCTTGCTACATGACATCCCGCATCTGTTCGCAAATACCTCTTCCACGGTGACGGATTGACCTTTTTGCCACGAGAGAACTTCCGCTCGAGAACCGCTCAAGTGAACGATTGTGACTCTGTCCACACTGTGGTCCACACCGTGGTTCACATCGTGGTTCACATCGTAATCCCACACGTAGGTCTGCGCTCCTTCAACAGAGGAGGATGAGCAAAACTCCACCGGCTCTCTCTGCTGAAGCCCTCTCGTCGCGGCTAACAGCAGCAGCAGCAGACCTCGATATTGGCATTCAGATCCTCGACGCAATGCTGCTGCCATTATGCGCAAGAATAGAATCGCTTTGAGTGAAGCTGCAAATGGGAAATCAATAACCACTCACGTTTGAGACGAAACAAACATGTACTGTCACACAAATAAACTACAATTTATTTGAAGCATATATGTATACGCATGAAGGTGTGGAGATATATTTTTTTCTTTCTCGGCCAAAATTCATTGCAAAACAAGTCCCTGCAGGGTGGGCTGGTAGGAACATTGGAATGTTGCGCAATTTTATTTTTACACCCCAACAGCACGAGATTTCACTTCGTTAAAGTATTGAAAGGGGACGGACGGACGGACACATTAATCTATTGCAGGCTGGTACACACAGTTTACAACTTCGTTCCTACCAGTATAAAGTGAAACCTTACCCATAGAATTGGCAGATTTATCAGTTACATGCCCATTACTTTTCTACATAATCCCCTTTGACCAAAACGGCTTCACGCCATCGAGAAGCGAGAGCGATGTCTTCGTCGCCAGTGGGGCGTTACTCTTTGGACGATCCCCCGCGTAACACGGCAACTGCTCACGGACGCGGTGGTGTTCACACGTTTTCGAGATAAACGCGGTTCTTCCACCGTTATAACACGCACCGTTATAGCGTGTACCGTCATAACACGCACCGTTATAGCGTGTACCGTTATAACACGGAACTCGCACCGTTATAACACGCACCGTTGTAGCGCGTACCGTAATAACATACCATTATAGCGTGTACCGTTATAACACGGAATGCGCACCGTTATAACACACACCATTATAGCGTATACCGTTATAACACGGAACGCGCAACCTTATAACACGCACCGTTATAGCGTGTACCGTTATAACACGCACCATTATAGCGTGTACCATTATAACACGCACCATTATAGCATGTACCGTTATAACACTCACCATTATAGCGTGTACCGTTATAACACGGAACATGCACCGTTATAACACGCACCATTATAGCGTGTACCGTTATAACACGCACCGTTATAGCGTGTACTGTTATAACACACCATTATAGCGTGTACCGTTATAACACGCACCGTTATAGCGTGTACCGTTATAACACACCATTATAGCGTGTACCGTTATAACACGGAACGCGCACCGTTATAACACACACCGTTAGAGCGTGTACCGTTATAAGACGCACCATTATAGCGTGTACCATTATAACACGCACCATTATAGCATGTACCGTTATAACACTCACCATTATAGCGTGTACCATTATAACACACCATTATAGCGTGTACCGTTATAACACGCACCGTTATAGCGTGTACCGTTATAACACGGAACATGCACCGTTATAACACGCACCATTATAGCGTGTACCGTTATAACACGCACCGTTATAGCGTGTACTGTTATAACACGGAACGCGCACCGTTATAACACGCACCGTTATAGCGTGTACCGTTATAACACACCATTATTGCGTGTACCGTTATAACACGGAACGCGCACCGTTATAACACACACCGTTAGAGTGTGTACCGTTATAAGACGCACCATTATAGCGTGTACCATTATAACACGCACCATTATAGCATGTACCGTTATAACACTCACCATTATAGCGTGTACCATTATAACACACCATTATAGCGTGTACCGTTATAACACGCACCGTTATAGCGTGTACCGTTATAACACGCACCGTTATAACACGCACCGTTATAACATGCACCGTTATAACACACACCGTTGTAGCGTGTACTGTTATAACACGGAACGTGCACCGTTATAACACGCACCATTATAGCGTGTACCATTATAACACACCATTATAGCGTGTACCGTTATAACACGGAATGCGCACTGTTATAACACGCACCATTATAGCATGTACCGTTATAACACGCACCGTTATAGCGTGTACCGTTATAACACGCACCGTTATAACATGCACCGTTATAACACACACCGTTGTAGCGTGTACCGTTATAACACGCACCGTTCTAGCGTGTACCGTTATAACACACACCGTTATAGTGTGTACCGTTATACGTGGAACACGCACTGTTATAACACGCACCGTTATAGCGCACAACACGCAGTTATAACGCGGGACGCAGAACCGTTACAACGCGGCTTCCGAGCCGTCGACGACGAACTACTTTCTTGAGCTGCACGGCTGAGCGGTACAATAACAGTACGCGGAATGACACAGTACCGTGGCATGCCCTCGAGTTATTTGTCCCGCCATCACACTGCGTTGCGCGTACGGTTCACCGTACCTCGCCAAACTTTACCGTCACTTTATTTGTGGGGGGGGGGGGGGGAATCAGTTTCGCCGAGAACGCGGCACTCATTGCAGTAACGTACACTCCTGTCACGTCGTGTTATCGGCTATCCCTCGCACATCGATACGTTAGATTATCTGTGGGTGCGAAGATGGCTGAAGAGACCGATCTGGGATCGACAAGATTCTGCCTCAGCTCAGGCACACGCATGTGTGTGCCTCTTAGAAAGAGTGGTGTGGGTTGGAACTGGATCAGTAAGTGAGCTGCAGCCTGCTGCTTCCGCCGGCCCTGGCCATTCCTCTTCCTTCAACTCCTACTTCATCGCTTGCGTACCGCTGTGTGGAAGCTACCTGGTCTGTCGCTCCGCACTAAGCTTCAGGTCTTCTCGGCCACGGTCATGCCCTCCCTTCTCTACGCTTGCGAAACGTGGACCCCCCCTAATGGAACATCTTCGCCGGTTAGAAACATTTAGGCTGGCCTGCCTACGATCCATCCTGGGTTTAACCAGGCTGGATTGTGTAAGGAGCTCACAAATCCTTGAAAAATTTAGACAAAGTCCCATCGGTGAGCTCCTCCAGCAGGCAAGGCTGCGTTGGCTGGGTCATGTAGCCCGCATGCCCAGCCACCGTATGCCTAAGCAGCTTTTGTTCGGCCGGATCGAGGGGGCTAAACGGGCACGACATGGGCTGGAGATGCAGTACAGGAGGATGTGGAGCTGAGTGGACTTGCCAATGACTGGTACCAGCGGTGTCAAGATAGGCCTCTGTGGAGGAGGCTCGTGAAGGACGCTACTGGGCAGTTGGCGGCAGTCGCCCTCCAACAACAACGGAGGGCGGAGGAGCGACGCTCACAACGACGAGCGGAGTGCTGGGTGGCTAAAGCACAGCAGGTTGGCACAGTAGGGGGCACAGGTGGTGCATCAGCCAGTCATCTCAATCAGTCGACCCGTGATACCTGCTGGGTCTGTCCCGTGACCTCCTGCCAGCGGGCGTTCGACACTTCACGTGGCCGCCGCGTTAAACGAGTCGCTCTGCTGCACGTAAATTATCTTCGCGCTTTGTTACGCGCGCGGCTCCGGCGGCTCCGGCGTCTCTCTTTCCCGCGCACGCGGCTCAGATGCTGCCGCCGAGCCACCTGGGCGTGTTCGGCCTGACGGGCGTGCGCTTCTGGTTGCTGGAGCTGTTGACGAGCCGGGGCGCGTGCGGCGCCGGCACGCCCTGCAGCGCCCTCAACACGTTCCGCGCGCTCCAGTACGACGCCGCCAACTTCGGGCGGCGAGTGGCGCACGCCGGCGGGGCCTGCTCGGCCGGAGCGATCCTCAACGTGAGCACCCCCGACCTCGCCCCACCCCCCGCCCCCCACCCCCCGCCCCCACCCCCCAATCACCTTCCCCTTTTTCTAACCGATTCCAACCGTCCTCCCTGTCAATCATCCTCCATTTCCCGCTCTTTCCATTTTTGAATTTCTTCTTCAGTCCCTTCCATTCCCTGCCTCTAACCAATCCCCCCTTTGAGGCCCGTTAAGTACTAATCAGAGGGCTTGTTTTTACTCTGTCCGTGTCATGCACGCCGTGTCCATAACGTCGGGTGAGTATTTTTGTTTGCGATGGAATCACTACCTATGTATGTACGTATGTTGAGCTTCTTTCACACTGTACCGTAGCCCATCATGCTAATCATAGGTGGCAGCCTGTAGGGTCCTGACGGCCACCTCTGTGCTGCTGCTGCTGCTGTCGTTGCTGCAGACGAGCACCGTCGGCTTGAGCGGTCTCATCGGCTTTGACAGGGAAGGCTTTCGTAGAAATGGGACCTTGGTCGCGTCCGAGATGCACCACGACGGCCTGCAGCAGGTGAGCGTTGCACCAGGCCCAGAAAACACCGCGCCATCCACCGCTGTTGGCCACGCCACCCCCTTGCGCGCTGTCGACCTTCGTAGGTGCTGCTCGCCACCACTTCTCAAAAGTGTTTAGCGCACTGCGGTATGAACCCTGCGACCCGAGTTCGAGTTCCTGCTCGCGGCCGGATAATTATTGCCAATTGATCCTTATGGTGGTACCCCGCGGTCCCAAATATTACAAAATGGCCTATGCAATTAAATATTTTATTTCTCGGACACTTTTTTCCAGGGGTGTACTTCACTCCGCGACTGGGGCACCAATCAATCCGAAATCGGTGCTACTCCGCGACATCGAAATGCCAAACATCAGCATAACAAAAATCCTTTGAATAGTCCATCGAGATGAGTTGATTGCCACATTGCCGACCATCGACAGACTAAAAATGACTGCATCACGGACATTATGCAAGAGCAGAGCCGGGGTACTATGGTACCCTGGGGTACCTCCATAAGGTTCAATTATCCGGATCAGTCCTGTGCCTTCCCTAGGTCGACCTCGCCTCAAGTGAGTACCTGGTGCAGTGTGTAAAGGCCACCACAAGGGAGACGCTAAGGTGGCCAGGAGTGGTGCTACACAGCACTTTCCCCAACGGTCTGTGAAGGCTACATGAGGGACCTTTGTCTGTTTGTGTGCCTGCAGGTGGGTACATGGTCTCTAAGCGAGGACAAAGGTTCCCGGACAGAAATTAAATCATCCAAGTTTTTCTTCCCACGAGATACCCTCTACATCCTCGCTCCAGAGGTATGGTTGCCACCTGTCCTGCTTTTCCCAGGGAGTGTCCTCTTTGTTGATGAGGCTGCGCGTGTGAAATTTTGCAAGTCTTCCCGGCCCGTGAAAATTTCCAGATCTTGTCAGTTGTGCAATAACACGACACTCAACTCAGCGCCTTCACATCCAGTCCTCCACTATTCCAGTATTTTGAGATATTCCCCTTCCCATGATACGCCCTGGTTATTTGTACCTTCGAAGGTGGTAACCCGATCCAGAGTACAGGGGTCATCAGTCACTTTGTGGTTAAAGACCTCTTGGAGATGCAAGCGTTCCTCATGCAACCGCTTGATAGAAAAGGGTTTTCTTTTTCACTGTGGCTGAAATTGGATAATCGACACAAGTTTCACGGGAACTGGCAAAACGATGTTAAAAGTACAGACATTTCAATCACTCCTTCGTCAAGCGAGTGTGGACCAGCAGGTCACCTCCTTTGGCAGGCCCTGAATCAGAGGTAAAATTTTGACATGGGCCCATGCTATCCATAGGACAACCAGGGCTATATTATCCAATAGGCACTGTGCCTAGGGCACAGAAGATATCTTCTTGAATAGATATATTTATATAGCAAGAATAGGCACAGTATTTTTCACACAATTTAATTCTCGAAGGAGAGTAGTGCAAGGGAACACAAGCGTTGTTGTGCTACGCGCGAAACAAGCGAGTGATAGCGGCGGCAGTACCTGATGATGCTAGATGTAATCTCCAGTGATACGTTATGTAAATTTGTCTAAATGTTAGCTTGGGCTTTTCAACGTTCTCACTCTGGTTGGCTGATAAATCAGATGAAATTGCATATTTGCCCATGACGTAACAACTTTATTTGGTTGGCTCTGTCAGGTGGTGGAAGTTTTATAAAATGTAAATTATACCTGCACAAAGATCTGACGCAAAAATGAACTAATTATGAACCCTTAATTACAAGAGATTGAAAAGGCAATTTAAGGGTTTAATGAATTGGTGAACTGACAAAACTCAAACTCTACTTTTTTTTCTTTCACAAGGCCGACTCTGATGTGACCCAGAAGGCTGAAGCCATCCCAGAAATTCTTTCAACAGGTTTTAATGGATAACGTTGGTTCGGAACGCCAATAGGCTGATGGACAAAAACATCATTTTTCTTTATTTAGAGACCTGGAGCAGAGTTCTGCTTATGAATGATTGGGAGGTTGTTGGGCAGTTTCTGAGGTCAGGGTGCTAAGTCAGCGTCGCCTAGTTCCTGGGTTCGAATCCATTTAAAGGGCAAAGACAGTTATATTCGAGTAACTTTGTTTCACTACATTTCTCTGACCTTGGCTATAAGAGACCACTCCCGGCGGTCTGGAGTGGACACCAGTAGCCACAGTGGGTTTTTTTTCCTGGTAGTGGGCAATCACTGTTTGTGGAAATCGGACAGTGTTGCATCGGGTAGGATTACCGGGGGCTCAAGGATTACCGGGGGCTCAAGGGAGAGCGTTCAGAGCAGTGGCTTTACTCGCTCCAGAATGATGGAGAAAGCACTCAATTAGTCCATTATCCTAAATCCCACATCGTTCCCCTCACTCTCTGCACTGGCAATTAACTGGATTCTGGTTTACGTGAGCTTACGGCTGTCACAAACGCGGGAGCCGGAGAGGTATATTTTTTAAGGAGTGTCACGTACTCGCTCACCGATCAGACTGGCGCACATATAATCCGACAAAATTAATCGTGCACTCCGAATGCCAGTGGAATTGCACCCTATGGGAAACACCGGTTGTTTTGATTAATGTCATCCTGTCTGCTTCTGACGACTGTTAAATTATAGGCGCGCGTCCATCATCCGTGGCACGCTTTAAGGATGAGTCGTTCGGTTATCCCGGGCCCGTGACAAGGCCACCGAGAATGCAACCGGTCTCATCAGATATCAGAAGCCAAGCAGGGTTGTTCACGTGGATTTTGTTCAACCCCAGTGAGAATTCCAGAGACTGGGATCGGAGTCTCATTTGCAAAAGTAACCTGGGTCATTTAGTCCTGCCAGTAGGGGTGCTATGCTTGCTGTGAATACAGCTGTCACAATTGAGGACTTTTTTTGCGGTGCAATTTTGTTAGAATTTGGAAAATATGGACCACGACGCCGGCACACAATGGCCTACCCATGCGACTTACATCAGGGGATATTTAACGCTCGCTGTGAAGCAGACGGCACGCAGCGTTGTCACGGTTACTGCTCCCGCAGCGATGATCAGGGCGGCCGCTCAATTCCAACCGTGAACCTCTGCGAGGTCGAGTCGGCATCGCGCTTTGATAGTGGACCACTACGCGTAAGCAGGTTTTCATAAACTTTGCGGGGCAAACGTGGTGGGGCAGCAGAGGGCAGTGCAGAATGAAAAAATAACATTGCTGCACTGTACCTCTATGATCCCATGGCTATGCTTCCCGCATTCACCAACCCACACTGACCAGTGTGCTGAGGTATGGTCTAACAACCCCCACGACCTGCACAGTGTGGGGAGACCCTCATCCAGCAGTGGAGTAACAAAAGGAGCTGTACATGGACATGCACTGATGTGTTCACTCACCGCACCCGGTACTAACTTAAGGCCAAATCGACCTAGTGGAGGCCCAGGACCGGTTCAGATATTTGCTGTTACCCGTGGCTGGGAATCAAACTTAAATTTCCATATTTGTTGCACAGTCCACGACCACAATGTCACTGCTGCTCTGTGCCATACAAGACAAAGATCCCCCATGTAGCCTTAACACATTAGCGGTGCAAGTGCTATGAGCAAGCAATACCTATGAAGGTTTTAATGACACACGAGGGGATGGGTGGCCAACGCCACGCCCGGCCACCTTTGTCTCTCCAGTGCTGACGTTTACACAGTGCACCAGGTACTCATTTGAGGCTGAGTTGACCAAGGTGACGCCATGGACTGGGTTCAGATATTTCTGACCGTGAGTGGGAATTGAACTCTGGGTGCCGGGTTCACGCCACAGTGCGCTAACCATTGCACGATCACTCCCCACGAACACGCACGCACACACACACATCCACACACACATGCAGGTTGCAGGCTTCGTGTCCTATGGGCAGGCCAGCGTCTCCAAGGCGTCCGGGTTCCTGGTGGACCTACTGGAACTCATCGCCGAGAAGCTGGAGTTTGAGTACCAGCTCATTCCGTACGACCGCAGGCAGCTGAGCGACGTGGCGCTCATTGCAGACATCCGACGCAGGCTCCTGCTGCGCGAGGTGACGCTCGGGCTGCCAAACTGCCTGGGAAAACGTTTTTGCCCTTCTGAGTTCACGTGCGCTACTACCTGTGTGAAACCCCACACAGAACCCAAGTAAAAAAACCACGTTGAGCTCACGTAAAAACCCACCTAGAACCCACATGAACTCACGGAACACCCACACAGAACCCACGTGAAAACCCAACAGAAGCCAACATTTGTCAACTGTTGATGCAAAATACCGAGTTGAAAAATGACTACACCTAGAACTGAACCACTTGCAAGCGAATTGTACGCTTGGAATTACATTGACTAGAAGAACGCGTGGTTTAGGGCAGCGGTCCCCAACCTTTTTGGCAGAAGGGACCGCTTTCGTGGAAGACAATTTTTTCACGGGCCGGGGGGGGGGGTTCATCATTGGGTCTTTCCCCCTTTTCAACAAAGCTCTCCAGAGACGTTTGTTTTTTACTCATTCTGGCTACTAGGGTTAGCTTGTGGGTTTACCAAAACTGTGAGACAAGTGCGCAGTGCGGGAAAGAGGCACGGCCGGAAGTGGCAAATAATAAAATAATTGGCGGGCCACATGCGGACTCACCGCTCTCACCTCCTGCTGTGCGGCCCGGTTCCTAACAGGCCACGGACCGGTAGCAGTCCGCGGCCCGGAGGTTGGGAACCCCTGGTTTAGAGGATATGAACAGGCTAAAGAAAAACGTAGTGACTGTGTAGAAAAGTAAGCGGACTTGGACCGGATATGTTGCTTAGGAGGAAGGGATGATGGCCAATGGTTGAGACTGTCGACAGAGTGGCAGCCAACGGAGTGCACCGCGGAGAGGGAGTGCTGAAATCAGCTGGCATGCAGGTGCTCGATGAATTGTTACGCCGCCGCGGGACCAGGAGAGATGGCAACGAATTGTGGAGGCCCTCACCCTCGCAGTGGATTGATCATGGCCGACGACGACGACAATCACGATGATGTTGACGACGATGAAGATGTTGACGACGATGACGATGTTGACGGCCGCCCGACTGCCCGTGCGCGCGTGCAGGTGGACTTTGCCCTGTTCGGTTACCCGATAACGAACCAGCCGGAGGACGAGCGGCTGGCGCTGTCGCCGCCCATCCTCGAGAACGGCTACCACATCATCATGAAGGGCAAGGAGGTGAACGAGCCGCGCATCTTCCAGTTCCTGGAGCCGCTCAACACGCTGCTGTGGATCTCCATGCTGTCGGCATGCGCAGGCATCAGCGTGGTGCTCTTCGTGCTGTCACTGCTGCACCCCGACGAGTGGTACCACCTGGCCAAGCGCAAGCTCGTGAGCCGCGAGCAGGGCCAGAGCTTCAACCTGGTCAACAGCTTCTGGTTCGTCTTCTCGGCGATGGTGAAGCAGGGCAGCGACCCGCTGCCGCTCTCCATGGCCGGCAAGATCATCGTGTACACGTGGTGGTGCTTCGTGCTGGTCGTGTGCTCCACCTACACCGCCAACCTCGCCGCGTTCCTGACGGCCGAGGGGCAGACAAGCATCCGCTCGCTCAAGGACCTCACGAGGCAGATGGACGCTCGCTACGGCACCTACAGCGGCTACCGCATCGTGGGATTCCTCAACAGCTCGGCGAGGGACCCCTACATGACTGTGTGGCGCCACATCCGCGACAACAGGACCATGGTGGCGTCGCCCAAGAAGGGCCTCGAGCAGGCCGAGAAGGCGGGCTACATCTTCATCGGGGAGGCCTCGGCCGTCTTCACGGCCAAGAAAGACCACTGCGACCTCATCATCTCGGACCGGCGCTTCTTCCGCCACCGCCTCGCGCTGCCGTTCCCGCCGGGCTCGCGGCTCGCCGCCGAGGTGTCGCGCGCCGTCACGGAACTGGAGGACTCGGGCCAGCTGGCGGAGTTGGAGCGGCAGTGGTTCGCGCAGGAGGGCCAGGAGTGCGTGGGCCTCAGCAACGAGCACCAGATCGAGATGAAGGACTTCAAGGGCGTCTTCTACTTCCTCATGATGGGCATCGCGGCGGGCTGCGGCGTCTGCTTCGTCGAGTGCCTCTGGTTCAAGCGACGGGACGAGGAGGGGGGGGCGGCGGCAGGGGCCGCGCTGCCCCACGACGGAGGCACCATCACCATCGACCAGCTGCAGTTCAAGTGACGCCGGCCCAAGCGGAGCTCGGGTTGAAATGTGAAAGGCAAAGGCGGCGCGGGCCCTGCGATCGCCTGCTCGCGCCACTGCTGGCGAAAGGGCCTCCCCCCCCCCCCCCCTCCGCTAGACGGGGCTCTGGAGGGCCCGCCCTCCCCTCTGCACGGGGTGTTTTTGGCCTCCTCTTCCGCGCTCAGCAAAGGAAGTCTCTTGGAGGAAGCGGGAGTTTCCCGCGCTTTAACCCCACCGCACGCGGACCTGCCGATCGACTGACGGCGGCGGACCTATTTTACGCCGCTAGGTGGACAGAGGCGTGGGGGGGAGGTTCAGGATGGCGGTGGTGGATTTAAGAAACCCGCACCATTGTTTCATCTGTCGCGCTGGGAGATCCAGTGTGCTAACCACGGTAGCAGCGTCCAGCGAGTCGCGAGGGGGGGGGGGTGTGGAGGTGGTGTGGAGGTGGTGTCAATTGGCAGACGACGAGTAATCGTCTGGCTCGGCAGAGGAATGTAAATAGGGGAGCCGCTCCGGAGTTGTGCAGGGCTCGCTCCGCGAACGCCGGGATGACGTGGATGTTCTAACGTGGTGTTTGGGGATGGTTCCAGGATGCCGCACGGTTCAACGACGATTTTTTTTTACTGTTGCCAGATGTGCGGTTTGCTGTTAGTCGGAGAGTAAGATTCGCTAAGGGGGGGGGGACTGACGGGGGAATGGTAGAGTCTATTGCAAGGGAATGAGCGATGAGTGAGCCGGAGGAGGCCTGGGCACTGCCCAAACGTTTAAGAAACAGAACGGTTTGAGCATCACACTCGCTTTATGCGGTAATAATAGGAGTAGATGCGTTCCAAGAAAATGGCTCACAAAGCGGAACGGCACGAGACAGCTGATGCCGCGTAGTGCACGCAGTACACGCACACAATGTCGCCCCACGTCCGACAGCATAGCCGCATGTGCATATCTGTCAACCCATTATCAGTGCCTACCTTATTACAGACCAATTCAGACCTTATTGGTCACCCCGTGCCCTTATACATCTCAACGTTCATCCTACAAAGTCCCATCACAATGGAAAAACACAAATATATATATATATATATTTTTGCCCATATTGAAACGGTGTATGCCATATGGACCTGAAAACTCAATTTCCCTGTACAAGAATACAGGGTAAACCGTGTGGGTTGCATGTGAGTGAATTCAAACCGCATAATATAGCGAATGTTGGGCATTAATAGGCTAGCCGCATATACGGCACAAAATAGCACAAAATGAACCCGCGCAGAGCGAGGGAAACCTGTAATTGAATTTACGAGGCTCCAACTCCCCATCATTAATGGTTACCTTGCGCTGGTGAGATGCGTACATAAAAGTGCAGCCCTGCAATGTCTTGCTCACGCCACTGATGGCGAAAGGGCATCCACCAGAAGGGTGCGGAGGGGGGCGGAATTATGAAACCCAGTCCAGCTGCTGCGCCAGGGAATCGAACTGGCGACCTCTGGATCACAAGTCGAGTGCACCGACCATTGCGTGCCGGAGTCCGAATTAATATTGTATTCACGTGATGCATTTACAGGGCTTCGTTCCACCACCGTTACCGGGAAATTTGCGGCGAGATGTCGATAAAGTGTTTTTCTTTTTTACTGGTCCGTCACGGATCCTCCCTCGGTCATTTGCGTTTCTTTTCCAGCGTAATGGTTTCAATGACGGCGGGGTGGTTGGGTTTCCTGCAAGGCCATTCTTGGGCGCCATCACAAACCCCTTAGGGCTCAGCATCGTCTCTGCTAGTGGTGGAGGGCTCTGGGGGAAATCGCGTTTGAAGGCCACGCCCGTCCTCGGTCCCAGCAGCGATGGTGGCGTTTTAACCCCTGGACTCTCCCGACGTGATCGTGTCTCTCCAGACGTCCACTTCCGCGGGAGATCGCTACGTCTCCTCTCTGCCGTTCCCCAGCTATATTCAGTGGCCTCACCCTGGCTGGCCAAAATGTACAACCTCCTGGCCCAGTAGCCTTTAGCGTGGTCGTCACCAGGGGTGCCGCCACACTGTGTGTAAGTTGGGGGGCTGTCCTGTTCGCCATTTGGTTCTCAGTGGTTATTGGTTCGATTACAGACAGCATCCTGAATTTCACCCAAGCCAGTACACCACTGCACTACAATCACCCTCAAAATACCGGCTGCTGACTTGGTACCGAGCACCCCCCACCCCCGGTTCAAGCGCTATTATTGTATTTCTATGTATTTAAAGGTTGGCCGGTCGTCGGCATAATAGGCATGTACGTCACAAGATGCCGACTCAAAAATACGGCAATACTCCGGTTTACGTCGAATATCGAATCGACATCAAAGCGATTTTGTTTCCACGAGAGCTAAACGGAGACAACGGTGGGGCATGCTGAAGCTGTGTTAACGCGCGCATCTTCATCCTAAAAAAAAATACTGCACGCAACACTAGTGTATAGCGGTAAACTTAAACACAAATTATACAGGGCACAATATGAACACAGTACACTATCAAACAAATCACCAAAATACTGTACATAAATAATATGCTGGACTCTAAAAGTACATTTATTTATGCGCGACGCAAAGTATTTTTCGTGTGCAGGGTAGGTGGAGGCGGAGTGCTGAAGCGAAGGATTCGAGAGAGGGGACAGACGATGCTGCCGGCGACTTAAGTGTGGGTGTGGGTTGAGGCGACACAAGTCAGGTAGCGGTGTTCATAAGGAAGCGACGGTGTGTTTGCTATAACGACGTAAAAGGGGCGAGACGTAAATCAGGGATATTGCCGGGCCACTACTTTTTTGCCCAAGGTGTCCAAAATGCTGTGGGCATCTCGTAGCCATTATCTAAAACTATTGGGAGTATTATTTGTTGGCATGGGCCCTGGCTAAATAAAACGGGGGCCCCCCCTGTCCAATTTGCCCCCCGTCCGTCGTAGTCCATCACCTGAGTCCATCGGAGACAAATGGGACCCAGTTGCACACCGCCTGCACACTCGGTCGGTAGCTACATCACTGGCTGCTCATGGGCTGTATTAAAATACAGGCAGTCGTAACCGAATTTTCCGTATGTCGGAAACTGAACAATTTCCCCCCAAATTCAACGATAACAATCCCATAGCCGCTAATAGTTGTGCCTCCCCTGCCCGATTTCTCGTTCTTTTTCTCTCAGTCAATACCGCATCGCGTTGTCGTCCATATTCTATCGCTACCTCTATCGTATCGCTGTACATACGCTCTGCACTTCCTATGAGTCTTTAATTTCATCGAATATCTACCGTAACACTACCCATAATTGAACTAATGGGACATATACCGCATACAATTGTTTATGAATGCCACGAAACATTGAAATATTTTTGCTGTTAACAGAAAGCTGTCACCTCCGAATGTTCGTTTACCGTGCTTTAGGCTTCGGCCTAGACTTGTCCGATCGCTGTTGGCTGAGACCATAAGCAATCGAAGTGTAATTGTGTTAAATAAACTAGCAATAGAAACATGGGGGGGAAAAATAGTTCGAGCATATAAAACGAACAATGACGTATTTCTACAAAAGTAAAATAATTACGTAACGCGACAAAAAAATCCATTTACCTCAATCCGAGTGCAGCTCGGGCTGGGCCAAAGCGACGTTTTGTTTAGCACGTCGGCTTTAGCGATTGATATCCATAATGTAGGGTTTTTGTTTGGGCGAGGGAGCGAAGCGTAAGGAAGGGCCGGCTTATGCCTCGCATCCGCGGTATTTCATCTGCAACCTCACCACGCTGCACTATTTTCGCTTATGTAACTAACGCAAACATTTCCGCATGTGAAAAAAAATTGTTTTAACATGGTTTTATGGGAACGTTTCCGTAAAGTCGGATTTCCGTAAGTCGGGTCTTCCGCAACCCGGGAACTTGCTGTAACAAGACTTCTGCTGCATGTCGACGTGACGCTCAACGACAAAGAACTACCGAGATCAATTCTGTCATTCACCGATGCCGAGAGAGTAGCATCCACGCCTTCATTTCACCTCGACCGGACGACTGTGACGCTCCGTTATGCTGCGCTTACAAGGTCGTGCCTTACCACGGCCGTAGTTCGTGCAGAATTCAGCCACGAGGGGTTCTCAACATATCAAGACGACTCCTGTGCTGGTATCTCTGCACTGGCTTCCCTCGAAATACAGACTTGATTTTCTTAAACTCCCGTTACTCAATTTTAAAGCACTAAATGGAATGGCGCCAGATTACTTTTTTCAGAGCTCTTGTCTCCCTATCGGCCTGCCTCAGCGGGCGCGGAGGTCAGCTGGCAGTGGGTGACCCCTAGGTCTGCATCCCGAGGGTCAGGATCAGGAGGAGGCTCTGCGTCGGACTCCACGACTATGGAACTCTGTGCCCCATCGCATCAGAGGTTCTATGCCCACAGTGGCTACATTTCATTCAAGGCTTGAGGCCAATTTGTATAATTTAACCTTTTTTATTTTATTTTCGCCTCTTGTGATCATTGTACTGTTTTATTCATGTTTCCTTCCCTATGTATTATATTATAAGCGAGTTTTTCTACATTTGTATTTGCATTTTTTGTTGTTTTTATCTTAAATTGTATGAACTTTGTGTTGTGGCCGAAACGTCGTGAGAATATTATTGTGTTATTTTATTTGATCAATTTATTATTTTATTCTCATTCTACGTGACTTTACCGAAAGAACCAAAGAAGATAAGGCATCCTGTGAAGGCTTTGTTATCCAACCCGCATATCACTGTCATGACCACGTACATATTAACGGAGATTCAGTTAGCATTTTAAGCTTGCTGCAGCAGCGAACAACCCGTGGATGCTGTCTGCCAACTTGTATAATAAATCACGTGCATAACATAACTTGCTGTGGATGATCGCTATCGACGTCGTTAAATTCTGCAAACGTGTCGTTATTCTGGAAACGTAGAGCTCTCGCGTTTATAGATTCCTCTGCAGTATCGCATTGCAATGTCTGTTCATTTCAATATACTCATGTTTTACTGTCGGTCGATTTCATTACGATACGTGCCGCTCATCCTGACCGTAAAACTACACACGTTAGATCCAGAGCTTAATACCAGCCAGGTCTGTCCATGTCAACCAGCCAGAAAAGATTTCCACAACTGGAACACGTACTCTTTGGTTCTTTCGGTAAAGTCACGTAGGTAGAAATAAAATAAAATACCTACATGACGTTGCCGAAAAAAACAAAGAGTATGGATTCCTGCAGTCAAGAAAGCTAAAAAACCGGAACACGATAACTGCTTTACCCCTCGCTATGGTGTGGCTACTCGTCAGGTGCCACCCCACTGGTCGACTGACGACCTGGGAAATATTCAGTGAGGCATAAAAGCTCTGCTTACGGATGGTTATCTGCCAAAAACTGTGGTGAGATTTTTTTTTTAAAACGTTATTAAGAAAATGCAGAGCTCTCGTTTTAAATACCTCTGCAGTATCCGTAAATATCGTCTGCTCATTCTAATGGCCCCGTTTATTTCTTACTCTCAGTCCTATTTTCGTTTTGATAAACGCCACTAATTTCAACCATTTAATGTGAGCCAAGATGAATACAGTCTCTTACATCAAATAAAGTGACACTCGCTAAGACCAGCGTCTGTTTGCATCTTATTCTCATTTCCATTTTAAAACGGCACAGTGTGTAGGTGGCCGGGTGGCTCCGAGGTCAGAGCACTGGGCTGGCACCACTGAGGTCATGGGTTTGAATCCAGACAGCCCGCCAGTGATTAATCCAGGTTCTCAAGTGTAGTGATTTCATGATCTCAGCCCGATCACCAGTGACTGTACACTAACAATACCCATCACGTTAACATTGGTCCTGCACTTAATTTAGATCAATTTCAACTCTAAAAAAATAAATATTGGCACGACCGCCATGCAATGAGCATTACTCTCATGTGCGGAACAGGTGGGAAAGTGCTGCCCCCTCCTATGTGGACCGCAGGTCACTAAATATAATCTCGGCGGTAGCTCTGTGATATCCATTTCCCTGGTATGTTCTCACATGAAGTGCTTCACTGTTCTGTGAGAGATCTGAAAGGATACTTCAACCTCCGCACTGTTATTTTGTTCATGAAATTAGTGATGAAAATATTCAACGAGATGGGTTTGTTTCGTCAACTATGACTGAATGGATAAAAGTGACCAAACATGATGATGATTGATTACCGAATTGCACTAAACACTGTGCCACCACTCCTCAACAACAACAACAGCACGACTTGGCGGTGATATCACCACGGCGCTTATGCCAGGCCAGGTGCACTTTGAGGCCACGTGAAGTACCGAAGGCTCACTGACAGGAGGGCACGGGACAGACTCAGGTGCCATGGGTTGACTGACTGAGATGGCTGGCAGATGCACCACTTGTGCCCCCTACTGTGCCAACAATTCCCAACACATGCACACACGCATGTCCACACACATACGTACGCGCGCGCCCACTTGCAGACACGCATGTGCGCACACATGCACGTTTTTACGTAAACATTTCACAAATAAGAGTGGACTACACGCTTGACTCCTTTGGTCAACTAGGCTAGGAGTCTTGACTAAAATTCCACAGGTTGTCCTCAACTATACTAAGCCTGGAACTAAAATGAGAATAGATGGTGACGAGATAAACCACCGTTCTCATGGAATGCCACCGGCGGCACAACCAGATCAAATGTAGGGAAAGATTTTTGAAAGCCAAATAAAAACCAGCCCAGCCACAGTGGCTCCTTTGGCACTCCTGCCTCAATGTCGGATACGCTTTTCAAAGACTGCATTATGATTAATGTTAAATTTAATGTCGTTACAACCCAACATCACAAACGTATTTAAAGCTCATGGCTGTGTTTGCAGCGTTGGACCGCCGGCTAATGCAGTGCACATTAGCGAGTTATGGATTCCGATCATTTGTTGCTAGCGGGATTGATGGGGCCTTTTGATCTAAACGCTAATTCCCACATTGATCCTTAAGTGACTGGCTGACGCAGGATAATTCCTGCAGCCCTATGAGACGTCCCAAGGACACCTTGTAAAGTGACTAATTAAAATAACAGTAATAATAACAATGTCATTTGTTTAAACCAGGAAAGCCTGAAATGTACCAAAAATCTAATTCGCCTAAATTTTAAAGAGTATGCTTGCACGCGCGATTGGATGCGTGCATGTATACATACTGAACCTTGAGGAATCTATATTAATTGATGCGCTGATCATCATCAGCCATGAACAAACCACTACTGGAATAAAAGTGTCCCTTCCTAAGCCGTCGCAAACACTTATGGGTCCTGAGATATAACAATCCACCGTGTATTGGCATGAAGCAATATAATTAGAAAATTAATCAGGACATCGCAACAAGTAACTTATTGATGGCACCATAACTAGTAATGTAAGTATGAAATCTGAAAAAAAGGTCGATTTGCAATTCGCAACTGGTCGCCCTTTTGTGAAGATACATTGGAACCACAACACATGTGCGTGTGCAACCCTTGTCTCAATCCACTGCTAGATGGGGGCTTCACCCCGCTATGGGTATCATGGGGGTATGTGACCATACTTCACCACGCTGCTCAAGGGGGAGGTGATGAAGGGGTGGGGGGCGGGGCATAGACGAATGGATGTTGCACCACTGCCCTCTGCTGACATCGTGGACACGCAGCAGTTTACGCAAGCTGTACCGGTGGGCCCTCGGTTAACGATATTATTTGGTTCCACGATAAATCGCCGTTAATGCAAGTAATCGTTAATCGAGTGTGGGAAATGCATGTTCAAGGCTGAATTTGTTCCAAGACAATCGGAGGTTGAGCTTTTTCACCCTAAAAACACAGTTTATAATATTTAAACTCGCAATTTTAATAAATAAACGTGAAAAAACATTAAATCATTCATATGGATAGAAACATGGATAAACTATGAATAAATAGAGCCTAAAAATGTGCATAAATAGAGCACAAAATAACAATTCTTACCTTAGGCTAAGAAGATGGATGATTGCTGAGCTTTGCTGCTGAGTCCACGTAGGAGCGCTCCAATTGCCCGAAATTGGCGGGTCCGTGTAATATCGTAAACACTTCGCTATTCAAAAATGTCTCATTATTAGAAACAATAGGACCCTATGGGAGGCGGATCGTTAATCGAAATATCGTTAATCTATGGCACTGTAAACCGAGGGACAACTGTATAGTCTTCATCCAAGCACTCAAACCTGCTCTAATTGTCATATTATTTTAGAATCTTGCAGACCCAATTCGGTGTATTAATGTATCGGTTCGAATCTTGTCAGCCTCTCTGATTAAAACTGCGGGTGTCACAGTGACGTGATTTGCAAGAGTTGGTGAGGTCATTGTGTACCAGCGTCCTCATCCAAATTTGCCAACATTTAAAAATGACTCGATCGATCAGAATGCATACCTGTCAACCCCTTATCGATACTTACCTTATTACAGACCAATTCAGACCTTATTGGTCACCCCGTGCCCTTATACATATCAACGTTCAAGGGAGAAACACAAACAAATGGACAACCCATTTCTTTACCCGTATTGAAACAGCTGTATGCCGTATGGACCTGAAAACTCATTTTCCCTGGGCAAGAATACGGGGTAAACCGTGTGGGTTGACAGGTACGGGAATATTTAGCAACCATCGGCACCCAACTGCAAAAACACTCGGTATGACCCTCCTGAAAGTCATGATACCCTGAGCGACTTTCCTGGTCAATAAACGCAATACAATTAGAAACCATATTAATCGATATTTATGTCTTCAGAATCAGAACATGTATTTATACTAGAGGAATCCGATGATCTTTGCACTCTTTGTTCACAGATGTCCAGTAGGGGCACAGGGTAAGAACGTGACAACAACAAATAGTACGAAAACACGATAGCCGTGCAAAGTACAACAAAGGTTCACAAATCTCCCAACACACAAACACAATACAACACTAAAACCATCCCCATCATACCAAGTAAAGCCCACCGAGGTATTAACTTATTTTTGAGAAGCGACTTGGCCACAAATGATAGCTCAACAAAGTGGCCCATCATTTGGACATTTATAGCAGCAACTTAATCTAAAGAAAAATGTAATGTAATATGCGACTAAATTTCGATTTAAAGCTTTCGTGACTGCAAGGATTAATCTTCTTTGGTTCTTTTGGTAAAGTCACGTAGAATGAGAATAAAATAATACATTAATAAAATAACAATAAAATTCTCACGACGTTTCGGTCACAACACAAGTGGCCTTCTTCAGGTGAAAGGAACGTGGATGATACTTTTGTCATCTGGCCACATGGCCAACCTGCTCTAGACCAATTCCGCGACCACATCAATTCCATACACCCAGCCATCAGATTTACCATGGAACTCGAAAAAGATGACAAACTACCCTTTTTGGATGTCTTAATTTAAAGGAGACAATGGTTCAATGAGCCACTCTGTCTACAGAAAAGCTACCCACACAGATGCTTACTTGAAACCGGATTCCCACCACCATCCATCCCAGAAGAACTCCCTCATCAAGACTCTATACCATAGAGCCCAATGCATTTCCGACCAGGAACACATTACCAGTGAACTCAAGCACGTAGACCAGGCTCTCAGGGCTAATGGTTACTCCGACTACACAATCCGCAAAGCCATCACTCCAGTCATGAAGAAGGATCTTCTTGTCGAGCCACTCAAAACCATCACCTTACCCTACATTGCAGGGGTCACTAAAAAGATCTCCAAAATCCTGAATAAACACAAGATCCAGGTCCGATTCAACACAGTACATAAAATCCGTGATCTGGTTCCATCTGTAAAAGATGCTGTTCCAGACATACAGTACCCGGGCGTTAACAAACTAAAGTGCCTCTGTGGTAGTAGCTACATTGGAGAAACCAAACGACATATCTCGGACCGCATCCGCGAACATAAAGCAGACTTGAAACACGGTAGAACGAACTCCTCTGCCGTGGCAGATCACTGTTATAATTCAGTGGGCTCACATGACATTGACTTCTCCAAGACGGAGGTTCTTTGCAAACCAACCGGCTACCATGAGAGATTCGTTCATGAGGCCATTCACATATACAAGCACAGATACAATTTCAACCGAGAAGATGGATTCTGGCTTAGTAACCATTGGAAAGATGTTTTAAACCATTTCCGTTCTTAATTAATTGTATTTTACGATGACCTTCAGACCGCAGCTCTTTCGCCAGCATTGGCTCTTAATACCTCTCACACCACGGTTAATGGTATGGTTTACAACATGGAGTATAACAGCGCCTCGCAGCTGTCTCTCTCCCCCTCCTCTGTTCCGACCATGGATGAACTCGTCCGTCTGAACGGAGCTCGTAGCTATCCATGTTGCTAAAGTTGAGGGTAAGAATCCACCCATTTTTTCGCCATATAGCATTGTGATATATTACGACTTATTGTTGGTAGCTTAGCTGATTGGAGAATATATAGAGTTTATTGATAACATTGAGGTAGTTTATATTTTAGTTTTTTATTGGTTTACTATATGGTATTCATTATATAGTGTAGTGTATACACATTTACTGTTAATAGCTCAGCTTATTGAAGAATATATTGAGTACATTTATTATATTGATGTAATTTAGACCTAGGTTTTTTCACATCGGTTTACTATATGATAGTCGAGTTGTGGCAGCCCCCTTTGGCGTCCATGTACTAGGTGCCTCTGTAGATGTGTAGGCTTTGACTTTAACATAGCTATTTCTATGACCAGTCACAAGCTAATCCCTCAGTTATTTCAATGCTAAATTATCCTGTTTGATTTATACTAGGTGCCTCTGTGGATATGTAGGTTTTGACTTTAACATAGCCATTTCTGTGACCAGTCACAAGCTAATCACTCAGCTATTTCAATGCTAAATTCTCCTGTTTGATTTGTACTAGGTGCCTCTGTGGATGTGCAGGCTTTGACTTTAACATAGCCATTTCTGTGACCAGTCACAAGCTAATCACTCAGCTATTTCAATGCTAAATTATCCTGTTTGATTTGTACCAGGTGCCTCTGTGGATGTGTAAGCTTTGACTTTAACATAGCTATTTCTACGACCAGTCACAAGCTAATCACTCAGCTATTTCAATGCTAAATTCTCCTGTTTGATATGTAAACCCCTTTGTCAAGGTGCCTCACTTCTCTAAACCAGCTTAAAAGACGCTACGAATCTTAACAACGTTCATTGAAGCTCTGTCGTCCCGACAGGTCTGTTCCTTTCACCTGAAGAAGGCCACTTGTGTTGTGACCGAAACGTCGTGAGAATTTTGTTATTTTATTTTATTAATTTATTATTTTATTCTCATTCTACGTGACTTTACCGAAAGAACCAAAGAAGGTAATATGCGACGTTTTGTCTCAATGACCCTTCTTTGTCGTACATGGGTAAACTTGTGAAACGTTGCTGGCAACATCCCAGAAAATACGGAATAATGTTGGGCCAAATTATCGAACGACACACCACGTCGCTGGCCCAACAATGCCCCCAACGGTTCCAACCACGTGCCAATGTTGGGCCAACATTGGCGCAACGTCGCGGGTCAACGTCTGCCCAACGTCGAGGGTCAACGTCGACCTAACGTTGGGCCAACGTCAGCGCAACGTCCTCGGCGCAACGTCCGGGGTGATTACCTGTCAACCCATACGGATTACCCATATTCTTGAAGAAGTAAATTTAAATTTTGATTTAAAGCTTTCGTGACTGCAGGGATTCATGTTATTGGTTATTTCGGTAAAGTCACGTAGATAAATAACAATAAAATAATAATATTTTATTGTTTCCCTTCTACGTGACTTTACCGAAAGAACCAAGAATATGAAGGAAATTTAGTTTTTAAAAAATGTGTTTGTGTTCCCCCCCTTGTGATGGATGATCGTTGAGATTTATAAGGGGCACGGGGGTGACCAACAAGGTCTGAATTGGGCTGCAACAAGGTAGGGCACTCATAAGGGGTTGATAGGTGTGGGGGTCAACGTCAGTGCAACGTCGGGGACAACGTTCGACCTAACGTCGGCCTGACGTCGCGGGCCAACATCGGTGCAACGTCGAGGACCAACGTCCGGGGCCAACGTCCACGCAACGTCGAGGGTCAACGTCGGCGCAAACTTCCGTGCCGAACGTCGAGGGCGAACGTCGGCGCAACGTCGAGGGCCAACGTTGACGCAACGTCGAGGGCCAAGGTTGACGCAACGTCGGGTGTGGGTGTCGCCCCTCCAGTGCGACCGGGAGAGCGCGGAGGAGCCATGCACACGGACGCGTCCGAGGCTGTCCGCGGCCTCATCAAGAAGAAGGACGACGTTGAGGCGCAGATCAAGGCCCTCCACGAAGTCCTCGAGTCGGTAATTGCTTCTGGTCCAATTTCAATATACTATATAAGTTTACTAGCGGTCTTTAACAAACAAAGAAACAAAAAAAACACACAACGGCGAACGGCGACTTTGTGGTGTAGGCCCCCGTGCCGTTTACGTGGCGTGGTGATTGGGGAGTGTGGCGAAGCGCTTGTGTGCGGTGTTCGTTTTAAATCTTTCGTGATCTTCAAGCTGTGCTCTGTTGATCGATAACTGATGGAACAAACGCTTGCCGACGACCTCGGTGCGTCGTTCGGTAGCCGTGGAGCTGAGGCATTGCCCGCCGAGTCGAGTTTATACGCCAAGTATTAGTTGCCGTTTTCGATTCTCGGGTTTCTTTGTTTTGCGTTTCTTAGGTTTCCTACGCGTGTGTAAAATGACTCTTAAAAAGTCAAATGCAACGCTTAATCGGCGTTAGAATACGCTATCTAAATATACAACGCTTTCACAAGGGTCGTTGTTTAAAACGGACTGATGCTTTATTATGCTCTTGTCAAAATGTGTTACATTTCCTATGCTTTCATTAGTGCGAGCGGTGGCGCAGTGGTTAGCGCACTGCACTGTAAACCAAATAGCAGACGTGCGTTCGATTAAACGGCCCCGGCAAACATCAACGGGGAAGAGTGGCGACGAAAACTTAAACAATTTTTTTTATTTTATCAGGTAAGGCCCCACTGAGCTGTATAGCTCTTTTTTTCAGAAGCGACCTGGCAATCACAAGTAATAGCTCAGAAGCGGCCTTTTCGCGTGGACATTTATAGCAGCCAAATACTCTAAACGCGTGATGTTGGTTATAAATGTGGAGGGGAGAACCGGAGGACCCGGAGACAATTTCACGCAACCACGGGGAGAACATGCAGACTCCAAATATACAGCAACAGGCGTCAGGGTCGTGATCGAACTCACGACCTCCTGCATACCGGGTGAGGTAGTTAACATCTCCTAGCCACCCGTGACTCCCATCTGAACGGATCCTGCGTCTTCAGCATGACCCACGGGACGTGCAGAGGCCCACATCCAGCAATAGATTGACAAAGGCTGGAACAATTTTTAGTTGTGCTGTCTTTGTCTGCCTCGCTTCTACCATCCGTATTCGATGCAGGTTTCTGTCAACCTTAGAGTCGTTTTTAATCGATGGGAAACGCAACTCGCCTATCACGTTTTCGCCGCTCTGGCTCTCAGGTTTGTGGATTTCTCGACGCTTTCCTGGTTCGGTCTCCACGATTCCTCAGTTTTCGGTGATACCGCAACCACCTTCCCTCAATCTAACACACAGTAGGCTTTTGCGACCAATATCCATAATACAGGGTTTTTTTTGGGTTAGGTCGCGTAAATATATAAATGTGTCGTTAAACCTGCCACCACCAGACACAGCCAATTAGTTAGGTTTGTCACCTAAACAGAACATGCCAATTCCTTACTATTCAGTTCAGTTTATTTTCAGTTCAGTTTATTTTGGTACAGCCCTGTGAGCCATTCGGCTCTTGAATCGGGTGCAACCACAACAAACAAAAAAAACACGAACAAGAAAAACATCTTAAAGTGACTATGTGACTGTGCAAACAGAAAATCCATGGAAAAAAAACAGCTAAAATATTCCTGAAAAAATCACCGTACACCAACGCTGTGTGCAAAAAATCCCAGTGGGATGCAAGTCAAACAACAACCACCACAAAAACTTAGATTAAGGCCATCAGTCTAACTCCGTACTACAACAAAACAAACATGTCCAAACCAAAAAACTTTTCCAAATCACCAAAAAATAAAGCCATAATTGCAACGTAACAGTGATCACAAGGACTGTGACCGAATTTTTACAATAAACTACATAAATAACATGTAACACCAAATCCTAGAGCCATAGCTGGCTGCATGAGTTACTCCACAACAACAGAAGCATCGGTCGGAGTATCAAATTTTTCAATGCACCTTTAAGATCAGCACGCTAAATCAAAATACAGATAATGCTTTGCAGCGTCATCCGGAGCGAAACATTTTATTTTATTTTACGCCAATGAATAGCAGTGGCAGCTAGGAGTGTACAACTTCTCGAGCAGTTTTGAGAGAAGATCTCATTGGTAGCGATTCAAGTTGCAGTTTATTGGCAAAAGCATTCCAGACTCTGGGGGCATCAATAGCAAAGGCCCTTCCAGTTTTTTTACGGCAATAGGGAATGTGAAGCTGGTAAATGAGCGAAGACCTGAGGTCAAATTTGTTCTTTGAAACAGAGAGGAGATCCAGCAGGTAGTCTGCAGATTTTTTTTGTTTATTATGATTATACCATCAGTAAGTGTACATAATGTACCCGCCTGATGCTCACCCACCTCGACCGGCCTTATCACTTGCATGTTAACATTCTAAGTGATCCTTTTCCTTGCCACGTTGGTCTCATTTCCAGCACTAACACTTGCAGGCCTCTTTTCAGAAATGTTGGGGCTAAGATGTTCAATAAAAATACGAAAATAAGGCAGAGACCAAGGAGGAGCAAACACGTCGGCAGACAAGCGTGTCTTTTAAAAACTTGGTGAGCGCTGCGTGGCTCAGAGCGTATTATGATAAAATGTAATAACAAATGGTGTAACAACATTGACAAAATTATCGATTTTTTTTATGTACTCGTGATCGTGAATCGTCATAATTGAATCACGGAAATTGGTTGCTGGTTGCCTCGGAGCGTTCATCGCTCTCATTGGCTGAGCGAAAGTAAATAAAGATGGCGGCGGGTGCATTTCCGATACCAGCGCTGCTGCACATTCAACCACTGCGTTTAGGCTGTGGGGAATCGTGATGTGGCCTTGCGTGGGTGTGTGGGTGTGAGCACATCTGTCCGATTTGTATCTACCTGTGTATGAGGCACCTCACTTGCCATGTGCCATGGTGTTGTCTCCACCATCCGATGGCAAATAGCGTCCGTCACGATGCGAATGAAGGCAGGATTTACACTGGGAGGCGCTAACGTGCCTGCGCCATGTGCCCTTACTCCCGTCGCAGTTGCCAATGCCGGTGTGTTGGAGAGTAAAGCCACAACATTTACAATCTGAGTACGACGTTTCGCCAGTAATTACAACTAGCTTCATCAGGCGACAGCCAGATTTGGCTTCCCTCACTCTGTGTCACTGTGTTGTTCATCAGCAGGGCAATGTGGGGATGAAGGGGGAGCTTGTGGATGCCGAAGGCTTTCCACGCAACGACATCGATGTCTTCCAGGTCCGCACGACGAGGCACAGCATCATATGTGAGTATGCTCATCCGCACATCGGTGGACGGTTACACAAATCCCATCAACAGCCAATGCCATTGACCTCAGCACACCTGCCTGGCTTTTAATTTCCGATCTTAAAGTTTCCCCGCCATCACACTTTCCCCTTGTTCCAGTGCCTAACTCCAACATGCCCTTGTTATTGGGGGGAGATTGGCAACAATATAAGTAGGAGGATTCTGAAATTAGTGACCAGATAGGCTCAGGTCCAGAATTATGGGATTCCTCGTGTAATTCCAAGTACCAAAGGCTGTTGAACCTCCATTAGAGAGACAATGACACCGCAACAGAGTAGTGGACCTTCGGGGGCCAAAGACATCAACAGACACTGGAAGAGAAGTAGCTACTGCTCAGTGTCCTACGAGCCACCAACTATCAAACTATGACTTAAAGTATATAACAAACTAAAGGAAATGCAACCAGTTACAGGACGAAATAACCCACCGCACTCACGGAACAGAAGCTGAGATGTGTAAAACCTCGTGCCAGGGCTTGTGTTCTGCTATAAACCAGCTCCCGATATCTAACAAGATCAGGTGCATTCTGGGTAATTTGGTCCTGAACTTCCAAGTTCCAGTGTGCAACTCCGGACAGTGCTTGAAAGCCCCCCACTCCCCTCCCCCGTGTGTTCTGCATGCAGGCCTACAGAACGACCACAAGGCGCTGATGGCCGACATCGAGGAGGCGCTGCACAAGTTGCACGCTCACCAGCGCAAGAAGCACGAGAGGGACTGCATGGAGACGCAGGCCGCGGTGGCCCCAGCTGTGGCCTTCGCCCGCGTTGACACCGTCTCTCCCGGCTCGCCGGCCAGCATGGCTGTACGTTGTGGCTCATGGGGGGTGGAGGCATTTCCTGGGTCTCCTGTGGATTCTTTTGTGTGTTTGTGTGTCCTTTATACTAGCTTGCTTGTGGGTCCTGTGTATAGCTTGCTTGTGTGTACTGTGTACTAGCTTGCTTGGGAATTCTGTGTTTACTGGCTTGTGTGCTGTGTACTAGCTTGCTTATGTCTCCATTTGAGTGTTGTGAGTTTAATACTTCACGCATGACAGTAAATGTGCTCATGGTCTCGCTGTGTGATGCCACAATCCACTGCTCGTTTTACCCATCATCGTGGCATGCAGGGCTTGCTGCAGGGGGATGAAGTCGTCACGTTTGGCTCTGTGACCCCGCAGAACTTCCAGAACCTGCAGAACATCGCCACAGTCGTGCAGCACAGCGAGAGGGTATGCATTAGCCTGTATAATGATTATAATAGATTTTGAATCTTTGGAATTCATGCCATTATTTTTACGCAATGCTGTCACGAAAGCACTATGTTTCACAGATGGGAATAATCTGTGTCATTATTATTATGCTTGTTTAGCCAGGAAAGTCTCACCGAGTTTCATGACCTTGTCAGAAGGGTCTCTGCCAAGCTTTGCAGTTGGGGTTAATGATTGCTTTGTATAATTCCAGTTGAGTCATTTGAAATCTAAAACAATTTTGTTGCGAATGTGGACTGTGACGCAGGTGCACACGGAATGCAATTTTTCTAATTACGTCACGGGATCTTTAACATTCACTGTGAAGCAGACGCTCTGTATTTATGGTCACTGTGTAGTCATGATGGCAGCACCGTAATGCCGTACGCCCATGATTCTCGATGTTTGAAGTTGGATATCTCAATTTTAAACATGGGAAGTTGTGTGATTACCTATGTTTTGTACAGTGACGCCTGTGACCAAATCACACAGAATGCGCCCAATCTAGTCAAGATCTTTAAAGCTAAGCAGGGTTGTTTCTGGATAGTGCTTGGATGGGTAACCACCATGTGTAAGACAGGTGTCAGCCGCCCCTGGGATACTTCGTGGTCAGCAGAGGGCAGGGCAGCAAAATCCATTGCTCTGTAGATGTATGCTCCCGTGTCTATGCTCCCCCTCTTCATCAACTCACACTGGCCAACATGGTGATGTATGGTCAAATAATCCTCACGACATGCACTCACGAGTGGGGAGGCTCTCACCCAACAGTATGTTGCCTAAAGAGCTGTACATGTATGGTCATGTGCGGTGGGGACATGTCTTTACGTGCTTGTTTCTTGATTCCCAAATTGCCTGAGCAGAAGCCACTCAGGGTGTCAGTGCTACGAGGCGGCAGCTTGGTCACCTTGACCCTGACCCCGCAGCGTTGGAGTGGACGAGGCCTGCTGGGGTGAGTTCGACAGTATAACCCATTGACTGACTGGGGAAGACCTTCATCCAGCAGTCGAGAAATCATGACTTGTATATGAAGACCAATGCAGATATTTAATTTGAATTTACCACCTAAGTGGAAAAAAAACCTTGTCATGTTTATTTTCCAGAGGACTATAACCATGGATGATAATAATTGTGATAACTAATGTGGATGTAATGCTTTTTCTTCTACACAATTCAATTAATGGCCATGATTCTCCTTAATGGTTGGAACATTTACTCTGCCTATTGACTAATGTGCAAAGTCAAGCACAATCAATAAGAGACATTTTAATAACATACTCTATATTTACTCTTTGGTTATTTTGGTAAAGTCACGTAGAAAGAACAAATAAATTAAATAACAGCATACGACGTTTCAATTGCAACACAAGCAATCATCATCAGGCACAAATGAAAGAGAAAACAACCTAGTAAACTTAGAAATGTCATGCAGAGTCGGCTAACATAACAGTCAACACCCTACCTGGTTGGCCTATGTGTGTGTCTCTCTCTGTGTTACCTCTCTCTGCTTGTGTGTCTGTCTGTGTGTCTCCGTGTCTGTGTTTTGTCTCTCAAATTTAGCATTCTTTGGAAGAAGGTAATCAACCAGGTAGGGTGTTGACTCTTCTTTGGTTCTTTCGGTAAAGTCACGTAGAATGAGAATAAAATAATAAAATAAAACAATTAAATTCTCACGACGTTTCGGACACAACACAAGTAGCCGTTGTGTTGTGGCCGAAACGTCGTGAGAATTTAATTTTATTATTTTATTCTCATTCTACGTGACTTTACCGAAAGAACCAAAGAAGATGAATCCTTGCAGTCACGAAAGCTTTAAATCGAAATTTAGGGTGTTGACTTATGTTAGCCGACTCTGTGTTGTATTGCATTATATTTTTAAGTTTACTAGGTTTGTTTTCTCTCTCATTTGTACCTGATGATGATTGCTTGTGTTGCAATCGAAACGTCGTATGCCTTTATTTTTCTTTCTACGTGACTTTACCTAAAGAACCAAAGAGCAATTCCTGCAGTCACGAACGCTCCAAATCAAGTTTGATACTCTATATTTGTTTAATACATTTATTTGTATTGCTTGTTTTGTTTTAATACATTGTGATGTGTTAAAAGTATTGTGTTGTGTTTGAAATACAGAGTCGAATTTTGCTAATGAGACTTAAAAACTTTCTTTATCAAGTGTCGAGGCGGTGGAACTGAACTTGTGGCCAAGGGCTGCTGGACACCCGTGAAATAGAGCTTAATAGATCATCAGATGCCACCAATATAAACAAAAAATCTGATTTTGAAGGTCTGGAGGGGCTCAAGGGCCGGAGGGGCCTGGGTACCAGGCCATGGAGAGAGTGGAAATTGAACAAGAGACGTAATTTCATTCCTTGAACCAGGGTCCATGGCAACCTCGCTACTTCTTGTTAGTTTCTCATTCCGCTTGTCCTGGTGAGGGTTTGCGGCGGCAGCATGTTCAGTAGGGCGGTCCAGACCTCCCTTTCCCTGGCGACAGACTCTAGCTCTACCTGGGGAATTTCCATGCGTTCCCAGGCCAGACAAGCGACATAGTCCTGCCAGCGGGTCTTGGACCGGCCCCGATAATGTAAAAGAGTAAATTCCCAAACATTACACACTTAATTCAGTGTGAGGACAAGACATAATACGTGGGTATTTACATTAAATGCATGCAAACTTATAATAAACGCAATACTTTGATATGTTTGTTGATTTTAATAAGAATGTTAACACGTGTTTTTCATTTTTTATTTCACAGCTGCAACATTCTTCCCATGGCACGGTGATAATTTTAACATTTTTTTTGCTGCAGGATGGAATATATGCACAAATATGGGATTGCTTTTTTCCAAGGACTAACAAAAAGTTCTGTAATGTATTGAAATAGTTTCAAGTGTGGTAGCAATTATTTACTATGTGCATATAACTTCAACACGGACGTGTCTCGTGCTCTTTACAGTGTGGAAATATTGTCTAATAAATGCTTCAATTACTTTAATCTGTGCTGATTTGTAAACTTATTTGCTCATGTGTGGTTTTTAGTGGTGGTACTGACCGATGGTGGCCCCAAAAAATAAACTATTTTTGGATACCTTCCTTTCAATGTATAAACCCCGAGGGAAATTACAGAAGAAATCGACAAGAGATATTTCGCGAGATGAGAGAAATGCGAACAAATGCAAGAGGTATAATTATATGAAAGAAGGTGCAGATGAGACAAGCCGAGTGAAATTATAGATGTAGACAAGAAATGGATGTAGTGAGATGAGAGAAGAGATTCAAGATAGATGAGAGCGAGGAATTGGTTTATGTATTCATTGGCTTGCTCTAATTAGGATTAAGTTGTACATTTGAATCTGGGACCACTTGAGTTGCCTAGTGCCACCACTAAATGGGTTTTCTCCAGACTCCCAAAACCACCTGGGCTTTGAAGTGGCCACGAGATGGTGGTACAATAGGTGGGTTCATTAAACTACCAGATGTTCTCGCCAATGGCCCTATTAAGATATGGATCCTAGCTGGAGGCAACACTGTCGTCCCTAACACTCCTGGTGACAATGCCGACACAAGCCATCCCACGCACCTACACCGTCAAGTAACCGAGAGGACTCGGAAAGTACTCATTGTGCTAAAGAGTATGGTAGTCATGTATATAGTACTCAAGTGTATTGCGTCCATGAACTGATAACCAGTGTCAAAATGCGTGTTACATTCTGCTCAGTTGGACTCGTATAATACTCATTGTTACTCGGAGTGCAAGTGACAGACCACGTGTTGCATCCAGCGCATCCGCACCATCTACCCAGTTAAACATGCACGTTGAGCCAACGTTGGGTCAACAGTTCCAACCACGTGCCAACGTTGGCATTCTTACTGGATAGGTAACTAAGAGAACTCGTATAATAGAGTACTCATAGCACGTGGACTAACCAGATGCAGCAGCTAACACGTGTTAGTTGCATCTCGCTATTGAATGTGTTTATATTAAATCATACATGTCAACCCATACGGTTCACCCCGTATTCTTGTACAAGGAAATTTATTTTTTCAGGTCCATACGGGCCGTCCATAAATGGCGAATGACGTCACGCGATTTTGGACGATTTTTAACCTCCCCCCCCCCTTCGTCACACGACGTCACAAAAAGTCAGACCCCCCCCTCAAATATGACGTCACAAAGCTCTGCCCCCCCCCCAAAAAAACATGCTCAAATCGCTTTAATATATTGTCATTGTAGTGCGTATTTAATGTGGCGCTGCACTCTGATGTTGTAGGAGAAAACATTTAAAAAGTCTATTTAATTAAGTAGAACATGTTTTGATTTAAAGCTTTCGTGACTGCAGGGATTCATATTCTTGGTTCTTTCGGTAAAGTCACGTAGAAGGGAAACAATAAAATAATAAAAATATAAAACAATTAAATTCTCACGACGTTTCGACTGCAACACAAGCAATCATCATCAGGTGTGAAAACCACAACAAGAAAATTTGAAAAAAGTGGCGGTTATTTTTAACGTTAGCACCACGGAGAGCGATTTGACAGTTTGTTCAGATGGACGAGTCCATCTATGTTCGGAAAAGAGGAGGGGGGAGTCGAAAAATAATGGATGCGGTCTGAATGCCACCTTAAGCGTGAACAATTAATTAAGACCCGAAATGGTCCTCGGCGCAACGTCCGGGGTGATTACCTGTCAACCCATGCGGATTACCCACATTCTTGAGTAAGGAAATTTAAATTTTGATTTAAAGCTTTCGTGACTGCAGGGATTCATATTCTTGGTTCTTTCGGTAAAGTCACGTAGAAGGGAAACAAAAAAAATAATTTAAAAAATATTATTTTATTGTTTCCCTTCTACGTGACTTTACCGAAAGAACCAAGAATATAGAACATGTCTATATTTAAAGTTGCGCATTTCGATGTGACGTCACATTTCTAAACCCCCCCCCCGCCCCTCGTCACACATCGTCACAAATGTCTGACCCCCCCCCCCATAGGTGCGTGACGTCATTTATGGACGGCCCCATACGGCGTACAGCCGTTTCAATATGGGGGGGGGGGGAATGTCTGTGTTTTTCCCTTGTGATGTTTTATTTTTTAGGATGAACGTTGAGATGCATCAGGGCACGGGGTGACCAACACGTTCTGAATTGGTCTGTAATAAGGCAGGGCACCGACAGGGGGTTGACAGGTATGGTTTATACTCTCTGGTTCTTTCGGTAAAATCACGTGGATAGAAAAAAATAATAAAATAAAACACGACGTTTCGGTCGCAACGCAAGCGTCCGTCTTCAGGTGAGATAAAATTATCTGCTGTTGTGGCTTTATATAGGCATGGGAAGGTGGTGGGGGGGGGGAAGGAGTTTGGCTGTGGGAGGGAGTTCACAGGGGAGAGGGGGGAGGGGTTCGTGGCGTGCATGGACGGGTGGGTGGGTGAGGTACGTGGCGATACAGCACGAGACCCTACCGTGGGAACTTCTCGTCGGGTTTTACGAAACGCGATTTGAGTGGCGGCCACCGTACCGCCGCGGGTCCCCCCGCGATGTCACTGTGTGGTGTGGGGGTCAGAGGGCGGACGCACGCGCTCGGGCTGCTGCTGTGTCGGGGGCGGCAGCCGGGGCGACTACGCGCAGCGTGGCGATCCCAACTCCCTGGGGAGGGCGGGGGGTGGCTGCTACAGCACCACAAACTACAACTCCGCGCAAAACTTTAAAGCGTTTAACGTCACCTTCGACGCACGCACTGAACGCCGTCGGCGGCTCCCGCGCCCGAGGATGCGGCGACGCGTGACGAGTGGGCCGAGGTCGGCGCTTCGAGACGAGGCAGCGGCGGCGGCCGCATCTCCTCCGCCTGCTTCGTCGTGACCTTGGTGAGCGCGCGCGCGGCTCAGCCTCGCGGGTGAGCGGTGGGATATTGAAACCGAAACGCCGAGCCTGGCCCCTTGCTGATCTCTTCACTCGACGCGGGCTGTTGCTGACCCGTCCGGAGCTGTACCTGGCCAGCCCCGCGCTTTACCTTGCCCGACCAGCGCTTTACTTGGCCCCGACCTGGCCCTTACCTGAGCCGACCGACCAAGGCTGTACCTGACCCGTCCTTAACTGTACCTGACCCGTCCTTAGCTGTACCTGACCTGTCCCGGACTTTACCTGACCCGACCTTAGCTGTACCTGACCCGACCTTAGCTGTACCCGACCCGTCCTTAACTGTACCTGACCCGTCCCGGACTTTACCTGACCCGTCCGTAACTGTACCTGACCTGTCCCGGACTTTACCTGACCTTACCTTAGCTGTACCTGACCCGACCCGGACTTTACTTGACCCGACCTTAGCTGTACCTGACCCGTCCTTAACTGTACATGACCCGTCCTTAGCTGTACCTGACCCGACCTTAGCTGTACCTGACCCTACCTTAGCTGTACCTGACCCGTCCTTAGTTGTACTTGACCCGTCCTTAGCTGTACCTGACCCGACCTTAGCTGTACCTGACCCTACCTTAGCTGTACCTGACCCGATCAAGGCTGTACCTGACCCGTCCCGGACTTTACCTGACCCGACCTTAGCTGTACCTGACCCGTCCTTAGCTGTACCTGACCCGACCTTAACTGTACCTGACCCGACCTTAACTGTACCTGACCCGTCCCGGACTTTACCTGACCCGACCTTAGCTGTACCTGACCCGTCCTTAGCTGTACCTGACCCGACCTTAACTGTACCTGACCCGACCTTAGCTGTACCTGACCCGACCTTAACTGTACCTGACCCGACCTTAACTGTACCTGACCCGTCCCGGACTTTACCTGACCCGACCTTAGCTGTACCTGACCCGTCCTTAGCTGTACCTGACCTGTCCCGGACTTTACCTGACCCTACCTTAGCTGTACCTGACCCGTCCCGGACTTTACCTAACCCGACCTTAACTGTACCTGACTCGACCTTAGCTGTACCTGACCCGACCAAGGCTGTACCTGACCCGTCCCGGACTTTACCTGACCCGACCTTAGCTGTACCTGACCCGACCTTAACTGTACCTGACCCGACCTTAACTGTACCTGACCCGTCCTTAGCTGTACCTGACCCGTCCCGGACTTTACCTGACCCGACCTTAGCTGTACCTGACCCGACCTTAACTGTACCTGACCCGACCTTAACTGTACCTGACCCGTCCTTAGCTGTACCTGACCCAACCCGGGCTTTACCTGACCCGACCCGATCTGGGCTTTAGCTGACCCGACCTGTATTGTACCTGACCCGACTCGGACTTTACCTGACCCGACCCAGGCTGTACCTGACCCGACCTGTCATTTACCTAACCTGTGCTTTACCTGACCTGCGGTTTACCTAACTTGTCCTAGACTTTACCTAACCCCGGCTTTACCTGACCACGTTAGAATATTAACCGACCCGTAACCGGTTTCATAAACACTTTTAAGGCACATTTTGCTTCACACCGATTATATTGTAATAAATATTACAGCCTCTTGTCAATCCCATGGTAAATGAAGACCTCCCTGTGCCATTTCGGTGTGATTGACCATACTTGGTCAATCATACTTCACCACGCTGGTCAGTGCGGGCTGGGGAATTGGACGGGGGATGACATTGGGATGACGCAGCCGACATGACCGGTTCGGATATCACTTGCCACTGATGTTAGCCTTGGTCAGGAATCGAACTTGGGGAGGGACGGGTGCATACCGTGGTGCACTGACAACTGTGTGACCGCTCGATCATTTACACCGATTTAGCCTGGGAAATTTTCACGATAGTGTTTTTACACAAATGACCAGCTAGATTTTACTCGACCTAGCCTTGCCCTTTAACCTAATCAACCCGGGTCTTTTTCCCCGTCCTCGCTCAGGTCTTCACCCTACTCAGCCAAGGCTCCAAGCCAGCATGGCGTCGCTCGGGAGCCGGCAACTCCTCCTGACTCTTGCTGTGGCTACCAGGCGTCGGATGCCACCCTCCTCGGTCATTCGTGTCTGGGCGTCCACGGTGACAAGCGGCCGCAATATTGACAGGGAAGTTGGAATTGACGGGCTCGGTGGTCCTAGTCTATACTCGTGTGCCAAGCATCGTCTTCACTCAAAAGCAGCTCCTCCTTGTAACTCCCGGACACTCAGGAACTCGGCTACTCGGGTGCCCATTGTGGTGCCGAGGAACTGCTCGATATCCCTGTCCAGGAGCTACTCGCTGAGCAGCAGGAGCGCCACGTCGGAGCTAGACGCGGTGCAGCAGGTCCTGTCCGCCTCGGACCATGTGTGGAGGGAGGAAATGGACGAAGCCGATTGCTACGACCCCCAGGTGGACCCGCGCCGTTTCCAGCGCATGTCCGACGACTACGCGGAGCTGTGCTGCTGCGCCGAAGACGTGGGGTCGACTCCGGTGTCGCTGGACGAGGCGCAGGCTGTGCTGGCTGAGCTGCTGTGCAGGCGGGAGCACGCCCACGCCCACGAGCTGCTCGTCTGCCTGCAGGCCGTCGGCGGCGTAGAGGCCTGGTACCGCCGGACCCTGCACAGGGACAGCCGCTTCAAAGTTCTCCTCGGCCTAGTGTCGAGCAAGGTGGGCAACATGAACGGCCGGGAGCTGGTGAGCACCCTGACGGTGCTCTGCCGCACCGGACTGAGCCCCACGCACCCCCTGTACGCCAAGTGCGAGGCGGAGCTGTGCCGCCGTGCCGACGACATGAGCTTGGAGCAGTTGCTGCTGGTGGCCGACGTTTGGAGGCTGATCGGCTACCGCGCACCTCGCTTCCTGGAGCTTCTGTTCGCACGCGCGATGCGGGACTGGGCCGGGCTGAGCCGGCCCTGCACGGTGCAGCTGCTGTACATCGTGGGCGAGAATCGCGGCGCGCCGGATGGCCTCGTGAGCAAGCTGGAACAGCTGGTGGTGCGGCACGTCAGCGAGATGACTGCCGAGGAGGTAGGCGCCAGCTGCCTCGCGTTCTTCAAGTCGCGCCACAAGGTGTTGGCGCAGACGATGCAGCAGATCGGCGACAAGGTGACGACCGACATGCGCAGCATCAGCAACTTCGGCCTCATCGGGGTGCTCAAGCTGTTCCGGCTCACGCACTTCGACCACGTGCCCTTCCTCCGGCGCCTGTGCACTGTGGTGCCGACACGCTTGCCCGACCTTGGGGTACAGGGCGTGATGCACGTGGCACTCGCCTGCGCCGCGCTGCACTACCTGGATGAGCCGCTGATGCGTGCCTTGGCGGCGCAGGTGAAGAAGCGCTCCAGCTTCGGCCGGAGCAAGGACCTCGCCAAGCTCCTGTGGGCATTCGGGTCGCTGGCGTGCGAGCTGCCAGGCGCCACTGAGGACATGTATGCTGCGCTGGTGCAGTTGCTACGAGAGCGCAGCGCGCAGTTTGAGCGCTACCCCCGGCACATGGTGACGGCGCTGCTGGCGCTCGCGTTCACCGGCCGCTTCCCCCAGGACCTCTTGAACGAAGTGCTGAGCCCGCGCTACAGCAACCTCCTTGAGCAGAGGACCAAGGAGGAAATGAGGGCAGACCTCTACACGTTGGACGCATCGGTCGGCCTGGAGTGCCCGGGCTACGCCGGGAACCGACTGGACAGAGTCACGCGGCAGGAGATGTGGCACATGATGCAGAACAAGCTGACGATGGCGGCACTGACGAGGCCGGAGGTGAGCAAGGCGCTTGAGGCGCTGGCCGTGGTGCTGGGCGGGAGCCAGTTGGCTCAAGCTCACGCGGTGCTCCCGCACTCGCGATCCTATGACATTGAGGTTCACTTCGACGAGAGGGGGCGGCCCGTGCCCTTCGTTGCCAAAGACGTCGATGGCGAGCATTTGATGGCCATTGCTGGGAACCAGCATGAGCCGCCTCAGCGGTTTGAAACACAGCCAAAGGAGGTGGAAATCGCAGACGAGCTCATCTCAAAGTTGTTCAGGGGAAGGAGTGCGGGTGCCTCTCGCGGCGATCCAAATGTTCGCTCCCAAAAGAGCCCACTGGTCGAGTCCCTGACCAGAGCGGCTGGCCGGGTGCCCCTAACGGCCAGCCTCGTGCAGGCGCTGACCAACAGGGAGCTGCCGGAAAGTGGAAGGTCCCCCGATAGTGTCTGTGTGAATGAGCGTGCTACTTCACAATATCATCAGCAGCAGGGCCCTGTGAGAAAGGTGGCCATGCAAGTGACGAACCACAACAACTACCTGTACCGCATGCAGAGGCACACGGGGCTGCAAGCCATGAAGCGACGACAGCTGCTACTGAGCGGCTACACGGTGGTAGAGATCCCCTACTGGGACTGGATGCCAATGCTCAATGAGCCCTTGAAGAATCGAGTGGCCTACATTGAGAGGAAACTTAATTTTTGTAGAGTGGAGTGACAGGTGTGTGAGGAGACATGAGAGGAGAAACTCGCGCCAAACAGAGATGTCGGCGACCAGCCGGAAATTAAGTCCATGGGCATGTGGATAACATCTTCCAAGGGTCTTTAAGACAGCAGTACTGAATAGCAGGTTCCCAGACATTGCTGTGCACAAGCTTGGATTATTCCTTTGTATGCATGGGTTCTCTCTGTATACGTCAGTTTTCTCCCACATTCCAAAAAAATGTTGGTGAAGCTTTCCTGAATAAATTACCCTCTTTTTTTCAGGCCTTTGTCAATCCACTGCTGGATGAAGGCCTCCTCGTGCCTTGTCGGTCACGGGAATTGTTTCACCATACTTCATACTGGTTTGTGCGGGTTGGTGAAGGGTGTGGAGAAGGATGCAGGATCGTTTTACATATTGCTTGCCACTGATGTTAGCCGTGGCTGGGAATCTACCTCAGGTCATGGAGTTCATAGTTCATTCCACCAACCATGGCACCACTGTTCCACAAAATAACACTATGTATTAAAATACTACTGTCCATCCAGTGTTAATCTGTCATCACTGACCGATCAGAACACTCGTATTGGTCCATCATCACTGATCAGAACGCTCTATGGTGTTGATGCATCCTCACGAAAGGCAATGTAACCTGCGTTGTACACCCTTCGATTTGCCATATTATTTCCCGCCAATGCTGGACCAGACGGCGAGCTCAACTTGGGGAACGTGGGGCAGGTGGTGGGAATGACACGTTAAGTGGGAAATGCATTGTATTGATTGAGTGGCTGCTTATGTGAAATGGGAAACATAAAGATTTTATTTGAACCTCCTTTGGTATTGATCTGTCAGCAATGGTTGTGTGGTGCATGGTGAGTATTGTTAGTCTGGTGAGTGAGTGGTATGAGGTTGGTGGTGAGTGGTCAGTCATACAAGGTGATTGGTGAGTTTCTAGTGAGTGGACAATGTCAGGCGAATGATGTGATGAATGGTATCAGATGAGTCATATAAAGTGGCTGGTGAGGCTCAGGTGAGTATGAGTGATATCAAGTGACTGGTATTAGGTGAGTTACATCACCATATTTGTGGGATGGAGCATCTAGTGACGGGAACAAAACATTGAATGTTTACATAATTGGCTGTATTACACAAGCCCAAATGACGTCGTGATGTGATCAGATCTAGTTATTTTATAATATGCTTTGTAATTTCAAAAATGCCACTCAGTATGACTTCCCCAAACAGCTGGAGGCACTTTAATATCTGTTGAGCACCTATTGGTACCTTAAAAGTGCATAGCTCCAGTGGCTTCCTGATATCGGAAGGAAGAGCCTTCCATAATAGAGGTTTTTTTTTTGGGTTAGATCGCGTACCTTCCCGTAAACCACTACACTGCAACTTCTTCAACAAAGAAATAGCAAACCTCTTCGAACCTTTTGCTGAAGCCCTGTCGTCGTGGTTAGCAGACCTCAAAATCAAGAATATATCCATTGTCATTTCTTAGAATACATTAATCCCTCCCCCTCATTGGTCTTTGCACCTGATTGACTCACACGTGATGACATCACATTTATCCCTCTCCACAAATTCTGGGTTTACTCTCCAATGCACCGGTGTGCTGAACTTGTAACCAATTGGCATGTTTTGTTTACGTGACAAACCTTACTAATTATCTGTGGCGGGTTTAACGACACAGTTATATTTACATGATCTCACCCAAAAAAATCCATTATGGTTAATATTAGGTCGCGAAAGCCTATGTGTTAAGCCTTCGTGTTAAATTGTCAGCTCGTGAACATCATTGACACACACAAAAGTGGAATAGAATCGTCTGCCAAAGTTCCTTCCCGCACTCCTTTGCAAAGCGTACCCTTTGCATGCCCACCACTCCACGGAAATAACTGCATCTTTGTGCAACCCAGCATTGTTGAGGCACGTTCACACCGCGGCTGAAATGCAACAAATTTACAGCCGTCCACCACGGCCGACGTGGATGCACGGGAGGGTAAAACATTAAATTCCAATAAGCCTGTGTCGCATATAAGGTGTTTTAGCAGAATGTGATTCAGTTATCGAAGTTGTCGGTCATCGAGGCGGTAATTGTAAGTACAGTACTGTATAGGCAATATGTCGTCAACAAACCTGTTTATAAACATACATTCTTGGGCATGACTTTGCTCATTACCAAACTACAGCCGTCTTTAGGGTCTAAAATCATTCCCTGTAGTACATTTCTGGCAGAGGTTAGATAGTACCCGGACCCAAGGGATGAGGTTGTTCACGCGTGAATATGTATGCAATGGTTGTTGTGACCAATACATAACAGTATGCAGAAATGTAATCTTTCGAAAACTGAAACGAAAGGTATAATCACCGCCTAAATACCTGTTTGTATACAACATTTATCGTATACACTCCATCTGTGGTGCCACAGCCGCGGAGCGCCGCGACTCCCCCCTGCCCCCCACCCTGAGCACACGCACACGCAGCACACACTTGTGGTGTCCCGACGGGGGATCGCCTGGCACAACGGGTTTTCATCCGAAGGGCCCCTAGGTGGGAAGTCCCGCGGTTTCCCGGTGTCGGGAGATTGGCCAACCCTCCCAGGACAAATCACATTGCGGCGCCCCTAAATTGGCTTAAAATTGTGCACACAAAGGTTCACCGAGCCAGCCGCAATGAGTCACGCACGACATCGGGAAGGGGGGCTGGGGTGAAATATTAAGCAAGCAGAGCAGACAATGAGGTCAGGGGATCCCAACGCCACACTGGTAGGGTGTGTATTCACCAGCCGGATTAACCTTCCAGATAGAACAGGCTGAGTCAGGAATTAATGAGTTCGGGTGCAGAGACAATGGGTCGAAAAATTACGTAACGCGCCATGTAAGGGCAGAGAAACGGTTGAAAATCACAGGTAGGCGCACGATTGGCTGCGCTGAATGACGTAGCTCTGGATTTCAAAAGGCAAGGCATAAACAGGGGAGCGAAAAACGGTTCAAAAAGATCTGATCTTGGTCGCCAAGACCCCCCTGCCATCCTGCCTCGAGCCGCTCGCAGCATCCGTGTGATGCCAGCGAGTGCTGCCACGAGGCAGTGATAGGCAAAGTTTTTTTCGTCCTCCTCCCTCCAACTCTCACAGCGCCCGTGCGACGCCGTGAGCACAGCTGCGAGGTACGTGATAAGGCGTGTGAGTGTTTGGGGACTTGAGTAGCAGTAGGCTAGGCTCTGCTCGCAGAATATTCCCTCCGGGCAGTGCAGGGTTTGCGCCATGAATAAACGTTAGCACAGAGCATCGGTGCAGTGTTTGTGATGTGTGCAGAGTGGCTGCGTGGGCGGACGCGCGGCGAGAGTGAGGGCAGAACCGTAGCACGAGCGCTCGTTGATATAATCGCCTGCAGGTGCGCGCGCGTTCGCGCAGCTGCTTTAGCGTTAGCAGTGGTGTGTGCGCGCGGTAGGGTGTAATCGCCTGCAGATGCGCGCGCGTGCTCGCCGCCAGGGGAGCATTAGGGGTGGTGTGTGAGTGAGTGAGGGCTAACTCTGTACGGTGGTAAGTCAGTAGTTCAGCCATGTCTCTCTGAGGGGACGCTAGTGCCGGAGGGGCGATCACTCGATCCGCGGGGGCCCGGCGGGAGCTGAGCGATGCGGTGGAGGAGGGAGTGGAGGTGGTGAACGTAGTGCCCCACCTGCCCAGCGAGGGCGGTGGGCGGACGTCAGCCCCCACACATCCTCTTCTGAACAAATCGGGTCTTCAAATCAATACGGTGGCATTTGATCTTGACGTAATTCTTGACAATGCCATGTATAATTGTCACTGAGAAAAAGCTGGCTGCAGCAAATACAATCCCAAATGATGAACTGACTGCCCTTGCGCTTTGTTAATGGTCATTGTAACTCCTCGTCGGCCACCTCTCGCCGGCTCCCTGCAGATCGGGTCATCGGCCCCCCTGCGCCAGCACCCTCCCTGAGGGTCATAGCTAAGTGGCTGGCTCACCACCGCCCGGGGTTATCTCGCACACGCCCACATACACCACCACTAATATGAAGGCGGCTGCGTGCACGCGCGCGCCCCTGCAAGCGCTCGTTTTACACAAAGGCTAGCGCTAAAGAAAACAGCAGTATGAATATGCACGCGCACCTCCGGGTGGCTAAGCCCTAATCCGCCACACACAGGCTAGCGCTAAGGGCTGCGCAAATTTGTGCGCGCCTCCGGGTGGTTAAACCCTTAGCCGCTTGATCACAAAGGCTAATGCTAAAGAGTTGCGCGAATTTGCACGCGCACCTCGCCGTCAATACTATTGTTGCGCGTGTTCACGCACCCTAATGCGGCGTACCGCGGCACGACTGCACCGACGCCTGCAGCGATCTCCTCTCAGCACGCACGCACACGCTACAGCTCAACGCTCACTCTCCCGCGTACACCGTCCCCCCGTACAGTCGCACCACATGCAAATCACAGACGCCACGCCGATGTTCTACCCACACACACAGAAATCGCACTGTGCCGATACTCTGAACTAAAGTTTATTAACGGCGCAAATACACTACCTGGAGGGGGAATATTCCGCAAGAAGGGCTTGGCCTAACTCTCCCTACGAACCCAGTCACTCGAACGTCCTACCACGTATCTCGTAGCTGTACCCACGGCGTCACATGGACGCTGTGAGAGTCGGAGGGAGAAGGACGAGCGAAAACTTCAGCTATCACTGCCTCGCAGCAGCACTCGCTGGCATCACACGGATGCTGTGAGCGGCTCGAAGAGGCAGGTTGGTAGGGAGTGGGTCTTGACGGCCCGGAGGTTGAAGACAACTGACCAAAGTCGTCCCGGGCTACTCCCTTTATATCTTTACTTCAAAGGCCCAGGGTGGCATTGTACCGCGCGCCCAATCATGCGCCTACCCGCACCATCTCTACCGTGGCCTAATCCCCTCACTTCCAAGGCCCAGGGTGGTATCGTACCGCGCGGCCAATCATGCGCCCACCCGCACCATCTCTACCGTGGCCTAATCCCCTCACTTCCAAGGCCCAGGGTGGTATCGTACCGCGCGGCCAATCATGCGCCCACCCGCGCTGCCGTCCCTCTCCCTGTGACCGGCGGGCGGCGGCCGCCACCCATTGTCCTTTTGTCTTGCGCCCTTCTTGCTCAGGGTTCCGTCTTCTGTTCTCTACCCTGAGTTGTACCTCATTGCGGTTGGCCCGGGAAACCGTGGGACTTTCCCTCTAGGGGCCCTTCGGATTAAAACCCGATGTGCCAGGCCATCCCCAGCCAGGACACTACGTGGGTGCGCTGCGTGTGGGTGTGTGTTTAGTGCAGGGGCCGGGAGGGAATCGCGGCGCTTGCGGAGTTGCTCCACGGTCGTGGCACCACACAGTCTTCGTCGGAGCTGGAACGGAAGACTGGATTCGTTGCTGATGCGAGGAATGAAAATTATTTTCCCATGAAGGGAGCCAGTCGTAATCATCGCATCAATGCAATTTCTTTTCAATTGGCAAATTCTGAGTCTCGTTCCATTGCACAGGCCTCGTTCTCAATTGATATTTCGAATCAACATGACTGGCGCTCAAACTTTAAAACATAGCTTGTGAGGGGGGATTCCGGTGTCAACGTGTTCAAAAACTCTTGAGTTTTAAGCGACTGCCGAACATCTTATCTATCCTCCATATCAGTTGAGATGCACTGCTGAATTTCTCCCGGCAGACTCATCACCTTTTCGTTAATGGTGTAAATGTCAGTGTTGACAGGAGATCGAAAAGCACAACTGGAGAAGTAGTTTTCAACTTGGTTTTGATCACAAACATTACCATACATGTGTTGAATAAGTGCTGCCATACCACTCATTCGTTCTGCTCTTCGTTGTAGTATGGGATGTGTTTGGGTTATGTCTTTACCTTCCTTGTACTTGCACTACCTATCATGAATTTTGTACTGTTTGTTGCTGTAACGCTCTTACCCATTTCTACTGGACATCCGTGAAAAAGAGCTTTATAGCTCATCGGATTCCTCCAGTATAAATATTCAGATTCTGAAATGTGAATCCAATGAGGCCAAATTAACGTCTTTAATAATAAATCGCGTTGCCGCCAACTGCTTTGATCCAAATTGCTCACCGTAGCTTTTGGGCTTTTTGGAATGTACCACTCACTGACCGGGGGAAACGATACCAACAATTTTGCAATCACTTATCCTATAAAACATAAAAAACAAAGACACAGCATTATAAAAATTACTCTCTTGTACAATGATTAACAAATAATACTTGAAATAGGGTTAAGTTTTATCTGTAAAATTGCGAAATAATGGGATCAAATCCCCCTGTGGTTTGTAATGGTTTCTCTCTCCGTGAGTTTTCGCCACAGGATTCGCGGATAAATTATTTTAGTCAATTAAAATTAAACGTTTAAATATATTTAATTTTGTAATAACATTTAAAAACATTTAAAATATTAAAACACGTCGCAAAGAAACAGCGTTACATTTTGGGGGCGAGTACCGTGTGACACACGCGAAACTACTTTTATAGGTAAGATAGAGAGCACTTTAAGCTAAAGGTTCTTGAGTGTGGTTTAAAGAGCGGTAAAAAAAACTGATTCAGATGGCAACAAAACAGCAGTTCTTCAATAATATTGTGGCCTTAAAAGTGAAGTATATAATTAAGGCATTGACCCATCTTCATAGCACGTGCCATATTTTACATTTGAAGGCCACAGTGTTATTGACGTACGTATTTAGTAATCACTGCCAACACAGCTGCAGCATCACCAACATAATTTGTTCAATTGATTTTAGCTACATTTATTTGTTCAACTAAGTTTTAACTCAAGTGACCAAGGGATAACCACAAGTTAAAAGGAGTATTTTTTCCAGAATAAAAAAAACGTGCATCATACTATGAAAAATGTTTGCCTCCTCGTGTTTCCTGCCCGGGCCTCCTGTCTACCCCAACACCGTTGTTAATGCATTGCTTCATGCGATTGCCACCAAACAGCAGAAGTTTGGAAGACCGATACAAATTATAACAAAGAGGTGGGAGTAACAAATACAGAAATTGAACACAGTCCATTTAAAATGTTTTTTTTCCAGAATGTATAAACTCCAAGAGGTTAAATAATATATAAACCTTCACAATAAATATACCTTTCCATTTTAATACATAGAGCATGCTTTAGATATTGCTACTATAAATTTCCACATGATGAGCCACTTTAAGCCACCATTTGTTGCCAGGTTGCATCTGAAAACGAGCTATACAGGGGGCCTTTTACCTGCTAAAATATCTGCCACATCTACGCTTCCATGTAAGGAACGAAACAGGAGGACTTCTCCACAGATCTGGCTGTCGCCTGATGAAGCTAGTGGTAATTACTGGCGAAACGTCGTACTCAAGATTGTAAACGTTGTGCGTTGTGGATTTTTTCTCCAGCACACCGGTGTGCTGTACTCGTAAGGAATTGGCATGTTCTGTTTACGTGATAACCCTTACTAGTTTTATTCATTTGAAACTATCTACGTGACTTTACCGAAAGACCCAACGAATATGAACCCTTACTAGTTAGCTGTGTAGGGTGTTGGCGGGTTTTAACGACACATTTACGCGATCTAACCCAAAAAAACCTCTTAAGGAAGATTACAGCCGCCTCTTATTTTCAATCCTAAATATATATTTTGGCACGGCACATCCTACCCCGCGATCTGGACATCTGTGAAAACTGCTGGGATTTTCTGCGGGGGGAAGAGCTTTACAGCTCATCGGATTCCTCCAGCACGACTAAAACAAATTCTCGTTCATGGCCACCGAACACCCCCCCCCCCCAGGCAAGATGGCGCGCCTCTTTACACACCTTCGCATTTCGTCTCCCCACGTGACCACGCTTATCGTATCCCTGGCCTCCGGGCTAGTCACGTGCCCCAGGATCCCCCCCCCCCAATCACCCAATTCTTGCCCACCCCCCCGGTGCCCCTACCCCCCCCGGTGCCCCCCGCCCCTCTCTTTAACATCCGGGTCACCGCGAGCGGCGTCGCCATTTTGAAGGAACTCGTCGGGCCCCCAAACCCACCCCCACCCGCGTCCCCGTTCAGTGGCTCGGCGCTCGCTCGTTGCCGCGACGACACCACAGCGAGAGTCCTCGGCGCTTTGACTCTGAATGGGTGAGCAGACGCGGCCCTTCGCCGCTTCCCCGCTGCTCCCCGGCGTCCCATCATCGCCACCTCACCTACCGCTACCCCCCCCCCTTCGTCAACGCCGCCCAAGGGCGGGGTAGCGAAGATTCTGAGCGCCGCTTTTAGAATTCCTAGCGCGCTTGCGCGAGGGCTCGCTCCGGGTTGGCCGTCGGCGGTCACGCGGGCGGCGTCTCGGCCAACGGGGCGCCGCGTAGCCACAGCGCAACGCTTAAGCGCGCGATGGTTTACAAAGCCGGGCCGCGGCTGACATTTTCGTTGGCGTGAAAAGGGGGAAAAAAAAGCGATTGCCGTTCTGGATTTTTTTGGTTTGCCGCGCGTTTAAAGTCGGTAAGTTTTTTTTGTGTTAATCGTTACGATAATTAGGTGGCCCTAGTTAAACGACGGTGATTCCTCTGGCGTATAATTAAGGGGGGTCTGTTGTGCGAACGAGAGGCGGAGGAAGGGGGAAGCCGCGTGGTGTTGGTGGTGACTTAGGGAGGAAGCCGGTATCGCCCCGTGCCTCCCTCGTTATATAATCGTCATTGTTCTACTATATCTTAATACAATGGTAACATTTAAACAGAAAGTGTCCACGGAGTGCGGTAATACCGGTGGATGTTCATCATCCGCAGCCCGTGGTCTATCCACTGCTGGATGATGATGATGGCCTATCCGGAGTCGACGCCATCTCTCGCGATCCTTGGGGTGTGACAATCCGCAGTGCTCAAGAGGGATTATTTCACCGCTCCATCTCCACGATGGTGGTTACCCAGTTGATTTCGTGGCACCAGTTAGTGTCGTGGATGGCAGTAACATAGTTTCGATATCCGTCCGTCGTTCCGTCTTCATGAAATGTCCCACCCAACAAGCAAACTTTACGTAACGGTGGTAAGGCGTTCGGTGGCCAGTGTCATATATGTGTGGCTATACACTCGTGGATGTTTTAAACAAAATGTAGAGTGTAATTTCGGCGTATTGGGGAAGCCTTCATCCAGCAGTGGATTGATGTCACGTTATTTATTTTACATAATATTGTCTGTCGTGAGCAGTTACTAAAATATACCAACCACTTGCTTAAAATGGTTTCCGTAATCTTAATTGACGATAGACTAAGTTACTTTGTCGTTACATAATAATAATGTAATGTACAGTATTGTAAATAATGAACGTCATTTATTATGTGTATCATTAATTTAGTCATGCAATGTATTTTTTATTGTATTGCAGTTTACAATATGGTCCAGCAGTATAGGCAATCCACGCAAACCAATAAATAACACTTAAACCTCCGCACAGATGGCTACTAGAATCCCCTGGCAATGTTCCAAATCAGTGGGTTTTAACGAATACACGTGATCTGCCAGCCATTGTCTCAGTGTAGTGTGTATCCAAAAATATTTGGATCTGTTAGATTTGCCTTACACTTAATAACGTTAATCTAGGCTGCAATTATATTTCAGTTATGTATGTGTACGATATATCAAGAATGTCCAATGGAACACGGAGGCGCACGCATGGAATTACATTTGGGAAAAAGGGGAGCATAAGGGTTAGAACATACGCAGGCTAAATATAGAATTTTAACTGTGAATAAAAGTGGTCTTGGGTATGACATGATCGCTTGAAGGGATGATGGATAAGGGTGTCAAAGACAGGAACATGTTGGACAGGACCACCTCCGCCAATGTGCAGCTATGGGATCGGTACACTTGAGACGGAGTGTGTGGGAATGACGACTGCACGGGCAGCTGGCCTTCATCCAGCAGTGGATAGACATTGACAGCTGAATGTAATCCTCGGCAGGGCCACCACCTCGGCTTTATTGTTTACCCGCCCAGTCGTGTGGGAGGTATGGAGGGCCATTTGCTATTTTGGAGAGAAGGGATAGTTTAGGCCTGCGATGAATAGGCGAAGCGGCAGTGCCTTTACGTAATGGTGCGTTACACGTGTTAAGCCGCTGCCAATGTTAAAGGAGTAGAACGTGTATTCACTCACAAACTGTGTCCTCTGGGCGTAGTAAGTATCGACTTGGTACTGGAATTTCCACCAACTGCCTCGGGCGAGATGAGTGTTGCACAATGCTTGCTTTCAAGCACTTGAATGTGCCGAACATTTGCCGAATGTATGATTAATTGTTATCTGTTGGGGTGTGATGGATAGTGAGTGGTCTGGGGCGTAATGTGGCCGAGTGATATTGCTTCCAGAGCAATGTTTTTTATCTGGCTCGTGAAGAAGTGGCTGAGCTGTTGGTGGCGTGTAAGGCTTATTTACGTGGTTTGTGTAAACTGGCTGTTGTGAGCTCTTTTAAGAGGGCTTGTAAGAACATTTCATAATCGCAGATTAGGAATAGCTTGTTTAAGTATATTTAAATGAGATCGAGTTGCTTTTATGTTCTCTTGGATAGCCCTAGGTCCATATCGTGCAATAATTAACCATATGATTGCAGTCTTTGCTTTATGCTCACAATACGTGCATCACTTGTTCTCCTATACATACATTCTTTTCTATTCACGTATGTTACGTTTTGTGATTCGTGCAAACCTTGCAGTTTTAGATGTACCTCAAGATAAAACAGAATTGATTTTGAAACTCAATTATGACCCCCGAATCGTGATAAATCGGGTGTCGGTTGTAAAAATGCCTCGTAGTTACTCAAACTCAGGATCAGCACACTGTTCCGTTTAACAATAATATTCAAATGTTAGATCACAAATGGCTCAGTGCCGCTGACAGAATGTCACTAATAACACTGTAACAAAAAAATTGTACCTGGGTAGTAAGTTTTATTTCCGAATTGCTTATGCACCAAAAGTACAGAAAATGGCTATTATTCCCCAAAAACTTTGCTTTTGTGACCAGGACAGTGATATTTTGAAATGTACATATTTTCAATGAGAAAACGTGGTGTGCATTTGTCTCATTCCTTCACATAAAACCCTGGTCACAAAAGCAAAGTTTGTGGGGAATAATATCAATTTTCTATAATTTTTAGGCATAAGCAATAAAAAATATATAACACCTATTACCAAGGGACAAAAATCGTGTTACATGGTGTAATTCCGCAGACGGCGCACTTTGGCAAGTCGGCTTCATACAGACATTATCTGGTGCACCGTGTACGGGAATCGAACCTGTTTGACACCCGTGTTAATCGGCTCAGCGCTGACCTCCCATGCCAACGCTGTTGAGCTTTCAAAACGCTCGACAGAGGTCGTTGAAACTGAAAATAACTCTGCACCAAAATCACTCCCGTTTCCCGTATCTGAGGATGCGATGCTTTTCCAGTAACATTTTTAATTAAGTCGATAATGCATACCGGGTGCGTATTGTACACTCTTTTTAAACTATTAATATTGTTGCCGCTTGCGTTAATGCACTCCGCAGTCTAAGAACATTCCGTACCGACGTTGCCTTATCGTTTGCTCTGATAGAACCCTTGAGGGAATAAAATGTCGCTTGGTAATACTCACAATGTGGTACTAAAGGGATAATACGGACTTGGCAAGCGGACACTGGCTTTTGTGGCCTTTATGTTGTCATGCGCAACATCGTAATGCTGCAGTGACGTCCACTGTATTTATGTTCAAATATTTAGGGGTGATGGCACTCTGGACGTCTCTCGAGTGCCATGACGCACCTGGTAGTCACTTAAAACTAGTTTTTTTATTTCCAAAGTTTCAAACTCGTGTCTTGGGCAACTTGGGACAACGCAGCATATGAGATGTTTGTCGTTCTTGTTGAGTCCTACTTGGAGAGGGGGAGAACACAAACGTTTTACAATTTTGATAAGGCCATAATCAGTTTAATGCCTTTGATCCATCCATTTGGCGCAGTGATTGCACTATGCAAAGACACCGCCATACAAAGGCCTCATACGGTGCTGTCTACAGCTACGATAATGTTAACGGTGGTTGTTAATTTGTAATTACTTCTGGCCAGAGTAATGTGGAATCTCCAGAAATGGCTCAGGCTTGTATAAATATTCACCCCTTACCAATTTAAGTAACCTTGACTGTTCCTCTTGAGTCTCATTTATAACCAGTCCAACAGTCTCATAATACCGCATTGGGCTGTTGGGCTCATTTTAGTCCTCTCAGATCATTATTTGAATATATGTTTTGTGTTATTTACATTTATTTATCGCAATCTTTTGCAGCCACGCAGTGCACATGTGTAAGGAAACCTAGTTGCATCCTGCTATAATTCAAATCTCTAGTGCGTGTCGTTTTTCGCGATAGCAATGAATGGGAGATTTTGCCACAGTTTCTGCCACAGTGGTTTTGCTGCACAACAAAACGATGAACACAAATACATAAATGCTACAGCTAATTAAGACAAAGAAAATAAATGCATTTTTAAATCGAATGGGTTTAAGAAATGTGTTACAGCTGAAAGTGTCCCAAGTCACACCAGAGCAGGTTTAGAAGTATTTGAATCAGTGTTAATGCCCTAAGGTTCTGACAGCCAACTAAAGCAACTTATGATCTAAGATCCTTGTGGACAGAGAAATGTCCCCATGCTGTTTTTATACCGACTGGCTTGTTTATGATTAAAATCTCTCAAATCTGAGATCCTTTAAGGAAGACAACTCCTCCAGTATATGGTAGCCATTGGTAGATACATACCTAGACTGTGGCCTTGGCTACCCAAAACAGGTCTGAAGATTAGTTAATGATTACCAAAACGAGCGTATTCACATACATCCCATAGAGTTATAAAGTCACTTGCAGCGACGCTCCAGAGCATTTGAATAAATCGATGAAGGGAATGCTGTTCTGGACTCATTTTAGTCGTCTTTCTTTAACAGAGCTTTTAACTGGTGTTGAATAGCCCCGGGGAGGAGAGCCTACATTTTTCCTACAAAATGACAGCTATTTGTTTTTGGGCTGCAAATTCCTTTAAAGATAGCAGCTGTACACGTGACATGCACGCACAGCAATTGCCACAGTGGTTGAACCAACTGCGTTCCTGATGCTGTTGTGATAAACCGCTATCAGCTAAACAGCATGCTTCCAAAGGCTTCCCCTCTGATGGTCACCATTGAGAGATGCCTTGAAGGACCCGCGTTGACAACAGGGTCGGTGATATCCCAAACGGGTCCCCCAAATCAAACGGTGCCACGGCTGGATGCTAAACTTCAAAGGCAAAAGCGTAGTGATGTGAAGCTATGAGTGCGTTACAAAATCTGCTTCGCTTATCTGCGCCTCTGCAGGGCTTGAAGTCCTGCCAGAAAGTGGGGCGTTGTGGCCCTATCGGCTGCAAACCATCACGACCATTTCATTTACGCCAGTGTTGCTTTCCTCATAAATACGTATATATGTACATAGGTATACATTGATATATACTGCACGAACATAATAGTGAGATGCCATACCGTTAGACTGTTTGTGGGCTGTTAAGTGTCTACACACCATACAGTTCTTGGTTTTTTCAATTTTCTTGACATTTATTTTGCTGAACCTGTGTCACAGGATTTGAGTTATAATTCAGTTGTTTTCCTTTTTCCTGAAAGAGGTGTGTAACAGATCCATGAATCTCTATACCACCGTCACCGTACTCTGTTCCTTTAAAAAATGGAGCCATCGCTTTCACAATAGTCACTCACCAGTTGACAAAAAAGGTCATTCTAAATCAATGAGGTATCTTTAAATCGCCATATATATTGAATGTGTCAAACATCAACTTGTATGTGACATTAAGGTCATCTACAAAAATCACTGTATTTGGTCCATATTGCATTTTTAGTCAATTTCTGTTCACGTGCATTCAACATAAGAATGCATGACAGAAGCTTCCTCTCTCGCACCATAATTTTAACATTGGTGAACTTGCCTTGATTGATGGTAATTGCGGTAATTAGCGCACAAGACGTTCTCTTACATGCCCTGAGCTTTTGTTGTTGATTATAATGTAGCATTACAGTCCAGAGACTTGCAATAGCAAGCTATGATTGGGTGGCGGGGGGTTAAGATGACAAATATTCACGAGCCACAAATAGTCAATGGAGGAGTGGCAGCCCTTACTGAAAGTCTCTGACATTGATGCGTCACCTTGATTAGGTGTGGCATTCCACATATTTGCGATTTTTCTCCCAACATCAAGCGGTGGCTTGCGTGGGCACAGCTAAGGATGCATCATTGGACTTCCTCACTGTGCTTTTATTAAGTTTGCAATGTCACCTAACTTGGCGTCAAAGGAAAAAAAAGGAAGTTATAAGTCTGTGTACATAAACACTACAAGATGAGGGCCTTCCCATACCATGACCATACTTCACTACGCTGGGTTAGTGCGGGTTGCTGGAGGGGAGCATAGATTTTACTGAAGTGCCCCCTGTTGATAACGTGTTTCTGCAGCCTACAACACCTGTTTTCTGCACCGTGGCTGCCCATTCAAGCACTGTCTAGGCTCAGTTGTGCTTGGCTTCTGAGGTCTGCAAAGTTAGGCGCATTCCGTGTATTTTTTTACTCTGATTTTAGCTTTTTTTCGGAGGCGACCTGGCCACACAGGATAGCTCATCGAAGTGGCCTATATTATGTGGGAATTTATAGTCTCCAAATAATCTGAACGCATGTTTATAAATTTGGAGGACTCGAAGAAAAATCCACGAAACCATTGGGAGAGAACATGCGGACTCCAAATATACAGGTGTCAGGGTCTGGATTGAATCCACGATCTTCCTGCATACCAGCGGAAGGAGATAACATCTCGCCATCTCAGCACCCATAGGCTTACATGTATTTAGTCATGCATGTATTTTTTTTCCAATTGTTCAATAGGGTTTGAAGTCATTGACTGCAATTGTTGTTCAACTGTCAATAACAATCCACAAAATAATGTTCAGATTTTCCTCTGCCTTTATTAAGGCAAGTTCAGCAAACTTGGATATGGCTTCTCAGGAGCACATTGTTAAAATGTTTACTTCACAGTGACCCATTACGGCCACAATTTGAGTGCGAAAATGTATTTACCATCAATTTTTCCCAATCTTTTTTCCATTTAGAGTGAAATAATGTACAACTTGCCGGTTCTGATAGAGCCGATATAACATTTTACGGATCGTCTCCGATACAGATAACTAAGCGATTTGTTTATGTTTCTGTTGTGCAATGTAACCGGCTACCTGAGGCCCTGTGTAGGCCTGAACGAAGGGGAAAAAAAGTTGGAACCTTCCTTTCCATGTCTCCACGATTCGTTTCGTTCTCCAATCGCCGGCCCCAAAATACCTGAGCACTATTTATTACAAGTCGCTGTGCATTAAATAGCCTAGCCTGACCCTGACGCGCTTGTGCTGTCAGCTGCCCTAGTTCAGAGATACGTTATTTACGCTGCATGGTAGAGATGCCCGTGTGATGTTGAGCTATAAAAAGGTCGGCCGAGCCAAGTGAAACCATACCTCTGTGTGTCGCATGAATCTGTGTGGGTTTAATTTTTTTTGTTTGCGTGCGTTTTCAATGTTATTTTTGGGCGTACTATTTTGCATCATGTCACGAGAGGCTGAAATTTCAATATGTATTGCAGAATGCGGGATATGGCTCCACATTAGAGAATGCCCTCTGGAAAAATAACATGGCATATACTTCTGGGGAACATTCAATTACATCTTATCCACTCTTAAGTGGTGGTGCACTTTCTCAGATGGCTTGGTGCACGCGCGTTCATTGCAGTACAAACTGATTTTAATTATTACGTATAAATACATAATTTTTCGCATGTTTTTAATGCATTCAAACACGAGGGTGTCATATCATCAACTTTCTACACTTGATACTCCAGTTTAATTATGGGTTGTTGCCAAGATTTGGCCGTCAGAATCAGCTTGTAGTATGTCAGGTCTTTGTGACATTTTATTTGCCCCCCCCCCACCACCAAGCAACCCGGAACAAACACTTTTTAAGTTTCTATTATAAATGCAATTGGCCAAAGTGCTCCACATGGCAGAAAATGGAGAGCCTAGTTTAAACCTCTTCGTCACGGAGGTGAGCAAGCTTGGATGCCTGGGCAAGGTGTGCCCAATTAGACTGAATAATTTCCTTTTTAAAGCTTTCGTGACTGCAAGGATTCATCTTCTTTGGTTCGTTCGGTAAAGTCACGTAGAATGAGAATGAAATAATAAATTGTTAAAATAAAATAACACAATAAAATTCTCACGACGTTTCGGCCACAACTGTCTGGAGGACAGTCTCGTCCCTTCACCTGATGAAGGCCGCTTGTGTTGTGGCCGAAACGTCGTGATAATTTTATTGTGTTATTTTATCTTATCAATTTATTATTTTATTCTCATTCTACGTGACTTTACCGAAAGAACCAAAGAAGACATTTCCTTCTTGCGTATGGCATATTCAGGAACTTATTGCCAATGTCGAGGTCGACTAGCCACAGTGGGGCTTCAGGAGTGTCGTTTTAATTTTCCACCATTGAAGTAGCACAGACCACCACAGTGGTCTATTTCTGTACGCGCCATTGTTTTAATTTCACGGCCACCATCGCACCACGGTTTGTCTTTAATTCTCCATTTATGAAGATGTGCGCATCAGCCTTGATGTTCTGATAAAGTTCATGGTACACTCGTATCATGGAGTAATGTCAAAGCTAGGAGGCATTCTGTATGAGGTGTTTCGGATGTCCACGTGAGTCCCTGTGATATCTGGAGGTTGTCTCGAAAAGTCCGATCATAAAACGATGTACACCTGGTCAGACATCCCAAGAAAGACCAAGAAAGCGATGGGCCAATGACATGAGCAAATGGCCACTGATGCAGATTAACAATACAGTGAGACTGGCGGAGATCGAAGATAAATATAGGAAGGTGCTGCACCGGCAACCTTGTGGAAACAGTTTTTAGTTTCAAGTTTCTTTCGTTTTAATCGGGTGAGAACTGAAGAGACCAGCAGGAGTCTCACTTTCAAGAGTGACATGGAGCATTAGGTTGCCAGTAGCTGGCGACTTTTGCTATGTACAATCCTAATTAAGTAGTTTTGCAGGTGACTTTCTATCTTGGAAAATGTGTACCCTAACGCCAGAACACACAAATGGCCTATTCTTGAGAATGCCAATGAAACAGATGGCGCTTAGTATTATTTCGGTTATTACACCCGCAGTGATAATCAAAACACCGGCTAGAATTGAACCGTGAACCTCTGCAACAAGCGGCAAATACACTTCCGCTTGGCCATGTCACCGCCGAATAGGGACGGCACTGGACGGAACAATAGCAATGTAAAGATTAAATCTGTTTGTGTGCTCAAGATACATGCATGTACGATGGGACTGTTTCTGATTCACGTATGTTTATACGGAAGTGGTTACGCAGTGCCCCCCCCCCCCCGCACACTGTGCCAAGAAGCTGGTGACCCCAGTTTCACATCCTGCACCGCCCCCCCCCTTTTGACCAACCCGCACTGACCAGCTTGGTGAAGTATGTTATGTTCTGAACAACCCCCATAACGCACATGGCGTTGGGAAGCCTAAATTTAGAGTTGGACTGGCAAAAGGCTGCCGATTACATTTTTAAGATTTGTCACAAAATAATCTATATGACGATTAAATTTGAACATTTCCGTAGATTCACATCCCTGCACATACGAGAAAATAGTCAGCCTCACCTCTCATTAGCATAAGTTCTCCATACATGCATCACAAGGGGCAAAGGAAAAAATAAGTCATTAATTGTAACCCCACGTCATCTGCTTACTGTACTGTGGAGTTGAAAAGTGTATCTTACAATGGGGAAAATTTGTTTATTTCCTTGCTTTGACATTCTAATTGCCCCTTTTGTTTTTTTATTTGGGGTTTTGTGGGGAGATTTTTTTTGTTGTGCATCAAGAGCTACATATAATGGTGGTGCTGCGCATTTCCTTTGTGCGAGCAACTTCAGCTAAAGCTACTAAGCCCGTAATATGTAACATCAGGGGGGAAAAACCAGACAGATTATGCACGCTGTTACGTATTCGAATTCTTTTAATGTACTGCACCTGGTTTCAGAACCAGAATTTTATGGGCCCTGTCTGTTGAAAACAGATAAAATGCTTACAGAACAATCTGCTCTATAATTATATTTTTGAATGTAGTTAAATTTACATTTCTGTGCAGCAGTGATTGATACATGTGGCCACTATGTACTGCCTAAAAATATAGACCCGAGATGGTGACTAAAGACTGAACCGGCACCAGTGTGTTTTTGGGTTCCAATTATGTTCCAGCCACCCTTGATGAAATCGGATTCTTAAGTGCAACGAGTTCATGGTTTCAGTTTAGTCACCAATGCTTGCATAAAACCCTTATGTTATTAAATTTTGTTTGTTACTTGATTTGGTTTGATTGACATGTGACTATCACACTTGTGGGGAATAAATGTCCATATTGTGGATAAAGAGGCATAATTAAGTGACTATAGAAATGATCCTGTCATGATGAGGTGTGCATGCATTTGTTACTTAATCTGTATAGTTTTCTTTCATGGGCTAAGGTCAGGTTATTGTTTAAATTCGTGATTAATAAACCAACGCAGTACTAACAGAATTGTTATTGAACAAAACTGCTGCTTTGCATTGGTAACAATTGACGACACAAAGTGACTGCCGACCTATGAATGATCATGACTTTATTTTCATCTGGTGTAGCTGTCTGAATCCCTGTAGCTGACTGCTGTGGTGTGTGTTGGTGCTGTTTCCACAGACATAATGGCGAGCCCAGCCAAGGAGAACTACCGGATGAGAAGCTACAAAAACAAGGCGCTGAATCCGCAGGAGATGCGGCGACGGCGTGAGGAGGAGGGCATTCAGCTGCGCAAGCAAAAGCGAGAGCAGCAGGTGCAAGCTTGTGTGCGCCCTTGTCCCCTGCTGGGGTTTGTCATCCCATGTGCAAGATGGACACAGTGATGTAATTTACTTCGGACGCCGCATTTTATAGTGTCAACTTTTCTTCAGAGCAGTGTTCTTCATTGCAAGGCCCGCCGGCCCCTGGTGTTCTTGAATGCGGTCACTGACGTGCGGCCCCCGGCAATTCACATCTGTCAACACCCCCCATCATTGTGCTGTCAAACCCAATGGTTTTAAATGTGTGGTGGCCTTCACACTGATGTCTTATCGGCGAAAGTGGCCCCTCTCCGAAAATTAGTGGAGACCACTGCTTTCAAGTGATGCAATTTTAATGTTAAATCTCATGTAAAAGTTTAGGTGTTATGTGATGAGACTGGCCCATACCATCCCAATGAGAAGTCTCCTCCACTAGTTAAGTAGCTGCTTGTGGAGGATCCTGCAGGGTATTTACCCAATGAAACCTGTATTCCCACATAAGCTGACACCAAGAGCGAAGCATGTCATCTGGCCTACGTTCAGTCGTGCTTGTAGTTTCTAGTGTTAGGGTTGTGATGACGTATGTGTTTCTCTCCCTTGTCAGCTGTTCAAGCGTAGAAATGTGGATATTCCCAATGAGGATGTCTCAATGGACAATGGAATCCAAGATCCCTCCGTCACCACCACCATACCTGGGGTGAGACTCCCTTCCCTTCTGCCCCCCCACCCAACTGGCACGCTGCCCCCTCATTGGGTCACGTGCCCTCGCGTGGTAGTGGCGTTGCACTCAAAGAATGAGCCATTGGAGAAGTTGACACTGGCATTGAAGTGTCTTCTGTAGTGAGTGTGGTGATTTCCTTAAGAGTAGGGTTTTTCTAAAGAGTAGGGATCTTCTAATGGCGGCTTATGACCAAATGTGGCCTGCGAAGACTTTTGGAGTTGCCTGCCAAGGCAGAAACAAATTATAGCGATGAAAATTGAGCAAAATCTAGATTAAACCTTTTGACAAAAAACAAAGATAAACAATTGAGGTTAGAGTCCTGGAGAGGTTACAGATCAAGTGGTCAAATGTACGGACGCTATACAAGGTGACGACGCCATGTTACACCATAGCGTCCATCCACTTGGCCCGCTGGAAAATATAGTTGAGGGAATCCCTGGCTCAGAAGTTGCCTCTGTGAAAATGTGAGACGATAAAACGGAGGAGAAATGTTACCATTGTTTAGTCATGATGTTTTCCTCCATAGTGATACGTACTTAATAATATGAACTCAAACCAAGGAGATTTTAAGCTTTGCTTATAACTCGTGACATACTCTCAAGCAGATGTTACTTATAAAGAACAAAGCACATTAATAATGCGGTCGTATTCTTCTTTACATTGGCAGACTTGAATATACGCATATGGTAATGCCTGTGCACGTGATGTTCGTGGGTCGGCAGGTAACGTAGTAATTCCGCTGCATCGTCTTAATTTCAGGAGTTCTCGGTCATCACGATTGAAATGCTGCAGATGATTTTTTCTGACGACCCCGAGCATCAGCTTGCCGCCACGCAAAAGTTCAGAAAGCTCCTCTCTAAAGGTACGCGTATCGCAACCGGAAGTGAAGTCCATTGACGTTTTGGTTCCAAGACCGAGGTGGTTTCCATGACCTGGGATTGTGGGAGGAGTGACTGAGAAGTGTAGTTCTATTTTCTGTTTTGTTACAACGCTGGAATAGCAGTCACCGAGAACATTTTGGGAAATGGGAAATGTCCTCAGTGTAAATGTAAGAACTCAAGTTGAAATCATTTTCTGCCAGATGTTTTTTTTTACATTTACTATTCTTTAAAAAAGTGATTTAAAACTGCTCTGTCAAAATACCATGTAAGCGTTTCAATATTTTTTATCAAAGTACTATTTACAGTCTTGTTTGGGTGGAAAAGTATGTATTTAAAATAAATAGGATTTAAAAAAATGTAAATGTACAAAAAAATGTAAATATTTGACCAATAGCCACGTAACTTTATAGTGTTGACTCCCATACTTACAGATGCTGTTATTCTCAACATTGGTTACCACCAATACAAATGTTCATAAAATCAAGGGACAAATACATTGACTACGTTCATCATTAACACTGTGTTATACCAGAAAAGCATCTGATAATACTTCAGACCATGATCCTTCTCTTTGAGAAGCAACCTCTGAAATGAGAATCGCAAATCAACATGGAACATGACGCAGGAAACGGTGAAGTGGAGCAGCGTATATAGCATCTTCACATGCATGTGTGTGTGAGACGTACAGGGAGCAGTGGCATAGTGGTGAGCACACTGCTATGAACCTGGCGACCCGAGTTTGATTTCTGGCCACGGCTAACATCAGTGGTCAGTGACAGCTGAACCAGTCCCTGGGGCTCCCTTTTGCCAACTCGGCCTTAAATGAGTACTCGGTGTGGTGTATAAGTTTTAGAACGATGGAGACAAAGGTGGCCGGGTGTAGTGCTGGCCACACCACCACCTCGTGCACCGTTCCGGCCGTCATAGGTGCTTGCGTAACAGCACTTGCCCTGAGCCTGCGTAGGCTATGCGAGGCGGGTGGGAGTCGTTGTGTGACATGTTCCCCTTCCCTCTCTACACAACTCAGAGCCCAACCCCCCGATCGACGAGGTAATCGTCTCGCCCGGCGTGGTGCCTCGCTTCGTTGAGTTCCTCAAGAGGAGGGAAAACTGCACGCTGCAGGTTTGTCGCGCGTATTCCTCCTGCGCGTGTGCACGCCATTGCGCAGCTGGCTAGCTCACCGGACCCTCCAAATACACAGGTTGCTGGTTCAGTCTCCCGGCGTGGCTGTTGAAACAGTGGTGCAAGTTTCTTAAACCCCCCCCCCCCCCACCCTCTGTCCGTTTAACACGTAGGCCTTCATGACCAGAGGTTTTTTTGGGTTAGATCGTATAAATATGAATGTGTCGTTTAACCCGCCACCACCCGACGCAGCCAGTTTGTAAAGTTTGTCACGTGAAAAAAATATTCTAATTCGTTACTGGTTCAACACACCGGTGTGCAATTACAATTCGAGTACGACGTTTTGCCGGTAATTACAACAATCAGCCTCATCAGGCGACAGACAGTTTTATGGAAAAATCCTCCTGTTTCAGTCCTCTGTCCACCAAGCAGTTTAAATCGTTTAGCCACAGTCGCTCAGCAGGCCATGTGTAGTGGGGTAAATTGTGGGGAATCCCACCACTTTGAAGACCTGGCCAACATGAAGAGTCGACCAGGGAGGCGCTCTCATGCGTCGAGGAGTGGAGGCATAAGCAAGTAGTTACCAGTCTGCACCTGCACCTTCACATTGCCGTGATCCCCAAATGCTTTGGAGGCACGGCATGGTGGGTCATGCACCTTTGCCGAGACTTCCAAACCCACTGCTCTGCAAGGTGACCAGGAGATGGCACTAGAGCAATTGGATTTGTATTACGTTTGAGTCGCCTTTTGAGTGTTATCCCTCTGTGTGCTCTTTCTCTGGGCACTCTGGTTTCTCCCACACGCAGGACAACAATACGTGACTTTACCGAAAGAACCAAGAATATGAATCATTGCAGTCACGAAAGCTTTAAATCAAAATATAATATAACTTGAGTTCTGTATGGAGTAGACAGCTGCTCCACTTTATTGTAGACCCGAGATGTACTCTCTCCACAGCCCGCGGCGGTCACGTAAATAACTTTTAGCAATTTACACTGATTTAGGATATTTGGCATTCTATAGAATTTATGAGGAGAAAATAGGGATTTTATCGTGCTTAAAGAGAGGTGCACCCAAAAAACATGTTGGTTTTTGTAGACACTTAAACTATGGTCTGTCCCAGGCTTGCCAACTTGAGTTTGACACTTCAGTCATGAGAGAAAAACTTTAAACATTTGTCGCACGTGCTGCAATGGCATTGCTGTAGTGAGGCGTTAAAACGTATTGCGGTAATGCCGCAGTGATATCAGCAGAGCACGCCTGATGAACTTATTCATTAACAAGGATCCAAACTCGTCGGACAGGGGCACAAAACCTTACTCTTGACTATTACAAGAACATTTTATTTATTGGGTTGATTCTTTTTATTATTTAGGCATCATTTAAAGTATTTTTTTTCTGCACACCCAATGTTTGGCTTTACAAATCAGAAGTGTAATGGGTACATTACTGTTAGTCAATCGGCTGGTCGTATTTGGTGGGGGTAAAGTGTGGGGGGGGGGGTACCCTTTTGAGGGGGCTCTCTAAAAGTTCCCTCTAGCAGATGGCCCTTCTGCCAGCAGCAGTGGCGTGAGCGAGTAGTGGCAGGGGCTGTGCCGGCTTGCCGTACTCGAGGTGGCAGGCCCGTTCAAAACGTTGTCGCGTCCACTCCGGTGTCGCCCGCAGTTCGAGGCTGCGTGGGCGCTGACCAACATCGCCTCGGGGACATCGACGCAGACGCGGGTGGTGATCACGGCCGGCGCCGTGCCCATCTTCATCACGCTGCTCTCCTCTGACTTTGAGGACGTGCAGGAGCAGGTAGGGCAGGGGGGTTCACCTGTCGTCGGCTTTGCCTGGATGAACTTACTAGGGGTTGGTGCCTGGAGAATGTGGCTGCTGCTACGCGTAGTCCTCGGCATGTGCGTTTCCTACGCCTGCCTGTCATGCACGCAACCTCAGGCCGGCGCTTTGACAATCGCGACTCAGGGCCGCTCCTGTAATTCACCAGGCACGGCGAGCGATTTATAACCCCAAACACATTTACTGCTCGCTCACCGCACGTGCGATCGCTTGTTACTCACCGCGTACTCTGCATTTGCCTCCCACCACCCTTGCTCGTTTACCGCTTGGCGTACTCGCCACTCCACAGGCTCACTTAGCGCTCACTGCATTCGGTGGCACTTGCTGCTCACTGCACATTGCTATTGCTTGCCATTCATCAGCAAGGCAGTAAAAAAAAGATCCATTAATGGGCCTCTAAGCCTGTGTTGGGAAATGTATTTTAAAATATTTACCAAATGCAGTTTTAATTTTTAGCTGTTCCTCATTCATGGGTGGTCAATGACTAGGTGTTTACCTGACCATTAACCTCATCACATAACTTTATGAATCTTCTTTGGTTCTTTCGGTAAAGTCACGTAGAATGAGAATAAAATAATAAATTTATAAAATAAAATAACACAATAAAATTCTCACGACGTTTCGGCCACAACACAAGCGGCCTTCATCAGGTGAAGGGACCAGCCTGTCTCGAAGACTGCGCTGGAGTGTCTTCGAGACAGGCTGGTCCCTTCACCTGATGAAGGCCGCTTGTGTTGTGGCCGAAACGTCGTGAGAATTAAATTTTATTATTTTATTCTCATTCTACGTGACTTTACCGAAAGAACCAAAGAAGATGAATCCTTGCATTCACGAAAGCTTTAAATCGAAACTTTATGAATGTTTGACATTTATAGTTTTGCTAATGGACAGTCCTCTGCGTCTGGCTATGAGCAACACAGTGCAGACCGCTTTTGCGCTAATCCAGTGTCCTAATGTTTCCTTGCTGTCATTCCTGAAATTCTTACAGCACAAAGCAGGGTTTCATTAACTACACAATGCGATTTAGACCATCTGCAGAAACAACTTGGGATGCTAAAGTGTGTTGGCTCTCATTCCCATTACCGTGTTTTTGTTTCCCAATGGGTGGGGAAATATTGCTCTCGAATCTCTTACTGCAAGTGTTGTTTTAAGTCCTCTCTCAAGTGGCAGTGACTAAGAATTCCAACCTCGCGCAGTAAGTGTTTAGGTTGAGTGCCTTCTTAAAGGTCTTCTAGTGTCACCGCAATAGGTTTTTTCCTGTGGCGATTCATTGTATAAAGCATAACAATTTAGGCCATATATCATCACTATAGGTCGGCCACAGTTACTGATGGTGAGTTTTAACCCAAGTCGAGTTTAAACAGCATTTAATGATCATACCCAGTGTGCCTGAGAGGAACGTTTTGAATTATTCCATTTACCAGCCACATCATGGATCAGAAGTATGGACACTGACAACAACATAACGTGGAACGAATGCTAAAAGTATGCAAATTAAAACAAATATTTTATCAGAATTGCAGTGCGAGAGAAAAAGAGGAATGCCATGGATGAGTGAACAAATGTAAATCGGGAGACATCATTCCTCCTCCCCGCACTGTCCACCGCCCCTTGCCGCAGGCCGTGTGGGCGCTGGGAAACATCGCCGGAGACAGCCCCGAGTGCCGCGACTACGTCCTCGAGTGTGGCATCCTCGCGCCGTTGCTGCAGTGAGTGCGACGAACGGTTGCCCCTGCTCTCCCTCCGTGTGATTTTATAAAAACGCAACGCCCCCTCCACAAATACGAAGGAGGTGTTGCGCGGTGACTACACTCCGCTGCTCCTGACGCCGGTTTTCTGGCTTTTGGCCACTTGGATGTGAAATTGCAGTCGTTGCTCTGCATCTACATCAGCCGTACGAAAGAAGTTGATTGTGGCCGTCTGTTAATAATTGACATTCATAACTCACCAGATTTTGCAGACAAGTCAAAAACTTAGAGGCGTGGAGCCAGGCTCAGGGCTGCTCGCAAACCTGACCAAACAGATAGGCCTTTAGATGTTTCTTGAAAGTCGGTGCATTTGATGTTGCGGATGTGCAAAGGGATAGAGTTCCACGCCGAGGGGGCGACAACAGAGAACCAACGCAAGGCTGTAACAGTTCGAGACCTCCGTGTCCGAAGCAGATTTTGAGTGACGCTGCTGCGTAGGGTTCTACCTTGAGCTTCAGTGCAAGGCGAGAGTAGTGAGGTGAGGTGTGGTGGGGAACTGGTGGTGAAGGCACAACGACAAAGGCAGGCGATTTTGTCAGAGTTCGCTAATGACCGCACACAAAAGACTTGGCGTTACATTTGGTTCTGCGCTAAAATTGAAAAAATGCCGACTTTTAATTAAAGGTGTTGGTTTGCTACACGCATTACTATGGCATACTGGATGAGAGTGCGGCCACCCTCTTACTGTGTAGATGAGACGTCACTTGAAGCGATGTCAGAGTTAACTCTGGTATCCGCTTTCTTTCGTGTTTTTGTATTGTTGTTGGAACTTTCTGACCTCGTGCCCGTACTGGACATCATATGTCAAAAAGAGCTTCGTAGCTTAGCCGATTCCTCCAGCATAAATTAAGATTCCGATTCTGAAGAAGCCGAAAGGGGGGGAAAAAAAGCAGAAGTGTTGAACCGGACTTGGTCCTGCCTCTCTCCACGCAGGCTGCTCACCAAGTCGAACCGCCTGACAATGACGCGGAACGCAGTGTGGGCGCTCTCCAACCTCTGCCGTGGAAAGAACCCCCCGCCAGACTTTGCCAAGGTGACGGTGCCGCCTGACGGATGCAGTTTCGCTTGCCGTGCACACACGGTGTTGCCCTCGAAATTCCGGGCCCTGTGCTATGCCCAGGTTTTTCTTAACAAAAAAGCCCATTTGTTTCCGTGAAGACCAATTGTAGCCAATTGTTATTGCTGTGAATGTCATTTCAAACCATTGCCGATGGCCAAATCGACTAGAATAATGCTCCCTATCACATTCGATCTCGGGACACTGAGCGCGGTTGTGCCTGCCTAGTGCTTGGATGGGTGCTCCCACATCTATGTACCCCACTTTCACCAACCCCCCCCCCCCCACAACCCACACAGTGTGGGGCAGCCGTCACCCAGCAGTGGACCGACAAAAGGACCGTCCGTGCATGTACAAACCATTGCTGCAGTGTGCAACCACAGGTGACGTCCACCTGTCTGCCTGTGTTTGTGCGCCTATGCACACTCGCGCTTATTTACCCTCCTTGTGCGTCCTCCCCTCCCCCAGGTGTCTCCGTGCCTGAACGTGCTGTCGCGCTTGCTGTACAGCACCGACACGGACATCCTAGCAGACGCCTGCTGGGCGCTCAGCTACCTGTCGGATGGCCCCAACGACAAGATCCAGGCGGTGATTGACTCGGGCGTGTGCCGTCGCCTCGTTGAACTGCTCATGTGAGTTTCCACTGCTCCCCCCCACACCCCCCACCATGTGATCCATAATTTTTTACTCTTTACAAATCTGTTTGAAAGCGTTAATGCAATCGCTCTGGCTGTCCGTCTGTAGCACGGTGTCACGATTGCCCATAACGATGCTCCAATATGGACGAACCTGCTGTATGAAGCTGTTGCTCTATTTGGGACTTAACCGATAGAATACTGGCCAATTGGTCAGAGGTTTGCCCCATCCTTAAAAATACAAAGCAGAGCAAAAAGAGTACTGGTTGCATATATTCAAACGTGCTTTGTCCCATCAGCTAAATAATTCTGAGCACAATTGCACATTTGAGAGCGTTATGCAACCCGTGCGTGTATAAGAACATTTTTTAGCAGTTCATCACGAACGCAAAATGACCAGAAACACGGTCGTCTTCAAGGTGTAATGTGTAAAATTGTATGTTTATTGAATTGAGGAAGCTTATACGTGCTTGGCAAAAGACAATGGGATGGTATAATAGTTAATAATACAGTTAAGTCTTCACTATTTGTGAGCGGATTAACCCGGGTTGCGGATTAACCGCACTCATTAGCACTTTTTTAACCTGCTCACACGGGTTCTGTGTATCAGTTCCCCACTGCCCACAAGGGTCAATGACCCAGTGCCCACGTGCCTGTAAACCAATTGCTTTAGGAAGCAGTAGTATGAAGCCTCGTTTACACGTGTTTCACTTTAACCTTGTTTTAGTTTCACCTGGGCCACCCCTCTGCCCCATGACCCTCATTTACTCTGGAGTTGACAACAATAATAATGGGTAAAATATATTTTCACAACGCTCACCCTGTGTTTGACCTACTGCTGTTCCATGGAAAAAAGTGCTCATTGTTGCGAAATAGTCTCGCTCTCTAAAAGGTAATCTTTCAAAGGCCACACTTGAAATCTGATATCGAGGTAAGCGACTAAAGTTGTTCATGTGCTCGTACAGCTCTTTGTCACTCTAAATTCTTACGATAGCATTTTGCAACTGAGCGTTACATCTTTCTTAGATGCAATTTATCCCCGTAGAAATCACTCGCGCTATGCCACGGTTCTCTTGTTGAGCCTTTGTTGTCCATTGATTAGTTGGCAGCTTGCAGGGTGTGGGGGGAGCCCTTCTGTGTGGTGTAGGGCATAGGGGTTGTTTCCTATCGACTGGAAGTTGGATGGGAGGACGTGAGCAGACTGGCCCGCCTTTAAGTAAAATAGTGGAGCATGCCGGTGCCGCACTTCATTATTTATTTACCCTGGAAGGTTTTTTACGTATTAAAAAAAAAATCCCTGACCGGGGTGCTGCTTTGATGTGCGATGCGCATTTATCAGGGTTGAATTAAGGTGACGTTATAGGGGTGCCGTGGAGTGACACAAAGGGGGATGCGGAGGGAGCGGCTGGGACATGGCGTTCCTGTGAGAACGCGGCATCTCGGCTCGGATGAAAAGGATTTCCAAAGCGCAGATCCTGCCGCCTCTATTCACACACAGACCCTGGCTTGTAGACCAGACTGTGCCTTGAATTGTCAATCGTGATATTTTAGTTGTAAAATCCCAATTAGGTGGTTTGCGTAACAGTTTATCGATTTGAAATTGATAGCTGCGCTCACGGGTACGTAGGCTGAAATGTGACAATCTATTATTTAAGATTTTAGCAAATAATATGGAAATAAATCCTTTGGGATAAATAAATAATGCGGAACAAGCTGTGACATCTTGTCCGTTAAGGGAGCCTCCAGTATGTCTGTGGATTCTGAGGCTTGTGTCAGGAATTCTTTGGAGATGAGGAGAGGGGATGCTCTGCGTTGTAGCAATGTTGTGAGACATTCCCAAGCGGAGTCGATTGTACAAAGAAGTGTACGGGAAACTGTGTGCAGATGCACACACAAATATGTGCGCATGCGTATGCACCACGCATAAAATATTGTAATATACGTGTGCATAAGACATTTGCCTTTTCAGCCAAATACCGACTTTGGCTGTCGCCTGATGATGCTGGTTATTACCGGCGAAATGTCGTACTCAAATTGTAAATGTTGTGGGTCTACTGAACGAGTAACGAATTGGCGTGTTTTCTTTACGTGACGAACCTTCGTTATTGGCTGTATAGGGTGGTGGCAGGTTTATTGACACATTTACGAGATCTATCCCTAAAAAAAAAAGCTCTATGGATAAAATGGGCTGCGAAAACCTACGTGTTAAACTTACACTGAGGTGTTATGCCAATTTTAATTTAAATCCGAATTTGAGTTTTAGAAGAGACGAAAAGTGGAAAATGTTCCTCCCTTTGCCTCTCTATTTGTCTTTATTAATATCTCTTTTCTGGCTCTATCTTGGTCTCTGTTTTCCTTTCATTTTTTTCAAACCAGAGCTGCTGTCATTTCTGCTTTTGTTTTCCCCCTTTACGCTTAACGGTAATGATCGCCTGCTCCGGCACCTGCGCTCGAAGGAAATATATCAGTGCTTGCACTTAAAACATAAACTTGTGCATGTTACGGATGAATAAGTTGCATTATTCTAGACCCACAATTTTTTTTTCCCTGTCATGTTATGTACTCGGTTTAGATGGCTTTTGAGGGAGGTGTCTGGTTCGCTGTGGGTAGTTGGGCGAGTGATGGGGTTTGTAAAATGTGAGGGTTTCCCTTGTGAAGTCTGTCGCCCATGAATTTACTTTGTACTGCACAGCTGTTGAAATTTGATGCTTGCCATCATGCTCGCTGTGAAAGGCCCTTTCAGATCGGTCGCGCAATTACGGTCACATTGTCAGGCCTCTTCCAGCTGTGTGACCAACTCGGCATCATGCTGTAACGAGTTTTTTTTTTTTCCAACGGTTGTCGAGCCAGTTGTCACGTCCCTCGTGAGCATGATGATTGTACTGGTTGCGCGAACTTCGCCCATTTCTGCTTCACCGCCAGAGTCCGGTTTTTCTCGGTCTCGTTTGATTTTGAGCTCTCCCCCCTGGTTTGTCGCACTGCGCAAATCCCTCGGAGGATGGTTTTACTCGGGAAAAAACAATGAGCTCTGATTCCTCTAATTCTTGCTCTTGTCTCCTATTCTTATTTATCTGTACTGTTTTTGTTTTACCTCTGTACAGTATTTTCTCATGACATAGCACAATTTTGAAGATTTGGGATAACATTGGAGGAAGCAAACTATACAATCAAATGCCGTAGCAATTTTTTTGTTCAAAACAGCACATGATGGTGAAGTGCCACGTTGAGTCCGCCTGCTCCCGCCGTTATGTCTCGCTCAGGCACACGGACGTGAAGGTGGTGTCTCCCGCCCTGCGCGCTGTCGGAAACATCGTGACGGGAGACGACATGCAGACACAGGTAGGTGGGGGGTGTGGGGGGGGGAGTATGTCCAACTGCCGGTGACACAAACATAACAAAAACCAACCGCTCTGAATATTCATGCCTTGGTAATTTGACCGAGGTCAGAGTTCGTCGACTTGTGGTCCTCGTGCCGTACATGTGGCCGCCGAATGCTCTTGGGAGTTGCCCGCCAGGAAATGTCTTGCCGGCATGTAGGGAGATGCTGGTTAGGGAGATGAAGATTTTTTTTTTCATGTGAATAGAGAGCTGTAGACAAGAAGTAAACATTAGTTCTGTTGATTTGAGGCTTTCGTGACTGCAGGAATCCATACTCTTTGGTTCTTTCTTTCTATCCCACCTGAGGGCGATCGCTTGTGTGGCGACCGAAACGTCGTGATCTATTATTATTTTTCTACGTGACTTTACCGAAAGAACCAAAGAGTATTAGTTATGTTATGAATAGTGGTTAGAATCTCAAAATAAGTTCCTTGAGTTTAGTGGTTCCCAAGCTGTGTTCTGTGGACTGGTGATGGCCCGCAAGGCTGTGGGAAACCGACACTTGCAGGTGCTTAGATTTTGTTTCGCAAAACTATTCATTTTCTTGCACATTTTCACAACTATATAGATTGGTCAATAAAGTACAAGATCATTCTGTTTGTTTTTTTTCCTATGCTTCTAGAGTAGCTTTCATTTTGAAAAAGGTTATTGGTGCGTAGAGGCCCGTGAATAGAATCGAGGCGTGACAGGGACAGTCTGAGTCCAGACAGGTAATGATGTGACAGTCCACCAGTCCAGACAGGTAATGACGTGACGGTCCGCCAGTCCAGACAGGTAATGACGTGACAGTCCGCAAGTCCAGACAGGTAATGACGTGACGGTCCGCCAGTCCAGACAGGTAATGACGTGACAGTCCGCCAGTCCAGACAGGTTATGACGTGACGGTCCGCCAGTCCAGACAGTTAATGACGTGACTGTCCGCCAGTCCAGACAGGTAATGACGTGATGGTCCATAAGTTCAGACATCTTATTTCGTGACAGTCCGTGAGTTCGGACATCTTATGACGTGACAGTCTGCGAGTCCAGACCGGTTATGAAGCAGGGGAACGCGGATCCAACATGGCGCTTCACTGCTTTAGACAGCGAGCCATGTTATAACGATGCTTCCCTTGCCCTTTGTTCACAAACTGCCCTCTTGTCCCCTTCGTGCACACCCCATTACCACACCACAGGTGATACTGAACTGCTCGGCGCTGCCCTGTCTGCTGCATCTGCTTAGCAATCCCAAGGAGTCGATCAAAAAGGAGGCCTGCTGGACCATCTCCAATATTACAGCCGGCAGCCGGGCCCAGATACAGGTCTCACATTCCACTTGCACCTTAAAGCATGACGAGTGAGGGGACTTACAGCCAGCCGTGGTAACATTTTACTTGGCCTGTGGCTGCATGTGAGGCCCTACCACCTTGAAAACGTGCCCAGAACAATATATATCTGTCACTGCATCCATCTTAACCGTGCAATAATCCTAAGTCTAACTATTATAACTGCTAGCCCATGATCTTCTTTGGTAAACTGCTGTAGAGAATGTAATTTTAAGTTCTCAGCTTGCCTGCTACCTTTTTTGTTATCGAAATTAACAACACTTTTGTCTTAACCGAAGGCTTAATTGTGTGCTTTGATCAACCCACTGCCACCAATCAGTACGTATAAAGCCCCTCGTCAATTCACTGCTGGATGAGGGCCACCATGCCATGGTCATCAGAGCAGATTTTTGCAGAATGTCCTAAAGCAACCGCTGTCATGCTTTAAACATGGAATAATCTGTCAAAAACCTATTACCATTTCGATTTAAAGCTTTCGTGACTGCAAGGATTCATCTTCTTTGGTTCTTTCGGTATTCTCATTCTACGTGACTTTACCGAAAGAACCAAAGAAGACCTATTACCATTTTCACACTGAAATGTATTTCTTTGCCCAGGCGGTCATCGATGCCAACATCTTCCCGGTGCTGATCGAGATCCTGCAAAAGGCGGAGTTCCGAACGCGCAAAGAAGCAGCCTGGGCCATCACTAACGCCACATCCGGTGGCACCCCTGAGCAGATCCGGTGAGGATGGTACTGCTGTCTAAGCAGATCTAGTAAGGGAGGTGTACTACTGCCTAATACCTCTAAAGACTACACTATTGTCCAGCAGATCGTGTGAGGAGGGTGTACTGCTGTCTAAGTACAGTAAAACCTTGGATTGCGAGTAACTTGGTCTGCGAGTGTTTTGCAAGACGAGCAATAATTTTAAATAAATATTAATTTGATAAACGAGCGCGGTCTTGCAATACGAGTAGTGTACGTATACACGCTTTGTCTGCCAAGCGTCATGTGAGCACAACTGATATACGAGTGCTTTGGATTACATACACGTTTCCGGAACGAATTATGCTCGCAATCCAAGATTTTACTGTACTACTCTTGAGAGATATGGTGAAACAATGTTGCTTACCCTCTTGGCGCACTTTATTTTTCTTGAGTTAATTCAAGTAAAGAAAATGAGCCTGTGCCCATCATGCGGCTAAGCAGGTAAAATGAATCCCTTATAGGTACGTTTTCTCTATCAAGGGAAACTTTCTGAATTATCCTCCAGCCAAGGCAACCTGTTCAATAACTTATTTTCTACGCCTAGTTGTGAATCAATTGTCACAATTCGATCATAAATCTATTTTTTTTAAACTGCTCTGCAAATGTATTCAATCTGCAGGCTCTCCATGAACCTAGCCCATACAAACTTTATGAAGAGACATTTGTTAATTATTTCCCGGATGATTCATTGCATGTAACCTCCATAAGAATTTCTACCAGTGATGATCGATTCTATTGATCGAACAAAGACTGCTTCAATATGTACACGCTGACCGTTGTACAAATGAGTTCGTTCATGCAGAGGTGACTAAAAGCATGGGGGTTCACAAACCACGACTGACAATAGCAAAATAGGATGCTCTGATATTTGGCCCTGTCATGGTGGCAAGATGTTAGAACTACCTTGCCTGGTATGCAGGAGATTGTGGGTTCGATCCCAAGCCTAACACCTGTATATTTTGAGTTTGCATGTCTCTCTCCCCGTGGTCGCATTGAGTTTTCGCTGGGTCCGCTGGTTTTTCCCTCCACATTCCGAAACATGCATTTGAGTATTTGGCAGCTGCACATCTACACAATAAGCCACTTCGTTGAGCTATCATTTGTGATAGCCAGGTCGCATTTGAAAAAAGCTACATAGCTCAGTGAAGCCTTACCTGGTAAAATAAAAACGTATTTAGTTTTAGACGGACCTTTCCAACACTGCTGCAGAACCCAGTGAAACGGAATTGGGAAGGAATGTTCGTGAACGTGCAGTCGAACGATGAACACTCGCGTTTTAAAAGTGAGATCGGTGGCAAATGTTCCGAGCCGCTGTTTGGCTTACATCCTGACATATAAGCTTTGTTCGATGGAGGGGTGGGGAAGTTGGTCTCCCAGTACTGACGGTACTGCCTGCCCTCCCTCTTCCCATTTCCCCCCGCAACGACCCGGTTTGCGTGGAGCAGGTTTCTGGTGGAGCAGGGCTGCATCAAGCCACTGTGCGACCTGCTCACCGTGATGGATGCCAAGATCGTGCAGGTGGCTCTCAACGGCCTGGAAAACATCCTGAAGCTGGGCGAGCAGGAGGCACGGCAGGACAATCTGGGCATCAACCCCTACTGCGCCACAATCGAGGAGGCATACGGTAAGCGGGGCGGGTGGGGGCGGGAGAGGTAGCCGTGATGTCCGATTTATCCGGCGGGGTGGGGTATAGGGGGGTGTGGGATTTTCAAAAACGTCGGATAATCACTACATCATTATTTGAAATAGCTTATATTTGCACATTCTTGTATTACATGTTTTTAGGTGTTGTGTGTTTTTTAAATGTGTTTAGTTTAATAAATTGCCATAAATAAGCATACAAATAGTCAAAAATAAATATTCTCCTGTAAATAGTTATTGTATTTACTGTATCGTACTTACCACTCCAATCTCGAAAATTGCATAGGTGATGTATACATGTGCAGTATTTTAATTAAGTTTTATGTAGTGTATAATATACTGTAACAAATATTTAACACTGAAATCAAGTGTAGCTACTTTTTTTTTCTTACGGTCGTGGTGCCGATCGCTGGACTGGTTTACAGCCTTTGGGGCGGTGTTACCGGTTTCGTGTGCTCAGCCCTGGATCACGTTGGAATCCGGATAATTGATGATCCAACTTTAAAAATGACACTTTATTTAATTTACATGTGTGATTGACGTTTAAATTACACGCCCTTCAACGTGATGGGTAATTTGTATCTTTAAATAATGAGACGCTGTTAATTGGTGATTCGTGCCTCTTATAGTTACTAGAGTAATGTAATATATTTTAATGCTGTTGCCCATCGCTGATTCAGTCGGGAGGAATGGGGAGCAAAAGTGATTGCAGGTTAGGGGATCCATGGCAATACAGGGAAAATACTTGAACGGCAACTTATTTCACGCGGACGTTTGGGGCGACTGAGGCACAAGCGTTGTTTTGTATGAGCGCGTCGTGCCTAGTACCGAGATGGAAAGTGAGGGGAGGTGAAAGGACAAGTGGGTGGGGGGGAAGACTTGAGCCCATGAAACAGCTTGACCATGTCGACTTGGGCATTGACAATTCCGAGCTGTAGCGTTGAGAGCTATAAAGGGCGGTACTTGAAGAAAAACCGGTAAGTACGCAAAGGGGCATTGAGTGATGCGTGTGTCAGATGCATTGAGAGACGGAGGAACACGCGGGTTGGCGAACACACGAAATTTAGACGTCACATTGGCTGTTAGGTAAAATTAAGCGGGCTCGTGCAGGACAAGTCGCCAAAAGGAATGGTGGTCGGTGGTTGAGACTAATGCGAGTGTGTGGGCCAAAGGAGGGAAACGCATCCGAAAGGACGTTCACTACGGCGGTGGAAAGATTAATCCAGCATGTGTACAGGTGCTAGAGATAGATTATACTGGAAGGAACCTCCTGGTTACACCAGCCCACAGGGGATTATTGTGTCCGTCCGTCGTGCATCCAAAAATGGGTAGGGCTGGGTGCGGAGGGGCTGGGTGCGGAGGGGCTGGGTGGGGAGGAGAGGGTGGGGAGGGCCTGGATGAGGAGGGTGGGGAGGGGCTGGGTGGGGTGGGTAGGGCTGGGTGGGGGGTGGGAGGGGTGGGGCTGGGTGGGGAGGGGCTGGTCACCCCGTGGTGCCCATATAAAACTCAACGTTTAACCTACTCATGCCGGCTTGTGCCCGCCCTCACAGTCGGGCATATTTGCGGAATACACCACGTGGTGCCGCCGTTGACCCTGGCCATTGACCGAGCAACCCAACGTTCCTACCAGCTCCCTCCGCAGGAACCGTGAGAGATGACAATGGTTTGGGAGAAGCCTTCATACAGCAGTGGATTAATCATGGCTGCTGATGATGATGACTTTCCAATGAGCTGTCTAATTGTTTCAAATATGAACGGGGGGAGTAAGCCGCTTTGGTCTACGATTGCGATATCGCTCTCGCAGCAACACGAAAAACAACCAACGGGAAAAAAATGACGAAACTCAAGTACAATCGCTGGAATCCCCCCTTCCCCCATCGCCCAGGCCTGGACAAGATCGAGTTCCTGCAATCGCACGAGAACCAGGAGATTTACCAGAAGGCGTACGACCTGATCGAGCGCTATTTCGGCTCGGAGGAGGAGGACGGGGAGATCGCTCCGCAGGTGGATGAAAACCAGCAGCAGTTCCTCTTCCACCCCCAGCCACAGGCGCCCATGGGCGGCTTCCAGCTCTGAACCGCTCGCCCCCCGCCGGTCCGGTCCGTCCGTCCGTCCGTCTGCTCGCCCGTCCACCCTCTCCGCCCCCCATCCCCCCCCCCCCCCCCCCCCCCCCAGAAACTCTCCTTCCCTACCCCGTAGTGAGCGAGCGATGGCTGCTGTCATTAAAAGTGGCTTCTTGCCCCGCCCCAACAAAACCCCACCCCGTCCCTCAACGTGTGCCATGGATAAGGTAGCGTTGGGATAAAGCGGACGGCGCCGTCGAGGGTTGCGGCGCCGTCTAAAACGAGAGACGACGATGTTTGAGTGAGCGCGCGCGCGAGAGAGAGCGAGCGAGCGAGGGTGTTGCTGTGAGCGAGTTGGCGTGGGTGTTGAGCCGAGACATTTGCCGCGCGACGGGAGAGAGGATTCGGCGCCCGCGTTTTACGCGATTCGGGCCGTTTACGTGGTGGAGTAGCGGGGGGGAGGGGGGGGGTCTTTAGCGCTTTAACAACTGCCGGCCCCCCCCCCCACCCCCCGATGGTTGGGCAAGCAAAAACTTTGCTGCCCGTTTGGGCCGCCACCCCTCCTCTGCCGCCCGTACCCCCATGCGCGCGCAAAGTCTGTGAGCTGATGGTGTTGGGCTATAAGCGGCATTGGCTTTTCCCACATGCTGTGCATAAAGTCCTCTGCTTTAGTTGTGCCTGTAGATGAAACTATAAGCTGGGAGCCTCAGCCGTCAGGGAGGAGTGTAAACCCGAGTGTTTCCGCTGTGAAGTCTGACCTTCCCCGATCCCCTTTTATCCCAAATTCCCGCCCCCCCCCCCCCCCACACACCAATGCCATCCCCCACCCCACTCTCTTTTTTCCCCTCTTCCCTTTAAAACCTTACTGCATTGTGTGTGTTTTTTTGTTGTTGCAAGTAGTGAAAACATTTGCGAGCAGTTGGTTAAGCAACAAACAAACTAAACAAGTAGCTGCGAAAGAAAAAAAAAAATCAGAACTAATTATAACCACGATATCACTTGAGTGTTTGAGTGTCCCCACTGCAATTGTGCGAAGCGTGCGAGCGCTACGTGTTGTCGACACAGGGCAACCCCCGTGTAGGGATAGAGTACAGCCTTGTGAACCAAACGGTACTCGCTCGCCGTCCCTTAACCTCCCCCGTACCCGCTCCCCCCACACACAATCACACGCGGTGGGGATTAGAGCATTGCGGCTGCGTTCTCGCTGCCCATCATCCCATGTGAACGATCGCCCAGCGCTTCGAAACGGCCGCGGTGTGCCGTAGTGTGCGGTGCCACCCACCATCGCGCTATCCCGGTTCGGCCTTCTCACTTGCCCGCGATCCCCACCATCTCCAAACCCAGCGAAAATAATCTTGCAAAATAACCAACTCTCCACGCATGGTGAATGGTTATATATTTTTCACACTTGGTGGCTGCATCCATTCCCTTTTGGCCTTTGCGCAGGGATGGGGGAGCACACCGTGGGTGGGTGGGCTATGCGACCGTGAGTTTGTTTTGCTGTTCCTCCGTTGTTTTTTCGGCTCCTTCTTGGTGGGTTTTTTTTTGGCGCAGACCTTTGGGCTGCCTGGCTGCCCACAAGGGCCGCGTCGGAGTGGGCGAGCTGCGACCTACGTGCAAATTTGTGACCCCGAAATCATTTCTTCTCAGGAGCCCCATGGCCTCCCAGTCTCGACCAGCCAATAGTCTCTGTCCATTGCTTCATACAGACAGATCTATTTGCACACACGAACACACGGACAGCTGTATTTCTTTGTTCCTCTCAAATAGTCCATTAGCTTTGAAGGTACTGTTGTTTGGTGGTTCAAACATCATCCTTACAAATAAAAAAAGCAAACAATGTTCCATGGTTTGCGATGCACATTTGATGCATTGAGGCCACCCTAAATTGGGGCGGAGGGGGGGGGGGTTTGTGCAGGTGGGCGAGTCACCGTGCAGTGCTGTGACTGCGTGCATGTTCCTTTCCTTTATTTTCCCCTCGTATTTCTTTAAACGGGTGTTCTTTTAACGTAGTCATAGCAGCAGCAGCCGCCCAATAATATCTTCACCCGCGCAGCAACTGCCACCCCTGCCCAAGGGAAGAACCATTTTGACAATACAGAGGGGGGGTGCCCCCCCTTCCTCCCCACCAGCGACCCTGCTGGCAAATTTCCGAAGGGTGTGTGGCGTTGGAAACGATGATTGAAAAACATTTGCGCTGTGCGAATCCCCCCATGGCACTCCCAGGCACACTTTCGAGGGAGGTGCAGTCACATGGCCCAAGCTGCTGTCAGAAACAGGTCAGGGCTGCCCCCCCCCCCCCTTGCTCGCACACACAGAGACGACGGTTCCCTCAGCAGCGGGAAGTTCAAAGTGAGGGTGGAGAAAGTGGTCGCTCGTTTTGTGTGTTCCAGTGGTGAGTCCGTTGATAGGACATCCACTGTTGGCTATCTCACAGAAGTACTATTTTAGTTGACCCCATTTGGGATGGACTGCACCAACGACCCTCAATGAGGATTTGAACTTGTAACACTGGCATCCATTCACATTGAGCCACGTGGTTGGATCCCCCCTCCCCCACTCCTATAACAAGTGTGGTTCTATCGATTACTGGGGTGCACGTCCCTGTCTGCAACCCCCGGGCCCCTTTGCGGCCATTGTAAGGGCAGCAGGTCCGCAGTAGAGATTTTAATTTTGAGCCGCTCTTTTCGCCCCGTGACGTCGACACAGAGCGTGTAGGCGGTGCAACTGCACCGGGGCCCTTGGGTCGGAGGGAGGGCCCAGGTTACAAAGTGGGGAGAATATTTGGGCAGAGTGTATGGGGTGGCCGGGTCACATCATCATTCCTTGCGCCAAGGCACAAGGCAACCCAGCTATGCCGCTGGTAATGCCAGGCTGTGTTTGCTGATGCCAGGGAAATCTGCGCGGCCAATTCGAAACTCGTAGGAAAATCCTGTTTCTGAAAGTCAATCGGGCAGTGTGAATGCACCTCTTCCTTAACCCTTGGCTTCAAAAAGCTGTGCCTCCTTTGTGCGTTGTGGTCTTCGACTGCTGTCCACCCACATCGTCATAACCGCATGTGTTGGGTTATTTTTTTAGTTTACGTTTTATTCCGCTCACTCCTTTCCTACCCAATCCGTGTTTTGTTTTTTCCTCTCGTTCTTCAATACATTAAAAGTGTACATTATATAAATAATTTATAAAACAAATCTGTCTCATTATGTAGGCTTATTTTGCATCTTGTGCAGCCAAATGTATAAAAAAAATATTTGTAAATTTAGAAGGGAGTGGTATTTGAGCAAAGACATGCTGGGGTCTTAAAAATAAAGTAAAAATTATAATTGCGTGGGGATAGAAAATATCCTCCGATTATTTATCACCGTTGTGTGTTTAAAAAATACTCATTGGCTAGTACGTAACCCACAAGCCAATTGGTGCAATTTTAAGGTGTTTGCCATAAGGTGCACACATACATGAGAGGTAAGCGATTTTTAAATTGTCAACTTGGTTTGGCACTACCTCCCGCCCATTAAATCGATCTCTTAAATATAAACGCTCATTAACAAATCTCCTTCTGCGCTGGTCGGAAAGAGTCCCCGGTCGTGCCAGTTCAGTTGGGTCTTAGGCGCAAAGGGTTGAACCAACTCAGCACAACCACCCCCCACCCACGCTTTCCCATTATTTTTGTAAACGTTTAAATTTATGTAGACAAGTGACTAGAGGTTTAAACAAGAGGTAGAATTGTCCACTGATTATCTACACTGGCTTGAGAGCTAATTTTTTTGTGATTGTAGCCTTCAAACAGCACTGCTGAACAAACCAGTTTTGCACTAAGCTATCATTCACCTTACATTCATGTAGGAGTTTCAAAGCAGTGAACGCTTGCAGCTTTTAATTATGTTAAAGCAGTAGGGTTTTTTTCTTTATTGCATGAAAACCATACCTGGTCAGCTTCTGCTGAATTTGAAAAATGACAGCGTAGTTTGCTTGGGTAGAACTACAGCCAAAACAACATTACACCATTTCAAGTAATAGTATTTGGGTTTTTGGGTTCTTCATAAACCCTCTGCCAAACACAGTGATGTTGGCGTTTAATTCGATCATACATCCAACACTGCTCTAACAGTGGTAGGATGGTGTCTTTTATATTTGTCAAGCCCATCATGTCTGGGCACATTAATTGCCAATCGGGCTGTACATTTTTCAATTATTCAGCCTTCTGCATCGTGTCTGGATTCGGAATTGCTGTCTCTATGTTGGGTCTATCTACCTCTTCTCAAATGCTCTCAAACTGTGACCTAAACTGTTTTGCTCTTTGCTTTGAAGACATAAAGCTATGAAACTAGTAAACAAAAATAGCATTGATATAATTCTAAAACAAGTGGGGGGAAAAATATAAAAAAAAAATGTTTAAAAAGTGACATTTAGCAGAAGCTGTTAAGGTTGTATTATTCTTGTGATGCTCTGATTGGGTTTAAGCTTCAAACTTGTGCTGATTTTGTGTAAGAATTTGATTTCTTTTGCCCCTTTTTCCTTCGTGTTTATTTTTTAGTCCCTTTATTTCCGGCGTAGATATACTCGCCGATGGGTCTTACCTTTAAGAAAAATGCATAAGAAGAAAATTGTATGTAAAAAATAAGGGAATAAGAAAGGTTTAGAAACCAAGTTAGTTTTAAGCCCTGGTAGAGATGTAGTCTGCCTGTGCAGACGCACAACAGCACCGCGACCCGCAGAATCACAACCCAACCAAGGAATCGACCCGCAAGAGACACTTTCGCGCAAATTTAACAAAATAATAATTATCAAGGACCAACCCAATCCCAAGCTGTCGTTTATACAACCCCCCCCCTTCTCTCACCGAAACCGGGCCACCTTGGTGGAAATTGAGCGGTAGGCTGGGCAGGTTCCTTGTTGGACGATGGGTTCTGCGCGGCGTGTGGGAGGAGGCAGCAGCGAGTGTTTGTTGTGTCGGTAATTAATTATTGCGGTTCGCATCATTAGTACTCTGGGCCGCGGCTTTGTTGGGATGGACACACGCAGGACTCTGTGACGGGTCGCCGGCTTGAGTGTTTTGAGCTCGGCAGAACGGTTTGGCAAAAACCTTAATTTTTTTTCCACCAAATTTTTTGTTTTTTAAGATGCGTATGACAACGATGGGGTAAAAAAAAAAACAGCGGGGCGTTAACACTGCTAAATCTGTTGCGGGCATGTTTACGTTTGCCCGTGAAAGGCCCGGAATAAAGCACGCTGTTCAACCAAATTGTCTCATGGTCACCTCCGCCCCCCGCCCTAACCCCACCGCACTGTTTTTCTCGGCCACCGTAATCGGCGCCAACCCCCCCCCCCCCAACGCGCGCCCCCCCTCCCGGCCGTGGTTGACGGGTCGAGGAGGTAGACGTGGTGGGAGGTGAGGGGTGGGGGGCGGCCGCTGCCCAGTTGGCACGCACACGGCGGCGGCGGCAGAATTGGGAGAGGCCGCGATTGACGTCCCAATGCCCCCAGGGGCCACGGCGTCTCCGCCAAGTCCTCGCGCTTACCTCCGTCACCCACTTTGCGTGCCCGCTTATGGGTGTTGCTCTTGTTTCGGCTGACGTGGGGGGGCGGGGGTGTTATTTTATTTTGTTGTTCCTGCCCCCCCCCCCCCCCACCAGGATTTTGTTGATCTGCGGCTAGCGACACGACCACCGAGGTCCTTGAGTGTGTGTGGGCCCCAGCAAACCCCATCCCCCAACTTTATTAAGTCGTTAAGTGTAACTCGTTATAAGGAATCTCAAAATGTTAATATGAATATTTGTAAGGCCACCTTGCCAGGAAGGATTTCACGACCGAGGGGGGTTCAAAATTAAACTTAACTGGATAAATGAACTTTTTGTTAAATAATGCTGGCAGAAATTAGTCGATGCAAAAATGTATATTTTTGCATTCAAAGCGTATTGAAGAGAAAAAAAATACCGTATATACTGCAATTTTATAAATGGTTCTTACGTTTTGTTAACGTACCTTTTGCTCATGCTGAAGAATTGGCAAAAGTTTCAGATTATAAAACACCAAGTCTTTAAACTATTTACATCTATGACCATGCCATTGCTGTAATTGCTACTACAATGTCTTTTTTTACCAATATTGTGTTTATTTGATCTCTTTGCATAAATGTAAGCCAGTACAAATATCATTTTTCAGGAATCACATAAAAGTAGCACATGATTGAAATTTATAATTGGAACGCGGTATTTTAGTTTTCGACTTGATTTATGTTGTATAAATATTTGTAGTATTTATATCGTTAAATATTCAATTTGCATTTTATTTTAATATCAAAAGAATAATGAGACATGAACTTAAAAATTGTCATCGATTAGCCTATAGCGTTAAATTGTATTTGCCGAATCCAGTAAGAAGGGGTAGGTGAATTGAGTCCCTTTTTTTCGATGGATAGGAGAAAAAGTTTGCTCGATTCTGGGGAATGGGTCTCCTGGCAAGGTGATGCATGCACGCACACGCACACACTTTGTCCCTTGGTACCGTTTTTCCTGGGACGCGCGCACACGCACACATCACACGCGCACACATACAGTCGCATGCCGACTGGACGGCCCCCGTTCAAGAGGCTTTTGCTGGAAAATTGAGTGCCCAATTAAAAAAAAATATATAAGCTTATTATCTCAAGTTCCTTCCCAGTTAGCGGCGGCTGCCGTGCCGTTCCCTTTCCAAATTTGCAGCCCGTTCCGCGCGTTTAAATATAATAACATTTCTTTGACATAAAACAGTTGTGTGGCACATTACGATCTATCTGCAGACTGCTGCTTTTTTTTAATTTCCGGAACAAATTCTGTTTATGGAAAAAGTAATAGGAACATTGCTCTGGCCTGTACGCTACAGTTCTCGGCAGTATTTATTTTTATAATCTTGTTTACATTTTTTTGGCGCTGCGATCTTGGCAGAGGAGCCGCCACAACCGGCGGACAAGGCAATTTGCAAACTCCTGCCGTCTCGAAGTCGGGAACGGCAGAAATAAATAAAAGGGGCGGCATGAATGGGGGCCGGTCGCTTCTCAGTTTCCTGCGAAAGCCAGCGTTTGAACGGAGGATACCAAACGGAGAACAACCCCGCGACTTGTGCTGACGTTCCGTGTGTGTGCGAGTGAGAGGGAGTGAATGCTGGACTGACTTTTGATTGATTGGCTGTGGCTTTGCAGACTTAAAAAAGGAAAAAAAACTATCTCTTACCCCCCACCCACCACCCCACCCCACCCCTTAAGCCTAGATTGACCGCAGTGGTCCGCAGTATCGGTGTGGCATTATGCACATGTTTCAGTACTTTAATGCAGGAAGTTACTGACAAGCGTCAGTTGTTCATTGTTTGTCTCTCCTAGGATAAAAGCTGTGGAAAGCTTTAGCCGGAGGGACAAGTGGCCCATGTTGCTGTCCCTAATTTTTTTTTGGGCTCGGCGTTTCCTGGCGCACAGGGCCATGCTTTGGGGGGGGGGGGGATAGTCTGGCTTCATCTTTGCGTTTATTTGCCGTGGTCAAATTGTGCTGCGCTTTTTGGCGACGCAATACAATAACAAAGAACTGCATTCACGCACACACTTGCGTGTTTGGCCAGGATGCGCAAGTTTCCACGGGCCTTAGTTATTGTTTTAGTCGATAACATCGAGAAGATGCATATATACTATACATATATATTGGCGTTACGCACGCTGTCGGTTATCGGGAACCCAACGTTGAGAGCAAAGAGCGTGATCTGCATTGCAGCTTGGGAGTCGCGTTGCAAATTGTAGTCGCAATGCAGGTTGGGCAGTTTGAGTGACAGGTTCCGACACCATTTAGTGTGACAACTAAGCGAGCATTGTTGACTTGTTGAGCTTGAAATGTTAGCATATTCTCGCCTCACAAATGACTACGGAATCGTTGCAATATCACGTCAAGAAGTATGCACTGTGCACGTAAACCAGCCTACGTAGTGTCTCGTCCGCATCTTCCGTTCACGTGGTGTGTCTTTCCGTCGTCTCATTCGCGTCACATGTTTTGTACGAACAGTGTCCGCAAGCACGGCAATATTTGCCTGCTGGTGGTGGTGAATTCCACTTGGACGTTGAGATATGTATTCTTTGGGTCTTTCGGTAAAGTCACTGAGATAGGTTCAAAGAAAATAACAAAAAACGACGTTTCGATCGCAACACAAAGCGGTCATCTGCTTGAGATTTTGGCTGTGTGTGTACCCTAGCCACCTGGCAGGGTTTCCTTTGATGTTTATTTTTCGTTGTAATCAGAAAAAAAAGTTTCTTTCGATTTTCTTTTCCACCTCTGTACGCGTGAAAGTGTTTGAGCCATGGTTGTTAGCCAAACATATCCCTGATAACTGCATCGATAAATCGGGTCAAGCCGTTGCCCCCCCCCCCCCAAGAGGTCCGAGACTTCTCCACTGGACGTGATTGTGTTCTCTCTGCTGGTGCAGACACCCAAAAAACTCAAAGACATGCGACGTAATAACTGGAACTGGCGAGCTTAACTGGGACACGGTTTGCACGGATGGAAGTTGCCACTGCACGCGTCCATTGTTGCCTACTTGAGGCGAATTCCGGCGTGGTCCGTGCCTGGGTTTCTTTTTTGCCGTGCAGCGGGTAAATTTTGATGTCTCTCCATCATCATCATCATCTCTGCTCTCCCGTTTCTCACCGAGGCTGTGGAAGGGTTCATTGTGGCCGGTGACATTGTTCACTCAAGTGTGTTTAGGTAAGCCACAGGTGTCTCGTCTTTTCCACCCAAGGTAAGTTTTTTTTTCTTTATAATTTCGACTTATCAAATGTGTTGATGAATGTGTGTGTTTGCACATGTTAGAGGTGACGTAACTGGCATTCAGTGACTGCTATTGTACAAACTGCTTCATTTTTTTAAAGGATTTTTTTCACACCACACGGCCCTTATAAAAAGGCGCGCGCACCTGCTTAGAACGTGCGGCAAAACAAGTGATAACAACAAGCAATAATCGGACCTCTTAACCAATTCTCTGAAATGCCCATTTATTAAATGTTTGATTCTAACTAAGTTGAGCAGGTTTGGGCACTTAACAATAACTGCGCGTGCCTCAGCCGCAAGGCCGGTGTCAGTCTTGATAAACAATAGCACCGATAGGGCAGTTTAGATGCACGCTTTTTTTGTCATTGGATTTCTAAGCGGGGAAAAATCTTTCCTTCCCTTGTCCATTGTAAACCAGCAAAGCAAACAAAAAAAACAGGGTAATTGAAAACAATACCGCAAACGGGGCATGGGTGGAAAAAGTCTGCGTTCATCGATTTGACGTGAAATTCTACGTTTTGTTTCTACTGCAGAAAAAAACAAGCCATTTATTTTCTTCATAATCACTATTCTCTACTTGTGTCCAACTCAAAGGAGGCCTTTGTCAAGTAACGTGAAACCTATATATTCTTATTTGTTATACATTGAATTATATTTTCATTTTCTAATTGTGCAATGTGGCTAAAGAAAATTCCGATTTTGGCGAAAAAAGCGGATTCTACGAAATCTCCCAAGTCACTAGGGTCACTCGAGTGTGCACAATGCACACTTAGGTGCAGATGTAGATTTCTAAAGGAAAGCGGCAATTGTGCTTCAAACTATTGAAAAAGTGCTATTTTAATAATTTAAAATAATACAGGAAAAAAATAACTAACAGCTGTATGCAAATTAGCTGAGGCTTTGATGGCCGAATTGAAACAACATGAAGTCGGGCAGCTTTAACTGGCTTGAGGTTGCCGCGGGAATATTTAAACTCGGAATACGCTCTCGAACCAAACTTTGCTGTATTGAAATTAATAAATAAGTAAAGGACCTGTCAAAAGCGGCGAGTGACCCCCCCCTCCCGGGTTCGACACCGGAGCGCGAGTCCGGCGTGTGACCTCCCTCGGCCCCTTTCCCTTCTCGACATGCCCCCCATCCCATCCCCGTTTACACTCAGCAGCAACGTGCCATGGATCGTGCGCTATTTTAAATGTTTTTGCCTCCGCAGGTACAAACCTCACTTTTCTGTGCAATACATTGTTTCCTCATCCCCTCGGCTTCACGACGTTGGCTTTTTTTTATGCCTTTTTACCGTAACCTCAGAGTAGCGTGTTGTCGCTCATGACTTGTTCCGATTTTTATTTCATTTTTTTTTTCCTTTTTTATCCGTAGGATCTGTTTACTGGTTTTTCCTGAATCGGCTTTAAAAAAAAAGTGTTACATTGCAGATGGAATGTCGGCAGATATATTTTTCTTGGGTGCCGACTAAAAGCGTGCGCGATTTCTTTTCCTTTACGAATAATAATAATACTGTATTTGGGGCACACGCCAAGGCTTAAGTTAATTTTCGTCACGTGGCTCTATTATGCGATGTTTCTGTGACAACCACGCGTTTGCAATACGAGAGAAAATTTAATCTTAAACAGCCAAGAGTGTTCACCTCTGCCGCAAAGGCTGGCTTTCTTCCAATAAAGCTAATCTATTTTATTTGGTTTATATTTTTAAAACAGCACTTCATTTTGTACCTACAAAACTTGAACGATCTCTACCATTTTGTACGCTGCGTATGGCCGCCAGCTGGTGCAGAGATTTGACAGACTGAAGACGTTTGCATTGACTTTTAAGGAGTGCTGTCTGGAGAGGTGTGAGTGAGTTGACATACGTAAATATTGAAAAATATAAAGTACACGAACACGACTCGCAGACATACACAACTACAAAGAAATTTCATTTTGTTACTTGTATTATGGTTTTTCCTGTTTAACATGTAAAATTGTAACCATTTAAAAGCGATAATAAAAGTCTTCAGTTACAAACACATTTTGCTCGGGTCTTTTTTCTTTCCAATGTTGATCGTATTCAAATTGTCATCAGCCGTGTCATTACATTGTTGTCATTACATTGACACGATGTTGTGTCATGAGACCTTTTTTGTCCAGGCTCAACGTGGAAAATAAGAACGAGGTTTTACCCGTCATGGCAATAAAACTGATGTTACATTTTTCAAACACCAAATAGATACCTTTTGCAAGGAATAAAGGCTGCATTACTGCATTAACCACACGTGCTTGTGGTGAACATGTAAACAAACACGCTCTGACAATGTATCATTGAAATTGCCATTAGCCGTGTCCTTAAATTGACACTTATCATTAAATTGACACTTATTATTGAAATCGACGGGAGGGGGGGTCTGCTAGTGTGGACACTGCCGTGGTGTGATGGTGAGGACGATGGAATTTAACTCCCTTGGGGACTGCCGACTTCCACTCCATCTCCTCGTGCGGCAGTTGTGGCAATGGGGACGAGTTAAATCCTCACACCTTTGTCCGCCCCGCACCATTAAATGCGTACAGCGTCGGTTAATCTGATCGGCAGGCAGGTCACCTGTGCTGGGGTCAAATTGTGGATACTTCCCTCTTCCAAGATATGTTGGCCAATATGGAAGTAGGCCAAATACCCTCTCTTAAAGGAGCTGTCCAGAGGTCCCTCGAGCGGAGAGAGGCCCCGTCTGCCAGCAGTGGCGTGAGCAGGCAATTGCAGAGCTGCGCTTTTACCTGCATCCCCATTTTGCTCCCGTGTCCGAGTGGGGACGACACGGTGGCAAGATGTTATCTCCCTCGCCTGACATGCAGGAGGTCGTGGGTTTAATCCCGACCCTGACGCCTGTTGTATATTTGGAGTTTGCATGTTCTCCCCGTGGTCACGTGGATTTTTCTCCGGGTCCTCCGGTATTTCCCTCCAAAATTTAGAATCAACATCACACGTTTAGAGTATTTTGCTGTTATAAATTTCCACGTGACAAGCCACTTCGTTGAGCTATCTTTGGCGATCGCCAGGTCGCTCTGAAAAAGAGCCGTATAGCTCAGTGGCGCCTTGCCTGGTAAAAATATTTTTTTAGAAATCTGCATTTCAGGCAGCAGCTTTAAGCGCGAGTCGCTGTTGGTCGCCTGGCTTCACGGAATGGTTAAGCGCAGAGCGAAAGGGATTTTGCTTAATTTTGTTTTACTTCAACTCGTGTCATTCTCGATTTGAGTGCTTTGAAAGTTGTGCCTTGAAAAAAATCCCTTTACATTTTTACCAAAAACAGCCGGTGGGTGTCTTTTTTTGTCCCCCACGCTTCCCGAACGGCTCCCAGAGCTTGTGTTTCTGCTACCCACCCAGTTCCAGTGCTCTTGGCCACTCCGCTCGTGTGACGCTCTCGTTTGACCCAATTGCCACCTCGCAGCGGTTCGAGCACGGAATGTTCACCCCAGGTTTTTCGCGGTTGCTCCTGGGCGTAGCTCTGGTGTGTTTCTCGGGTTTTTTTTTTTAGGTGTCATTCGGCACAACATCCTGACGTTTCACTCTGCGTGACGCAACGTGGAAACACGTCGGGAGGGCTGCGAATAGCAATCCATACCAGAGCGAGGCTTTGTTTCATTGTCCCAACTGTGTGAATCGGCGTTGAGGTTTCCCCATTCTCTAATGAGCATCCACGTCCAAGGAGGGGATCGGGTGCCTTGCAGGTCACAGGTCGGAGCGCTGAACTGGCACCGCCGAGAGGCTGGGTTCGAATTCGGGCAACCGCCTGTGGGTCAAACTGGGTTCTCGTGTGCAGTGAGTTTATGGTCTCAGCCCGGTTACCAATAACGACACAGACAAACATCCATCACATTAAATTTGTTTGTGCCCTGAATGTGGCTACAATCTCGTCGCAGGGACAGCAGGTGCGACATTGTGTGACCAGATATAATAACGTGAAGCGTGCTCGGAGGTGGCTCCGTGACATCCACTTCCGTGAGCCATTCTGTAACACGGCGAAAGATCCGACGGCTCTTCGTCTCGATACGCGACGCCGGGTGAACGATTCGAATGAAATCAGGAGCGAAGGATAACAAATGATGCAGTACATTTCATTTGTATTTTATTCACGCGCACATTTATGTGTTGACTGCCCCGGGCAGGCGAGCAGGTAAGATACCCCGCGACCAACAGGCACTTCAAGGACCGCAATGCACTTTTCACATCCTTGCGTCCACCCTTGTAAACAAGATATTGCTTCTCATTGGACCCTCGCATTATTTATTCATGCCGCTCAGCCAGAGGCACTAAAACCAGTAACGCAAATTGGCAGCAGGCAGCGGCTTGAGTGAGGACAGTGGGTGAGAGGTGACAAGCTTCTTGAATTGGTTACACAAAGGCCGGGGGAACAAACAAAAACAAATTTAAACTGATGCCTCTTTTTTTTTTTCGCCGTACAACCGAGCCACGCTTAGGCTGTGCCGAGCCAGCCAAGCACGACTCATGACGCGCCACTGCGAATTTTCCACGGCAGAACCAGAGCCGTACGGCTGACGTCACTCGCAGTGAGTGGATTGCAGACAGACTCGCGCAACGCATGGAATGATTGATCGCTCTCCTGGCCCTGCTTGGCCCCGAGCCAGATGCAGATGTCCCCTGACAGTTTCACGGTCTTGGTTCTGACTTGGCTTGGCAATTAGCCCAGTAGAAAAAAAAACAGCCGGCCTGTGAGGGCCCCCGTGCTGGCTCGGCTCAGATGTGCCAGTGGAAAATTGGGCCACTGTGTCACCGTTTGAGGTGTGCAGAGGAAGGGAAAGAGGGTGTACATGTCCCGCAGTGAGACCGCTGGGCAGATATACAAACAGCAATGTCCACAGCCAATGACGTTTGGCCACGACCTTGCCATTAACGAGACACACCGCGACTACAGCAGTAATTCTATCGCTGAGATTTCGTTGTTAATTGCGCAGCAGCAGAAGCATCACCACCACCACCGCCATGTCATTTGTTTATTCGCCGTGTTTTTGGTCTTTTGCGGTGCGCTGCTGTCTCTGCGAACGCGACGACGTTATCCTGACCCGCGTCTTCATTGAGACCACAGTCGTGAGTTGTATTGCACCACGGTTCATTCTGTCGCGTCGCAGTTCTGTTGTGTCAAAGTTCTGTCGTGTCACAGTGCTGTCCGCCGCTCGTGGTCGCCCTCGACTAAAAACAGAAAAGCACCGCCCGATGAGACGTTTTTCCGCCGCTAATTCCGCGAACAAACAATGGAGAGAGCACCGCTGGACGACAGGCCCCGGGGTTGCTAGGCCCCGGGGTCGCTAGGCCCCGGGGTCGCTAGGCCCCGGGATCGCCCGGCCCCGGGGTCGCCCGGCCCAGGGGTCGCCCGGCCCCCCGGGGGTTGCTCAGTCGCTCTTGCCAGTGATGGCGTCCTTCTCGCGCTGAGCCTCCGCGTGCCGCTCAGCCTTCTTGGCCAGGTTCATCACGGTCAGGGACTCGTTGCGCTGCGCCGCCTGGGGGTGGGGTCGTCATGCGGGCGGCAGGAGGTTCACGTTGAGTAACAACAACAACAACAATCTTAATAATAATGATGATGCAATTTGTAACACGCACAATATTAGAATCATATTCTATTACGCATACTGAAGGAATCCGATGAGATTTGAGTCTCTATTTTTTCACAGTTTTCCAGTCGGACAAACAAAATAAGAACATGATAGGAATGAAAAGTATAAAAAAAAGGTAAGCAAATCACTTTACAAAAATAACTGAAATATTTCTATTTTGTACCAGGTAAAGGCCCCACTGAGCATATTAGCTTATTTTTCAGAAGCGACCTGGCAACAAATGATAGCTTAATCGTGTGGAAATTTAGAGCAGAGGCCAAATTTATTTATTCAGCTGTGCCGGGTGGAGGAGGCCGTACATGTGACACGTCGGTATTTCACTCACGCCGCGATCTGACCCCAACGAAAATCAACGATAGAATCCTAAACATCGATCGCAAAAGCCTGCACCGTTAAAAAAATATATATATAACGTGAATTTATATTGCGTCTAAATACAATTTGCTTACTCTTTGGTTTCTTTCTGAAGACGCTGTACAAAAACAGTTTAGCATTAGCATCATGTAGGCAACGAAATCCAATTATACAGATGTTATAACGATAGAGCCTGCATGTGGTGTGAGGGGACTAGTGGCCACGGGAGGTAATGACGGGAGTCAGCTCTGAGTGCGAAGGGACTGGTGGCCACGGGAGGTAATGACAGGGGAGTCAGCTGTGAGTGCGAAGGGACTGGTGGCCACGGGAGGTAATGACGGGAGTCAGCTGTGAGTGTGAAGGGACTGGTGGCCACGGGAGGCAATGACAGGGGAGTCAGCTGTGAGTGTGAAGGGACTGGTGGTCATGGGAGGTAATGACGGGAGTCAGCTGTGAGTGTGAAGGGACTGGTGGTCACGGGAGGTAATGACGGGAGTCAGCTGTGAATGCGAAGGGACTAGTGGCCACGGGAGGTAATGACGGGAGTCAGCTGTGAGTGTGAAGGGACTGGTGGCCACGGGAGGTAATGACAGGGGAGTCAGTTGTGAGTGTGAAGGGACTGGTGGTCACGGGAGGTAATGACGGGAGTCAGCTGTGAGTGTGAAGGGACTGGTGGTCACGGGAGGTAATGACAGGGGAGTCAGCTGTGAGTGCGAAGGGACTAGTGGCCACGGGAGGTAATGACGGGAGTCAGCTGTGAGTGTGAAGGGACTGGTGGCCACGGGAGGTAATGACGGGAGTCAGCTCTGAGTGTGAAGGGACTGGTGGCCACGGGAGGTAATGACAGGGGAGTCAGTTGTGAGTGTGAAGGGACTGGTGGTCACGGGAGGTAATGATGGGAGTCAGCTGTGAGTGTGAAGGGACTGGTGGCCACGGGAGGTAATGACAGGGGAGTCAGTTGTGAGTGTGAAGGGACTGGTGTTCACGGGAGGTAATGACAGGGGAGTCAGCTGTGAGTGTGAAGGGACTGATGGTCACGGGAGGTAATGACGGGAGTCAGCTGTGAGTGTGAAGGGACTGGTGGCCACGGGAGGTAATGACGGGAGTCAGCTGTGAGTGTGAAGGGACTGGTGGTCACGGGAGGTAATGACCCCCCCCGCCCCCCTCTGCCCCCCCCACCCACCTCCTACCGCCCCCTCTCCCGCTCTGACCCCCCTGCCCCCTTCCCCCGCTCTGCCCCCCCCGCCCCTCCCCCGCTCTGACCCCCCCGCCCCCCTCCTCCACTCTGACCCTCCACGCCCCCACCCCCCACTCTGATCCCCCTGCCCCCCTCCTCCGCTCTGCCCCACCGTCCCCTCCTCCGCTCTGCCCCCCACGCCCCCTCCCCCGCTCTGCCCCCACCCGCCCGCCCCCGCAAAGGGGAGGGACACGCAGCGCTGCTGCTTCCCGCTGCTCCCGCAGCAAGCCGAAACATCGTGTGATGATGAAATCTCGCATTGTCCGAAGCATTTCCTGAAGTTGAACAAAAACAAATTCTCTACGAGAGGCTGGTGGGGCTCGTAAGGGTGCTTTGTGTGTGTCCCGGAGCACAGGAATCACTGACAACCTGGGTTCAAACACAGGCCCCGGGGTGTGTTTTGTGTGTGTGTGTGTGCGAGGGGAGCGGTGGTGCGGCAGTTAGCGCACCGCTCACGGCCAACATCAGTGACGATTATCTGAAATCGGTCCTGGGCCTCCTCTAGGTCGACTCACCGCTGGGGAGTGGTGCTGGCGTGGTGCTGGCCAACCACCCCCTCGTGTGCCGCTAACAGCACTTGCACCAACAGTCTGTTAAGGCTACATGGGTGGATATTTGTCTTCTGCTTGTTTTGTTCCACCCGCGACTAAAAAACGCGATTCTCTGCCACCGCTGTCGAATTTCGCCGCTGCCGCCGCCGGCTACTCCTTTGCTGTGGCAGCTCTCCGATCGCTCTCCTTTTCCAGGGGAGTTCTTCGCGTGTTTGGTGGGCGCGACGATGTCCGACGTCTTTCACTCCGCTTGCTGGGAGCTCCTTCTTCTCTGGTGGTGGTGGTGGTGGTGGACAGTGACTGAGCAGCTCGCTCGCGGGTCTTGCCACGGATCTCACCGATGATTGGCCGAGCTCTCAAGCGTTATTCGAATTCAGGGCTTAATCGATCATTTTAAGCCGGGTGTTTCTGCGTCAGTGAAAATATGTCCACACGCGGCACACCACATCCAGTACAGGGACTCGTCTACTTACGAACACTCGACTTACGAACATTCAGAGATACGAACAAACCTGTCCGTATGTCCAGGTTGCCTGTTCGAACCAAGAGTCGTAAGTTCAACCGCCGCGCAATAGATGGCGGTGGTGGCATCTACGTCTGTAGAACGTGAAGAACCAGTGGCATCTACATCTGCAGGACGTGAAGAACCAGTGGCATCTACATCTGCAGGACGTGAAGAACCAGTGGCATCTACATCGGCAGAACGTGAAGAACCAGTGGCATCTACATCTGCAGAACGTGAAGAACCAGTGGCTTCTATATCTGCAAAACGTAAAGAACCAGTGGCATCTACATCTGCAGAACATGAAGAACCAGTGGCATCTACAGAACGTGAAGAACCAGTGGCATCTGCAGAACGTGAAGAACCAGTGGCATCTACATCTGCAGAATGTGAAGAACCAGTGGCATCTACACAGAACATGAAGAACCAGTGGCATCTGCAGAACGTGAAGAACGAGTGGCATCTACAGAACATGAAGAACCAGTGGCATCTGCAGAATGTGAAGAACCAGTGGCATCTACAGAACGTGAAGAACCAGTGGCATCTACATCTGCAGAACGCGAAGAACCAGTGGCATCTACATCTGCAGAACGTGAAGAACCAGTGGCATTTACATCTGCAGAACATGAAGAACCAGTGGCATCTGCAGAACGTGAAGAACCAGTGGCATCTACATCTACAGAACATGAAGAACCAGTGGCATCAACATCTGCAGAACGTGAAGAACCAGTGGCATCTACATCTGCAGAACGTGAAGAACCAGTGGTATCTACATCTACAGAACATAAAAAACAGTGGCATCTGCAGAACGTGAAGAACCAGTGGCATCTACATCTACAGAACTGAGGAACCAGTGGCATCGACATCGGCAGAACGTGAATAACCAGTGGCATCTACATCTACAGAACATGAATAACCAGTGGCATCTACATCTACAGAACGTGAAGAACCAGTGGCATCTACGTCTGCAGAACGTGAAGAACCAGTGGCATCTACATCTGCAGAACATGAAGAACCAGTGGCATCTGCAGAACGTGAAGAACCAGTGGCATATACATCTACAGAACGACCCCGATGATACCTCAGAGGGCGAACTGAATCCCCTGGAATGACCTTCTCCCCACACACCCCCACATCCCCCCACACCCCCACCCATGTCGCGATAGCAGGACGCACGGAAGGGTCACCTGCTTGCCGGAGGCGATCATGACGAAGCATCCGATGATCGTGAGCAGCATCATGAAGTAGCAGACCTTCACGCGGACCTTGTTCTTTGCCACGTTCACCATCTCGTACCTGGGGCAGGCGAGATGGCGCGTCGATTTAAGGACGGGGAACGAGGAACGGGGGGAATGAGGAACGGGGGAACGGGGAGAACGAGGAACGGGGAAACGAGGAGAATGGGGGGAACGAGGAACGGGGGGAATAGTGGACAGTCGCCAAACGAAACCTCAAAGCGTCACGGTGGTTCTAAAGCGAGGGATGGAGGATCGCTTGAATGTTTAATCTCCAAAATCCCGCCGGGCTCTGAGGTGGCATTTGGAGAATGTCGATCGGACTCGATCGACTCTGAGAGTGTGTGTGTCCCCTCCCCATCCTGCGTGCCGCGTGGTTTCCTCCCACGAGCCAAACGCTGCTTCAATGGCACCGGCCCGAACATCTCAACGCAACAACCCCCCCCCCCCCCCCCACCACCACCCCCCCAGCAAGATTCCTCGTGAGCGCCGCTCTCCCCTTTAGGGTCGCGAGTTCATTTTACAAAGCAGCGGGCTGACAATTGCCTATCAGCGCATCACCGGATCTCAGCAGCGATCTTAATATATGTATTTTTCGATTTAAAGCTTTCGTGACTGCAATGATTCATCTTCTTTGGTTCTTTCGGTAAAGTCACGTAGAATGAGAATAAAATAATAAATTGATAAAATAAAATAACATAACACAATAATATTCTCACAACGTTTCGGCCACAACACAAGCGGCCTTCATCAGGTGAAGGGACGAGACTGTCTGGTAGGACAGCGCTGGAGTGAAAGAGCCACGTTCAGATCACGACCTTTAAGCTGTGTGAGAGGAAACAAAGCGCCTTGACAAAGGAATTAGCATATAATTTAGCATTGAAATGGCTGAATGATTAGCTTGTGACTGGTCACAGAAATAGCTATGTTAAAAGTTAAAGCATACACATCCGCAGAGGCACCCCTTGACAAAGGAATTAGCATAGAATTTAGCATTGAAATAGCTGAGTGATTAGCTTGTAACTTGTCACAGAAATAGCTAAGTTAAAGTCAGAGCATACACATTCACTGAGGCACTTAGTACAAATCAAACAGGAGAATTTAGCATACCTCTCACACCACGGTTAATGGTATGGTTTACAACATGGAGTATAATAGCGCCTCGCAGCTGTCTCTCTCCCCCTCCTCTGTTCCGACCATGGATGAACTCGTCCGTCTGAACGGGGCCCGTAGCTATCCGTGGTGCTAAAGTTGAGGGTAAGAATCCACCCATTTTTTCGCCATATAGCATTGTGATATATAACGACTTATTGTTGGTAGCTTAGCTGATTGGAGAATATAGAGTTTATTGATAACATTAAGGTAATTTATATTTTAGTTTTTTTTTTATTGGTTCACTATATAGTACTGTGAATAGCTCAGATGTGTAGGCCTTGACTTCAACATAGTCATTTCTGTGACCAGCCACTAGCTAATCACTCAGTTATATTTCAATGCTAAATTCGCCAAGTTATTTCAATGCTAAATTCTCCTGTTTGATTTGTACTAAGTGCCTCAGTGAATGTGTATGCTCTGACTTTAACGTAGCTATTTCTGTGACCAGTTACAAGCTAATCACTCAGCTATTTCAATGCTAAATTCTATGCTAATTCCTTTGTCAAGGGGTGCCTCTGCGGATGTGTATGCTTTAACTTTTAACATAGCTATTTCTGTGACCAGTCACAAGCTAATCATTCAGCCATTTCAATGCTAAATTATGTGCTAATTGCTTTGTCAGGGCGCTTTGTTTCCTCTCACACAGCTTAAAGGTCGTGATCTGAACGTGGCTCTTTCACTCCAGCGCTGTCCTACCAGACAGTCTCGTCCCTTCACCTGATGAAGGCCGCTTGTGTTGTGGCCGAAACGTCGTTGGAATATTATTGTGTTATGTTATTTTATTTTATCAATTTATTATTTTATTCTCATTCTACGTGACTTTACCGAAAGAACCAAAGAAGATATATATTTTACTTCACGACGCCTTGTTTAGATCTGACCAAATTGTATGTTTATACCAGCAGGTGTGATCTCCCTCTGTCTGCACAGTGAGAGTGAGTGAGTGGAGTTTGTGTGATCTCCCTCTGTATGCACAGTGAGAGTGAGTGAATGTAGTTTGTGTTCTCCCTCTGTCTGCACAGTGAGAGTGAGTGAGTGGAGTTTGTGTGTTCTCCCTCTGTCTGCACGGTGAGAGTGAGTGATTGGCGTTTGTGTGATCTCCCTCTGCCTGCACAGTGAGAGTGAGTGGAGTTTGTGTGATCTCCCTCTGTCTGCATGGTGAGTGAGTGGAGTTTGTGTTCTCCCTCTGTCTGCACGGTGAGAGTGAGTGAGTGGAGTTGTGTGATCTCCCTCTGTCTGCACGGTGAGAGTGAGTGAGTGGAGTTTGTGTGATCTCCCTCTGTCTGCACGGTGAGAGTGAGTGGAGTTTGTGTGATCTCCCCCTGTCTGCACAGTGAGAGTGAGTGGAGTTTGTGTGATCTCCCTCTGTCTGCACAGTGAGAGAGAGTGAGTGGAGTTTGTGTGATCTCCCTCTGTCTGCACGGTGAGAGAGAGTGAGTGGAGTTTGTGTGATCTCACTCTGCCTGCACAGTGAGAGTGAGTGGAGTTTGTGTGATCTCCCTCTGTCTGCACAGTGAGAGTGAGTGAGTGGAGTTTGTGTAATCTGCCTCTGTCTGCACGGTGAGAGTGAGTGGAGTTTGTGTGATCTCCCTCTGTCTGCACAGTGAGAGTGAGTGAGTGGAGTTTGTGTGATCTCCCTCTGTCTGCACGGTGAGAGTGAGTGAGTGGAGTTTGTGTGATCTCCCTCTGTCTGCACGGTGAGAGAGAGTGAGTGGAGTTTGTGTGGTCTCTCTCTGTCTGCACAGTGAGAGTGAGTGGAGTTTGTGTGATCTCCCTCTGTCTGCACGGTGAGAGTGAGTGAGTGGAGTTTGTGTGATCTCCCTCTGCACAGTGAGAGTGAGTGAGTGGAGTTTGTGTGATCTCCCTCTGTCTGCACAGTGAGAGTGAGTGAGTGGAGTTTGTGTGATCTCCCTCTGTCTGCACGGTGAGAGTGAGTGAGTGGAGTTTGTGTGATCTCCCTCTGTCTGCACGGTGAGAGTGAGTGAGTGGAGTTTGTGTGATCTCCCTCTGTCTGCACGGTGAGAGTGAGTGGAGTTTGTGTGATCTCCCCCTGTCTGCACAGTGAGAGTGAGTGGAGTTTGTGTGATCTCCCTCTGTCTGCACAGTGAGAGAGAGTGAGTGGAGTTTGTGTGATCTCCCTCTGTCTGCACAGTGAGAGAGAGTGAGTGGAGTTTGTGTGATCTCCCTCTGTCTGCACGGTGAGAGAGAGTGAGTGGAGTTTGTGTGATCTCACTCTGCCTGCACAGTGAGAGTGAGTGGAGTTTGTGTGATCTCCCTCTGTCTGCACAGTGAGAGTGAGTGAGTGGAGTTTGTGTAATCTGCCTCTGTCTGCACGGTGAGAGTGAGTGGAGTTTGTGTGATCTCCCTCTGTCTGCACAGTGAGAGTGAGTGAGTGGAGTTTGTGTGATCTCCCTCTGTCTGCACGGTGAGAGTGAGTGAGTGGAGTTTGTGTGATCTCCCTCTGTCTGCACGGTGAGAGAGAGTGAGTGGAGTTTGTGTGATCTCTCTCTGTCTGCACAGTGAGAGTGAGTGGAGTTTGTGTGATCTCCCTCTGTCTGCACGGTGAGAGTGAGTGAGTGGAGTTTGTGTGATCTCCCTCTGCACAGTGAGAGTGAGTGAGTGGAGTTTGTGTGATCTCCCTCTGTCTGCACAGTGAGAGAGAGTGAGTGGAGTTTGTGTAATCTCCCTCTGTCTGCACAGTGAGAGAGAGTGAGTGGAGTTTGTGTGATCTCCCTCTGTATGCACAGTGAGAGTGAGTGAGTGGAGTTTGTGTGATCTCACTCTGTCTGCACGGTGAGAGTGAGTGGAGTTTGTGTGATCTCCCTCTGTCTGCACAGTGAGAGTGAGTGAGTGGAGTTTGTGTGATCTCCCTCTGTCTGCACAGTGAGAGTGAGTGAGTGGAGTTTGTGTGATCTCCCTCTGTCTGCACAGTGAGAGTGAGTGAGTGGAGTTTGTGTGATCTCCCTCTGTCTGCGCAGTGAGAGTGAGTGGAGTGTGTGTGATCTCCCTCTGTCTGCACAGTGAGAGTGAGTGATTGGAGTTTGTGTGATCTCCCTCTGTCTGCACGGTGAGAGTGAGTGAGTGGAGTTTGTGTGATCTCCCTCTGTCTGCACGGTGAGAGAGAGTGAGTGGAGTTTGTGTGATCTCCCTCTGTCTGCACAGTGAGAGTGAATGGAGTTTGTGTGATCTCCCTCTGTCTGCACAGTGAGAGTGAGTGAGTGGAGTTTGTGTGATCTCCCTCTGCCTGCACAGTGAGAGTGAGTGGAGTTTGTGTGATCTCCCTCTGTCTGCACGGTGAGAGTGAGTGAGTGGAGTTTGTGTGATCTCCCTCTGTATGCACGGTGAGAGTGAGTGGAGTTTGTGTGATCTCCCTATGTCTGCACAGTGAGAGTGAGTGGAGTTTGTGTGATCTCCCTCTGTATGCACAGTGAGAGTGAGTGAGTGGAGTTTGTGTGATCTGCCTCTGTCTGCACGGTGAGAGTGAGTGGAGTTTGTGTGATCTCCCTCTGTCTGCACAGTGAGAGTGAGTGAGTGGAGTTTGTGTGATCTCACTCTGTCTGCATGGTGAGTGAATGTAGTTTGTGTTCTCCCTCTATCTGCACGGTGAGAGTGAGTGAGTGGAGTTGTGTGATCTCCCTCTGTCTGCACAGTGAGAGTGAGTGGAGTTTGTGTGATCTCCCTCTGTCTGCACAGTGAGAGTGAGTGAGTGGAGTTTGTGTGATCTCCCTCTGTATGCACAGTGAGAGTGAGTGAGTGGAGTTTGTGTGATCTCCCTCTGCACAGTGAGAGAGAGTGAGTGGAGTTTGTGTGATCTCCCTCTGTCTGCACAGTGAGAGTGAGTGAGTGGAGTTTGTGTGATCTCCCTCTGCCTGCACGGTGAGAGAGAGTGAATGGAGTTTGTGTGATCTCCCTCTGTATGCACAGTGAGAGAGAGTGAGTGGGGTTTGTGTGATCTCCCTCTGTCTGCACGGTGAGAGTGAGTGGGGTTTGTGTGATCTCACTCTGTCTGCACGGTGAGAGTGAGTGAGTGGAGTTTGTGTGATCTCCCTCTGCCTGCACAGTGAGAGTGAGTGAGTGGAGTTTGTGTGATCTCCCTCTGTCTGCACGGTGAGAGTGAGTGGACTTTGTGTGATCTCACTCTGTCTGCACGGTGAGAGTGAGTGGAGTTTGTGTGATCTCCCTCTGTCTGCACAGTGAGAGAGAGTGAGTGGAGTTTGTGTGATCTCCCTCTGCCTGCACAGTGAGAGAGAGTGAGTGGAGTTTGTGTGATCTCACTCTGTCTGCACAGTGAGAGAGAGTGAGTGGAGTTTGTGTGATCTCACTCTGTCTGCACAGTGAGAGTGAGTGAGTGGAGTTTGTGTGATCTCCCTCTGTCTGCACAGTGAGAGTGAGAGAGTGGAGTTTCTGTGATCTCCCTCTGTCTGCACAGTGAGTGAGTGGAGTTTGTGTGATCTCCCTCTGCACAGTGAGAGAGAGTGAGTGGAGTTTGTGTGATCTCCCTCTGCCTGCACAGTGAGAGAGAGTGAGTGGAGTTTGTGTGATCTCACTCTGTCTGCACAGTGAGAGAGAGTGAGTGGAGTTTGTGTGATCTCACTCTGTCTGCACAGTGAGAGTGAGTGAGTGGAGTTTGTGTGATCTCCCTCTGTCTGCACAGTGAGAGTGAGAGAGTGGAGTTTCTGTGATCTCCCTCTGTCTGCACAGTGAGTGAGTGGAGTTTGTGTGATCTCCCTCTGCACAGTGAGAGTGAGTGAGTGGAGTTTGTGTGATCTCCCTCTGTCTGCACAGTGAGAGTGAGTGATTGGAGTTTGTGTGATCTCCCTCTGTCTGCACAGTGAGGGTGAGTGAGTGGAGTTTGTGTGATCTCCCTCTGCACAGTGAGAGTGAGTGAGTGGAGTTTGTGTGATCTCCCTCTGTCTGCACAGTGAGAGTGAGTGATTGGAGTTTGTGTGATCTCCCTTTGCCTGCACAGTGAGAGAGAGTGAATGGAGTTTGTGTGATCTGCCTCTGTCTGCACAGTGAGAGTGAGTGAGTGGGGTTTGTGTGATCTCCCTCTGTCTACACGGTGAGAGTGAGTGAGTGGAGTTTGTGTGATCTCCCTCTGTCTGCACGGTGAGAGTGAGTGAGTGGAGTTTGTGTGATCTCCCTCTGTCTGCACGGTGAGAGTGAGTTAGTGGCCATTGCACGACCCTCTTGAAAACGTCCAAGGAGTGAGTGTGGCTTTCCTGGGTGAATATATTTACACTCTAAGAATTAAAAATATTAATTATATATATTAATTTTATATATATAATTAATATAAGAGGGCGGCGGAAGGTTGCAGAGACTCTCATCGCCGCTTCCTCCACCGTTCCTCTCCTACGGCCGTGCCCCCCAATGCGAGCGTGGGATCTGTGCGAGTTCATTCGCTCAAAGGGAAAAACCTCGGCTGGTGGCTGGGGCCGGGTGCGGGATGCGTCTGGCGCTGATCGGATTTTGACGCGAGACGGACGCGTGGATGTGTGGCGGCTCGGGCGGCCCCAGGCGCGAGATTAGTCGACACGGGCGGGAGTCTTCTCAGACCCGCATCAACGACACAAAGCCCCCCCCCCCAATCCACCTACCCCCCACCTCCCCCACCGTATAGCCTGCAACAGACGTGTAGGGGCAAGTGCTGTTAGCGAGTAGCAGCACCTATGAAGGCCGGCACCGTGGCACACGAGTGGGTGGGTGGCCAGCACCAAGCCAGGCCGCCTTTGTCTCCCCAGTGGCGATGTTTACACACAGCACCGGTTTCTCATTTTGTGGCCGAGTCCACCTAGGGGAGCCCCAGGGCCGTTTCAAATTTTCGCCAAGCGTTATTTGTAGGGTCTTGAGCGGAAACTGAACTCGGTTCGTCAACGAAGATCAAAAACACACACACACACATGCACGTACAGGCACTCGCAAACATAGAACAGCTGAGCCACGTAAACATTCATCGACTTTGTGGGCAAGCACTTGTCGCGAGTGGCACCAATGAAGGCCTGAACTTCACACGAGTGGGAGGCAGGAACCACGCCCAGCCGCCTTTGTCTCCTGCGTAGCGACGTTAACACACCGCACCAGGTACTCATTTGGAGGTTGAGTCGACCTAGGGGAGGCCCACGACCGGTTCAGATCTAACTCGGCACGTCCGTAGCGCAGCGCGCTAACCGCTACAACACCGCTCACCGCCATCGCCACCACAGCACCACCTCATGACCCCACAGCTCCACCCCCCGCCAGCTCTCTCCACTCTCTCCACAGTGCGCAGGCGGTGCAACTGCACCGGGACTCATGGGCCAGAGGGAGGCCCAGTCCCCGGCATACGGAGAGGGAGAGGCGTGGTGCTGGCCACCCACCCCCTCGTGTGCCGTGCCGGCCTTCATAGGTGCTGCTAGCTTACAGCACTCGCCCCAGCAGTCTGTTACAGGCTACATTGGGGGGGGGGGGGTGTTTGAAGGCAGTGTGGACGAGACGAAGCAGTCCGTCTGGTACACCGCGCTCTGACCATGGGTGACGTTCATGGGAACAGAGCTACATTCTGAAACAGAGCTACATCGCTCAGTGGGCCTTACCTGCTAAGATAAAAACGCTGCTGAGTAAACAGTTTGTTAACCGGTTTAACTGACCGCCAGTGAGCGAGCGAGCGAGCGACCGGAGTGAATCAAGATGCGCTGCTGAACCATCAATCAACCTGGCTGCCCAAGGTGCCGGTCACCCGTAACCCCACGTGCACGTTGCCACGACTCGAGACTCACAAACGCCCTTCGTGGTCCAACCCGCGTGGTCTCCCAACAACCCAGAGCGGCCTCCTGAGCAACCACTCCGCTCCTCTCCCGTGATCAGGACCAGAGGGGGGGGGGGGGGAGGGTTGGTGGTCTCACTGCAGGAGATAAATTGGCAATGCATAGCTGTGTCGCTGCTTAAAAAAAAATTGTAAGTTTTTTTTTAAACGTTTCGCAATTAAGAAAAATAAAGCTGCGCTCCCACGCTCGGTGGCAGGGGAGGGAGGAGTGGTCCACGACAGCGATTTTTATGTCGCTTCAACTGCTGCAGTCCTTGTTTGTGAGACTCTCGGGGAGACTCGGAGAGAGAGCGCAGCACCAGCAACACTCCCAGCAACACTCCCAGCAACACTCCCAGCATCACTCCCAGCAACACTCCCAGCATCACTCCCAGCAACACTCCCAGCATCACTCCCAGCAACACTCCCAGCAACACTCCCAGCAACACTCCAAGCATCACTCCCAGCAACACTCTCAGCAACACTCCCAGCATCACTCCCAGCATCACTCCCAGCAACACTCCCAGCATCACTCCCAGCAACACTCCCAGCAACACTCCTAGCAACACTCCCAGCATCACTCCTAGCAACACTCCCAGCAACACTCCCAGCAACACTCCCAGCATCACTCCCAGCAACACTCTCAGCAACACTCCCAGCATCACTCCCAGCATCACTCCCAGCAACACTCCCAGCATCACTCCCAGCAACACTCCCAGCAACACTCCCAGCATCACTCCCAGCAACACTCTCAGCAACACTCCCAGCATCACTCCCAGCATCACTCCCAGCAACACTCCCAGCATCACTCCCAGCAACACTCCCAGCAACGCTCCCAGCAACACTCCCAGCAACACTCCCAGCAACACTCCCAGCAACACTCCCAGCATCACTCCCAGCAACACTCTCAGCAACACTCCCAGCATCACTCCCAGCATCACTCCCAGCAACATCCCAGCAACACTCCCAGCAACACTCCCAGCATCACTCCCAGCATCACTCCCAGCAACACTCCCAGCATCACTCCCAGCAACACTCCCAGCAACACTCCCAGCATCACTCCCAGCAACACTCCCAGCAACACTCCCAGCAACACTCCCAGCATCACTCCCAGCATCACTCCCAGCAACACTCCCAGCAACACTCCCAGCATCACTCCCAGCAACACTCCCAGCATCACTCCCAGCAACACTCCCAGCAACACTCCCAGCATCACTCCCAGCAACACTCTCAGCAACACTCCCAGCAACACTCCCAGCATCACTCCCAGCAACACTCTCAGCAACACTCCCAGCAACACTCCCAGCAACACTCCCAGCATCACTCCCAGCAACACTCCCAGCATCACTCCCAGCAACACTCCCAGCATCACTCCCAGCAACACTCCCAGCATCACTCCCAGCAACACTCCTAGCATCACTCCCAGCAACACTCCCAGCAACACTCCTAGCATCACTCCCAGCAACACTCCCAGCATCACTCCCAGCAACACTCCTAGCATCACTCCCAGCAACACTCCCAGCAACACTCCTAGCATCACTCCCAGCAACACTCCCAGCATCACTCCCAGCAACACTCCCAGCAACACTCCCAGCATCACTCCCAGCAACACTCTCAACAACACTCCCAGCAACACTCCCAGCAACACTCCCAGCAACACTCCCAGCATCACTCCCAGCAACACTCCCAGCATCACTCCCAGCATCACTCCCAGCAACACTCTCAGCAACACTCCCAGCAACACTCCCAGCAACACTCTCGCGCGCGGTCGCGACCGGCCGCCCGCCGCCGTTGTCGCGACCTCTACCGTGACCCCCGGGTCAGCTTGACGTGGAGCCCCCCCCCCCGCCCGGTGGGGGTGGCGGTGAGAAGGGGGGGGGGCAGTGGGAGGCCTCGCGACGTCGATGCGAGGCCGAGTAGCGCCATCAGCGCGTGGGGTGCAGCACACGCGGGGTCCCGAACGCGGCCCCCCAATTCTCCCGATTTGTCTTTAAACAACACTCCCAAGACGCCTGACGGCTCCCCAACCCCCCCCCCCGCCCCCCACCGCCCCTGCTGTAAATTTCCTGCTGTAAATTTACAAATAAACAATTCCTTCTGGGACTTGACATGAACGCACGCACGTAGCGGCTAAAATTACAACGAGTTTGTTTTCCTTAGCCCTGCCCGTGCGTGCGCGCGTGTGTCTGTATGTTTGTGTGTTTGTGTGTCTGTGTGTGTTGTGTGTCTGTATGTTTGTGTGTTTGTGTGTCTGTATGTTTGTGTGTTTGTGTGTCTGTATGTATGTCTGTATGTTTGTGTGTTTGTGTGTCTGTGTGTTTGTGTGTCTGTGTGTCTGTATGTTTGTGTGTTTGTGTGTCTGTGTGTTTGTGTGTCTGTATGTATGTCTGTATGTTTGTGTGTTTGTGTGTCTGTGTGTTTGTGTGTCTGTGTGTCTGTATGTTTGTGTGTTTGTGTGTTTGTGTGTCTGTGTGTCTGTATGTTTGTGTGTCTGTGTGTGTGTCTGTTTTTGTGTTTGTGTGTCTGTGTGTGTTGTGTGTCTGTATGTATGTCTGTATGTTTTTGTGTTTGTGTGTCTGTGTGTCTGTATGTGTGTGTGTTTGTGTGTCTGTATGTGTGTCTGTATGTTTGTGTGTTTGTGTGTCTGTGTGTGCTGTGTGTCTGTATGTATGTCTGTATGTTTTCGTGTTTGTGTGTCTGTGTGTGTTGTGTGTCTGTGTGTCTGTATGTTTGTGTGTTTGTGTGTCTGTATGTATGTCTGTGTGTCTGTATGTTTGTGTGTTTGTGTGTCTGTGTGTCTGTATGTTTGTGTGTTTGTGTGTCTGTGTGTGTTGTGTGTCTGTATGTTTGTGTGTCTGTGTGTATGTTTGTGTGTCTGTATGTTTGTGTCTGTATGTTTGTGTGTTTGTGTGTCTGTGTGTGTGTTTGTGTGTCTGTATGTTTGTGTGTCTGTGTGTCTGTGTGTGTGTTTGTGTGTGTGTCTGTATGTTTGTGTGTTTGTGTGTCCGTATGTTTGTGTGTCTGTATGTTTGTGTGTTTGTGTGTCCGTATGTTTGTGTGTCTGTATGTTTGTGTGTCTGTATGTATGTTTGTGTGTATGTGTGTTTGTGTGTTTGTGTGTCTGTATGTTTGTGTGTTTGTGTGTCTGTATGTTTGTATGTTTGTATGTACTCGCTAACAGCGCTTACCCCACAAACGATGTTTTACTATGTTTACGTTTTCTTTTAGCAGGTAAGGCCCACTGAGCTGGCTATCACAAATGATAGCTCAGCGAGGTGGCTATCATCGTGTGGAGCTGTTTAGCAGCAGACAAAAACTCTAAACGCGTGGTGATGTTCATTCTAAATGTGGAGGGAAAACCCGGAGGACCCGGAGAAAAATCCACGCGACCACGGGGAGAGAGAGAGACACGCAAACTCAAAATATACAGCAGCAGGAGTCAGGGTGGGAATCGAACCCACGACCTCTTGCATACCAAGCGAGGGAGAATAACATCTCCTAGCCACCGTGATGATGATGAGAAAGACACACACCACGACCTCCTGTGCACCAGGCGAGGTAGTTAACATCTCCTAGCCACCGTGATGATGATGAGAGAGACGCACACACCACGACCTCCTGTGTACCAGGCGAGGTAGTTAACATCTCCTAGCCACCGTGATGATGATGATGAGAGAGACACACACACCACGACCTCCTGTATACCAGGCGAGGTAGTTAACATCTCCTAGCCACCGTGGTGATGATGAGAGAGACACACACACCACGACCTCCTGTACACCAGGCGAGGTAGTTAACATCTCCTAGCCACCGTGATGATGATGAGAGAGACGCACACACCACGACCTCCTGTGTACCAGGCGAGGTAGTTAACATCTCCTAGCCACCGTGATGATGATGAGAGAGACGCACACACCACGACCTCCTGTATACCAGGCGAGGTAGTTAACATCTCCTAGCCACCGTAATGATGATGAGAGAGACGCACACACCACGACCTCCTGTATACCAGGCGAGGTAGTTAACATCTTCTAGCCACCGTGATGATGATGAGAGAGATGCACACACCACGACCTCCTGTATACCAGGCGAGGTAGTTAACATCTTCTAGCCACCGTGATGATGATGAGAGAGACGCACACACCACGACCTCCTGTACACCAGGCGAGGGAGTTAACATCTCCTAGCCACCGTAGCGCCCAACAGTCTATCAAGGCTATGCAGGGGATCTTTATCTTTCTAGGGGAGCGGTGGTGCAGTGGTTAGGGCCCTGCGCTACGAGGCCCGGCTGCCCGAATTTCATTATTAGTCAAAATCAGTGAAACCGGTAACTGGGCATCCTCTAGGTCAACTCAGCCATGAATGAGTACCTGGTCACCGCCGGTGTCTAAACGTGATCACCGGGGAGACAAAGGCGGCCGGGCGTGGTGCTGGTCTGTCCGCACTCTCGCCAGCGACACTTGCCCCAACAGTCTGTGAAGGCTACACGGGGTGGGGGGAATCTTTTTTGCGTTTGTCCACGGATTTGTCGTCGTCGTCGTTGAGAAGGGAGATAGCGGGGCTCAGAGTTAATGCCCTGCGCGGTTTTATGAACTCGCTTTGTGAAGTTAAATCGCTCCAAAAGGAAAAGCGCGAGGTGGAAGAGCGGTGGAAAAATAAACACGTGCCAAGTTGACCCCTCTCTTCCACACATTGTCCTCAACATTTACTTCTCATGCAGTTGAGAGGCAGGAGGGGGTGGCGGGGGGGCATCGTGGAGATGTTCCAACCCCTTGCTCGTGTGCCCTAAGGTGACACGTAAAATGCGTTTTCTTATTTTAAGCGCCCTCTATCGCTCGCGTAGTTTTCCCTGATAAATATACCGAGCGCCAGCATAGGACTGTGGCATTTCCACCGCTTGCGTGAAATAAATGCTCATTTTCGAACGTGTTGCACACGTTGACATTTTCTCCTGTGTATACAAGACATCCTGCAATGAAGCCAAACACAGGACGCGTGTTCGTAGAGGAGTAGCGAAGGGTGAAATTCGGTGTGTTTATGCCGCGTTCATACACTCAGTGCTCTTGCGGATGTCAGAGCCTCAATCCTACATGCAAGCTGCTTCCCGCAGGATTAACCCCCCCGCCACTCCGTCTCTCTCCCACACATCGCGTCCGCTCTGGTGCGTCGCTGTGGTTGGCCACTTTCCTCTGGCCTCGAAACCTTCGGTGCATTGGGAGACGTCCTCCGTCGGTCGTCGTTTGTTCGTTCGGGGGGGTGGGGGGGGCGGTGTGCCAAGGGTCGTGATGGGCAATGTGAAACATGGAGGTGAATACGCGGAGAAAAAACAAAAACCTAACTTTGTAGCGGTGTGGGAGCGACCAGAGTCGCCCCGAGAACAGAACCACGGAGCGTGGTACGACGATTCGACGCGTCATCGCGTCCCATGATGCACCACTACTACTGACGCGATCGCCTGGGACTCGGCCACATCCTCAATGTACGATGACAGTTCTACGTCGATGTGAGCGGCCAAAATAATAATCATAATTTGGGAAAGAAGAGCTTGGCGCTCGAGATGGTTGCATGGTTGCGGCTGGCAGAAACTTAATCATGATTTCCGGATTACTCGCGAATTCCGGCTTACCCATGAATTCCGGCTTACCCATGAATTCCGCCTTGACCCCGAATTCCGGCTTACCCATGAATTCCGGCTTACCCATGAATTCCGGCTTACCCATGAATCCGGCTTACCCATGAATTCCGGCTTACCCATGAATTCTGCCTTAACCCCGCATTCCGGCTTACCCATGAATTCCGGCTTACCCATGAATTCCGGCTTACCCATGAATTCCGCCTTCACCCCGAATTCCGGCTCGGCCCGCGATTTCCGGATCAACCGCTGGCCGCTCGCGGGCGGTGTCCGCGGCCGCGGCAGGTGTGAGACTCACGAGACCACCTCTGGGATGTCGTCCTCTCGCTTGAAGCGCCCTGCCCACAGAAGGAGCTTCCTGTCCACGAGACTGGGATGGTATCCGGGCACCCTCTGCGCCGCCCTGCCTGCAGGCGCGGACAACACGACGCACGGGACGGGTGCTCTGTGAGTGGGGCTCGGGGGTCGTGGGCGGAGGGCACTTTCTGCCGATGAGACTTCACCAGTGTGTGAGCATGCCGCCACACGTTTGAAACCATTAGGGGGTTTAACAGCAGCGCGATGATGATGATGGGGGTGGGGGGTGGGCGGTGTTTTTACTATTTGTGTATTGTCGGGGTGGCCACACCAGAGGCCACCAGGGGCCGTCAGTGGCCCTCGGCCCTTGCAAATACAAACACTGCTGGAGCGTGACCGTGTTTAAATGGCTGGGGTGGGGGGGGCATGACGCAGCCAATGTTAAACAAACTTTAAGCCAATTTTAAACGCTAAACAGAGTGGGTACCGATACGATCTGCATGCGTCTATCGTGCACTCTGCTCTCGTGACCACCCCCGCGATGTATATGAGTGCAGCCGGTGATGCAAATCGCGCAAATTATACGGACCCCGTTTAGCAAATTTTATCTCCAGCCCCCTTCCGACTCTCGCAAGACACTTTCTCCGATTAGCACGGTTGGCTACGTACGGTGCGAAATAAGGTCAGCATACACACACGCACGTGCGTACGTTCGTTAATGGAACCTTGCAACAATTGAACGGGATACGTCCGGCGGCTGGGAGCACAATCGGTGCGAACTTTGAAGACAAGTCGCCACTGGTGTTAAATATTGTTACCGGCACTCTTTCACTTGACTTCATGTTCACGATCAAGTCTGTTTGGGGGTTAGGTCGCGGAAATTTAAATGTGTCGTAAACTCACCTCCACCCGACACAGCCAATTGGTAAGCTGTGTCACGTGAAACAAAACGTGCCAATTCTAGAAATAAGCAGCTGTGAAAGTTTGGGGTACCACTACTTGAAAAAAATATACTGTACCATTGAAAATTAGTTTAATGTTTGGTTTGATTTAGAACATCTTTCTGCCGTGTTTCAAATCTGATTTGTGCTTGCGAGCACAAATCAGATTTGAAACACGGCAGAACGAATTTTTCTACCGTAGCTGCTCACTGTTACAACGCTGTGGGTGATCACGATATAGTTTTCTTCGATACCAAGGTTCTCTGCAAACCCACGGGTTTTTATCAGAGATTTGTCCACGAGGCAATTCATATGTACAAACACAGACACAATTTCAACCGAGAGGATGGTTTCAAATTAAGCAATCGTTGGAAAGCTGTTCTAAATCAAACCAAACATTAAACTAATTTTCAATGGTACAGTATATTTTTTCAAGTAGTGGTATCCCATACTTTCACAGCTGCTTATTTCTCTCCACACCAATATTATGTAACCCCCCCCCCCACACCTGGTCCATCATGGTCCATCATGTACCTCCTACGTACATCGTGCTCATTTTTATGCTAATTCCTTTGTCAAAGCGTTTTGTTTCCTCCCACACAGCTTAAAGGACGCGACCTGGGCTTGGCTGTTTTCACTCCAACGCTGTCCTCATGACAGCACGGTCCCTTCACCTGATGAAGGCCACTTGTGTTGTGGCCGAAACGTCGTGATTTTTGTTGTTTTATTTTTTTACCTACGTGACTTTACCGAATAGAACCAAAGAAAACGTGCCAATTCACGTCAATTGCTACATCAGCACACACTGGTGAGTTAGATAACTGCTTTCTGTGCATACTTTAGAACCGCTTTTTGTTTAACACCTAGTAGAATGCTTTCGCGACCAATATTATCCATAATAGAGGTTTGTTGGGTTAGCTCGCGTAAATATATAAATGTGTCGTTAAACCCGCCACCACCCGACACAGCCAACTAGTAAGGGTCGTCACGTAAACAGAACGTGGCCAATTCGTCACTAGTACAGCACACCGGTGTGTTGGAGAGCCAAGCCACAACATTTATAATCTGAGTACACCAGTAATTACCACTGGCTTCATTAGCACGGTTGGCTACGTACGGTGCGAAAGAAGTTCAAGAGTACACACACATACGCAGGTCCGCAGAGCTTGGGCAATACGCGTCAAGGCTACAAGGGATGCTGACCGAGGGTCGAGAGGAATGGCGGAACCTCAGCCAAGGACTATGACTGTTTACCATATAATAACTAATACTGTTTACCATTTGTATTCTACCAGGTAAGAACCACTGGGCCATGGGGCTGTTTTTTTCAGAGGCGACCTTGCTATCGCAAATGATAGCCCAACGAAGTGGCTTGTCATCGTGTAGAAACGTGCTGCAGACATATACTCGAAACGCGTGATGTATGATTATAAATGTGGAGGGAAAATCTGGAGGACTCGGAGAAAACGCTGCGCGACTACGGGGAGAGAGAGAGAGACACGCAAACTCCAAATATACAGCAGCAGGCGTCAGGGTCGAGATCGAACCCACGACCTCCTGTATACCGGGCGAGGGAGTTAACTTCTCCTAGCCACCGTGATGATGATGATGATAGAGAGAGACACGCAAACTCCAAATATACAGCAGGTGTCAGGGTCGAGATCAAACCCACGACCTCCTGTATACCAAGCGAGGTAGTTAACATCTCGCCAACGCAGTGACAACGCGCCCGCGAGTATCACCACGGTGGAGGAGACGGAGCGATGCTGACATCTACTTGTTGTGCGGGGCACAAGTACCGGGTGGATCGTTGCATCATGGGATCGTGAGAGGTGGCGACGACTTGAGGGTGATGCCTTCATCCAGCAGCCGATTGAGCGTGGCTGATGATGATGACGACAAAGATGATGACGATGATGACGCGCAAAGATTCGACAGAATGGTTCGGGATGGAGATTTAAGGACAGAGGACATTGAGACGAGACAGCCTGGAAGAAGGGCCACGTAGATCGATCAGAGCGACAGAGCGCACGTCTCCTTTCTCCTTACCGTTAACATCATCGTCTCCACCTCCACCACCATCTCCTCCTCCTTGCCTGTCGCTGCTGGCCATGCCCCTGGCTGCCTCACCGCCACTCATCATCAGTGCTGGCCCAGGTATCACGGGCCAGGGGCCCGGGAGGACCCCCAGGGGGGCCGACTCCCCCTGAAGCCGCTTGCGAGCCACCGTCGATAGCACGCGGGACAGCATGGTGGTGGTGGTGGTGCTGCTGGTGGTGGTGCTGGTGGTGCTGCTGGTGGTGCTGCTGGTGGTGGTGCTGCTGGTGGTGGTGGTGCTGCTGGTGCAGCTGTTGCTGCTTGTGGTGGTGGTGGTGCTGCTGGTGGTGGTGCTGTTGGTGGTGGTGCTGCTGGTGGTGGTGCTACTGGTGCAGCTGCTGCTGCTGCTGCTGGTGGTGGTGGTGCTGCTGGTGGTGGTAGCGGTGGTGCTGGTGGTGGTGCTGCTGCTGGTGGTGCTACTGTTGCAGCTGCTGCTGCTGCTGGTGGTGGTGGTGCTCGAGAGAGCGCTCAGTGCAGTCGGGTCGGTACGCGCGCCGGGTGGAGACGTTTGTAGGAGGCCTGGGAGGCGGGGCGTGTGGGTGGGGCCGTGTCAGTCGATGAGTGCTGGGTGGGTGAGTGTTGGGTGGGTGGGTGAGTGTTGGTTAGGTGGGTGAGTGCTGGGAGGGTGGGTGAGTGCTGGGTGAGTGAGTGTTGGGTGGGTGAGTGTTGGGTGGGTGGGTGAGTGTTGGGTAGGTGGGTGAGTGCTGGGAGGGTGGGTGAGTGCTGGGTGAGTGAGTGTTGGGTGGGTGAGTGTTGGGTGGGTGGGTGAGTGTTGGGTAGGTGGGTGAGTGCTGGGAGGGTGGGTGAGTACTGGGTGAGTGAGTGTTGGGTGGGTGAGTGTTGGGTGGGTGGGTGAGTGTTGGGTAGGTGGGTGAGTGCTGGGAGGGTGGGTGAGTGCTGGGTGAGTGAGTGCTGGGTGGGTGGGTGAGTGCTGGGTGGGTGGGTGAATGTTGGGTGGGTGGGTGAGTGCTGGGTGGGTGGGTGAGTGTTTGGTGGGTGGGTGAGTGCTGGGTGGGTTAGTGCTGGGTGGGTGAGTGCTGGTTGGGTGGGTGAGTGTTGGGTGGGTGGGTGAGTGCTGGGTGAGTGAGTGCTGGGTGGGTGGGTGAGTGCTGGGTGGGTGGGTGAGTGATGGGTGAGTGAGTGCTGGGTGAGTGAGTGCTGGGTGGGTGGGTGAGTCTTGGGTGGGTGGGTGAGTGCTGGGTGGGTGGGTGAGTGCTGGGTGGGTGGGTGAGTGCTGGGTGGGTGGGTGAGTGTTGGATGGGTGGGTGAGTGTTGGGTGGGTGAGTGCTGGGTGGGTGGGTGAGTGTTGGTTGGTGAGTGTTGGGTGGGTGAGTGTTGGGTGGGTGGGTGAGTGCTGGGTGGGTGGGTGAGTGCTGGGTGGGTGGGTGAGTGTTAGGTGGGTGGGTTAGTGTTGGGTGGGTGAGTGCTGGGTGGGTGGGTGAGTGTTGGGTGAGTGGGTGTTGGGTGGGTGAGTGTTGGGTGGGTGGGTGAGTGCTGGGTGGGTGGGTGAGTGCTGGGTGGTGGGTGGGTGAGTGCTGGTTGGGTGGGTGAGTGCTGGGTGGGTGAGTGAGTGCTGGGAGGGTGGGTTAGTGCTGGGTGGGTGAGTGTTGGGTGGGTGGGTGGGTGAGTGTTGGGTGGGTGAGTGTTGGGTGGGTGAGTGAGTGCTGGGTGGGTGGGTGAGTGCTGGGTGGGTGAGTGTTGGGTGGGTGAGTGAGTTCTGGTTGGGTGGGTGAGTGTTGGGTGGGTGAGTGCTGGGTGGGTGGGTGAGGGGTGGGTGGGTGGGTTAGTGCTGGGTGGGTGGGTGAGTGCTGGGTGGGTGGGTGAGTGTTAGGTGGGTGGGTGCTTGGTGGGTGGTTGAGTGCTGGGTGGGTGGGTGAGTGTTGGGTGGGTGAGTGAGTGCTGGGTGGGTGGGTGAGTGCTGGGTGGGTGGGTGAGTGCTGGGTGGGTGGGTGAGTGCTGGGTGGGTGGGTGAGTGCTGGGTCGGTGGGTGAGTGTTGGGTGGGTGGGTGAGTGTTTGGTGGGTGGGTGAGTGCTGGGTGGGTGGGTGAGTGCTGGTTGGGTGGGTGAGTGTTGGGTGGGTGAGTGTTGGGTGGGTGGGTGAGTGTTGGGTGGGTGAGTGAGTGCTGGGTGGGTGGGTGAGTGTTGGGTGGGTGAGTGAGTGCTGGGTGGGTGGGTGAGTGTTGGGTGGGTGGTGAGTGCTGGGTGGGTGGGTGAGTGCTGGTTGGGTGGGTGAGTGTTGGGTGGGTGAGTGCTGGGTGGGTGGGTGAGTGCTGGGTGGGTGGGTGAGTGCTGGGTGGGTGGGTGAGTGCTGGGTCGGTGGGTGAGTGTTGGGTGGGTGGGTGAGTGTTTGGTGGGTGGGTGAGTGCTGGGTGGGTGGGTGAGTGCTGGTTGGGTGGGTGAGTGTTGGGTGGGTGAGTGTTGGGTGGGTGGGTGAGTGTTGGGTGGGTGAGTGAGTGCTGGGTGGGTGGGTGAGTGTTGGGTGGGTGAGTGAGTGCTGGGTGGGTGGGTGAGTGCTGGGTGAGTGAGTGCTGGGTGGGTGGGTGAGTGCTGGGTGGGTGGGTGAATGTTGGGTGGGTGGGTGAGTGCTGGGTGGGTGGGTGAGTGTTTGGTGGGTGGGTGAGTGCTGGGTGGGTTAGTGCTGGGTGGGTGAGTGCTGGTTGGGTGGGTGAGTGTTGGGTGGGTGGGTGAGTGCTGGGTGAGTGAGTGCTGGGTGGGTGGGTGAGTGCTGGGTGGGTGGGTGAGTGATGGGTGAGTGAGTGCTGGGTGAGTGAGTGCTGGGTGGGTGGGTGAGTCTTGGGTGGGTGGGTGAGTGCTGGGTGGGTGGGTGAGTGCTGGGTGGGTGGGTGGGTGAGTGCTGGGTGGGTGGGTGAGTGTTGGATGGGTGGGTGAGTGTTGGGTGGGTGAGTGCTGGGTGGGTGGGTGAGTGTTGGTTGGTGAGTGTTGGGTGGGTGAGTGTTGGGTGGGTGGGTGAGTGCTGGGTGGGTGGGTGAGTGCTGGGTGGGTGGGTGAGTGTTAGGTGGGTGGGTTAGTGTTGGGTGGGTGAGTGCTGGGTGGGTGGGTGAGTGTTGGGTGAGTGGGTGTTGGGTGGGTGAGTGTTGGGTGGGTGGGTGAGTGCTGGGTGGGTGGGTGAGTGCTGGGTGGTGGGTGGGTGAGTGCTGGTTGGGTGGGTGAGTGCTGGGTGGGTGAGTGAGTGCTGGGAGGGTGGGTTAGTGCTGGGTGGGTGAGTGTTGGGTGGGTGGGTGGGTGAGTGTTGGGTGGGTGAGTGTTGGGTGGGTGAGTGAGTGCTGGGTGGGTGGGTGAGTGCTGGGTGGGTGAGTGTTGGGTGGGTGAGTGAGTTCTGGTTGGGTGGGTGAGTGTTGGGTGGGTGAGTGCTGGGTGGGTGGGTGAGGGGTGGGTGGGTGGGTTAGTGCTGGGTGGGTGGGTGAGTGCTGGGTGGGTGGGTGAGTGTTAGGTGGGTGGGTGCTTGGTGGGTGGTTGAGTGCTGGGTGGGTGGGTGAGTGTTGGGTGGGTGAGTGAGTGCTGGGTGGGTGGGTGAGTGCTGGGTGGGTGGGTGAGTGCTGGGTGGGTGGGTGAGTGCTGGGTGGGTGGGTGAGTGCTGGGTCGGTGGGTGAGTGTTGGGTGGGTGGGTGAGTGTTTGGTGGGTGGGTGAGTGCTGGGTGGGTGGGTGAGTGCTGGTTGGGTGGGTGAGTGTTGGGTGGGTGAGTGTTGGGTGGGTGGGTGAGTGTTGGGTGGGTGAGTGAGTGCTGGGTGGGTGGGTGAGTGTTGGGTGGGTGAGTGAGTGCTGGGTGGGTGGGTGAGTGTTGGGTGGGTGGGTGAGTGCTGGGTGGGTGGGTGAGTGCTGGTTGGGTGGGTGAGTGTTGGGTGGGTGAGTGCTGGGTGGGTGGGTGAGTGCTGGGTGGGTGGGTGAGTGCTGGGTGGGTGGGTGAGTGCTGGGTCGGTGGGTGAGTGTTGGGTGGGTGGGTGAGTGTTTGGTGGGTGGGTGAGTGCTGGGTGGGTGGGTGAGTGCTGGTTGGGTGGGTGAGTGTTGGGTGGGTGAGTGTTGGGTGGGTGGGTGAGTGTTGGGTGGGTGAGTGAGTGCTGGGTGGGTGGGTGAGTGTTGGGTGGGTGAGTGAGTGCTGGGTGGGTGGGTGAGTGTTGGGTGGGTGGGTGAGTGCTGGGTGGGTGGGTGAGTGCTGGTTGGGTGGGTGAGTGTTGGGTGGGTGAGTGAGTGCTGGGTGGGTGGGTGAGTGCTGGGTGGGTGGGTGAGTGTTGGGTGGGTGGGTGCTTGGTGGGTGGGTGAGTGCTGGGTGGGTGGGTGAGTATTGGGTGGGTGAGTGATTGCTGGGTGGGTGGGTGAGTGCTGGGTGGGTGGGTGAGTGCTGGGTGGGTGAGTGCTGGGTGGGTGGGTGAGTGCTGGGTCAGTGGGTGAGTGTTGGGTGGGTGGGTGAGTGTTTGGTGGGTGGGTGAGTGCTGCGTGGGTGGGTGAGTGCTGGGTGGGTGGGTGAGTGTTGGGTGGGTGGGTGAGTGCTGGGTGGGTGGGTGAGTGTTGGATGGGTGGGTGAGTGTTGGGTGGGTGAGTGCTGGGTGGGTGGGTGAGTGTTGGGTGGGTGAGTGTTGGGTGGGTGAGTGTTGGGTGGGTGGGTGAGTGCTGGGTGGGTGAGTGCTGGGTGGGTGAGTGCTGGGTGGGTGGGTGAGTGCTGGGTGGGTGGGTGAGTGTTGGATGGGTGGGTGAGTGTTGGGTGGGTGAGTGCTGGGTGGGTGGGTGAGTGTTGGGTGGGTGAGTGTTGGGTGGGTGAGTGTTGGGTGGGTGGGTGAGTGCTGGGTGGGTGGGTGAGTGCTGGGTGGGTGGGTGAGTGTTGGGTGGGTGGGTGAGTGTTGGGTGGGTGGGTTAGTGTTGGGTGGGTGAATGCTGGGTGGGTGGGTGAGTGTTGGGTGAGTGGGTGTTGGGTGGGTGAGTGTTGGGTGGGTGAGTGCTGGGTGGGTGGGTGAGTGCTGGGTGGGTGGGTGGGTGAGTGCTGGTTGGGTGGGTGAGTGCTGGGTGGGTGAGTGAGTGCTGGGAGGGTGGGTTAGTGCTGGGTGGGTGGGTGAGTGTTGGGTGGGTGGGTGGGTGAGTGTTGGGTGGGTGAGTGTTGGGTGGGTGAGTGAGTGCTGGGTGGGTGGGTGAGTGCTGGGTGGGTGAGTGTTGGGTGGGTGAGTGAGTTCTGGTTGGGTGGGTGAGTGTTGGGTGGGTGGGTGCTGGGTGGGTGGGTGAGTGTTGGGTGAGTGAGTGCTGGGTGAGTGCTGGTTGGGTGTGCTGGTTGGGTGGGTGAGTGCTGGGTGGGTGAGTGAGTGCTGGGAGGGTGGGTTAGTGCTGGGTGGGTGGGTGAGTGCTGGTTGGGTGGGTGAGTGTTGGTGGTGTGAGTGAGTGCTGGGTGGGTGGGTGAGTGCTGGGTGGGTGGGTGAGTGCTGGGTGGGTGGGTGAGTGCTGGGTGGGTGGGTGAGTGCTGGGTCAGTGGGTGAGTGTTGGGTGGGTGGGTGAGTGTTGGTGGGTGGGTGGGTGAGTGCTGCGTGGGTGGGTGAGTGCTGTGTGGGTGGGTGAGTGTTGGGTGGGTGGGTGAGTGCTTGGTGGGTGGCTGAGTGCTGGGTGGGTGAGTGCTGGGTGGGTGGGTGAGTGCTGGGTGGGTGGGTGAGTGCTGGGTGGGTGGGTGAGTGTTGGATGGGTGGGTGAGTGTTGGGTGGGTGAGTGCTGGGTGGGTGGGTGAGTGTTGGGTGGGTGAGTGTTGGGGTGAGTGGTTGGGTGGGTGGGTGAGTGCTGGGTGGGTGGGTGAGTGCTGGGTGGGTGGGTGAGTGTTGGGTGGGTGGGTGAGTGTTGGGTGGGTGGGTTTAGTGTTGGGTGGGTGAGTGCTGGGTGGGTGGGTGAGTGTTGGGTGAGTGGGTGTTGAGTGGGTGAGTGTTGGGTGGGTGGGTGAGTGCTGGGTGGGTGGGTGAGTGCTGGGTGGGTGGGAGTGCTGTTGGGTGGGTGAGTGCTGGTGGGTGGTAGTGTTGGGTGGGTGAGTGGGTGAGTGTTTGGGTGGGTGAGTGTTGGGTGGGTGAGTGAGTGCTGGGTGGGTGGGTGAGGTGCTGGGTGGGTTAGTGGTTGGGTGGGTGAGAGGTCTGTTTGGGTGGGTAAGTTGGTTGGGGTGGGTGGGTGAGTGCTGGGTGAGTGAGTGCTGGGTGGGTGTGGGTGAGTGCTGGGAGGGTGGGTGAGTGTTGGGTGAGTGAGTGCTGGGTGAGTGAGTGCTGGGTGGGTGGATGAGTGTTCGGTGGGTGAGTGTTGGGGTGGGTGGTGAGTGTTGGGTGGGTGAGTGTTTGGTGGGTGGGTGAGTGCTGGGTGGGTGGGTTAGTGCTGGGTGGTGAGTGCTGGTGGGTGGGTGAGTGTTGGGTGGGGGGTGAGGTGTTGGGTGAGTGAGTGCTGGGTGAGTGAGTGCTGGTGGGTGGGTGAGTGGTGGGTGGGTGGGTGAGTGCTGGGTGGGTGGGGTGGAGTGCTGGGTGGGTGGGTGAGTGCTGTGGGTGGGTGAGTGTTGGGTGGGTGAGTGCTTGGTGGTGGGCTGAGTGCTGGGTGGGTGAGTGCTGGGTGGGTGGGTGAGTGCTGGGTGGGTGGGTGAGTGCTGGGTGGGTGGGTGAGTGTTGGATGGGTGGGTGAGTGTTGGGTGGGTGAGTGCTGGGTGGGTGGGTGAGTGTGGGTGGGAGGTTGGTGGGGGTGTGTGGGGGTGGGTGGGTGAGTGCTGGGTGGGTGGTGAGTGCTGGGTGGGTGGGTGAGTGTTGGGTGGGTGGGTGAGTGTTGGGTGGGTGGGTTAGTGTTGGGTGGGTGAGTGCTGGGTGGGTGGGTGAGTGTTGGGTGAGTGGGTGTTGAGTGGGTGAGTGTTGGGTGGGTGGGTGAGTGCTGGGTGGGTGGGTGAGTGCTGGGTGGGTGGGTGAGTGCTGGTTGGGTGGGTGAGTGCTGGATGGGTGGGTGAGTGTTGGGTGGGTGGGTGTGTGTTGGGTGGGTGAGTGTTGGGTGGGTGAGTGAGTGCTGGGTGGGTGGGTGAGTGCTGGGTGGGTTGGTGTTGGGTGGGTGAGTGAGTTCTGGTTGGGTGGGGTGAGTGTTGGGTGGGTGGGTGAGTGCTGGGTGAGTGAGTGCTGGGTGGGTGGGTGAGTGCTGGGAGGGTGGGTGAGTGTTGGTGAGTGAGTGCTGGGTGAGTGAGTGCTGGGTGGGTGGATGAGTGTTGGGTGGGTGAGTGTTGGGTGGGTGGGTGAGTGTTGGGGTGGGTGAGTGTTTGGTGGGTGGGTGAGTGCTGGGTGGGTGGGTTAGTGCTGGGTGGGTGAGTGCTGGTTGGGTGGGTGAGTGTTGGGTGGGTGGGTGAGTGTTGGGTGAGTGAGTGCTGGGTGAGTGAGTGCTGGGTGGGTGGGTGAGTGTTGGTTGGGTGGGTGAGTGCTGGGTGGGTGGGTGAGTGCTGGGTGGGTGGGTGAGTGCTGGGTGGGTGGGTGAGTGTTGGGTGGGTGGGTGAGTGTTGGGTGGGGTGAGTGCTGGGTGGGTGGGTGAGTGTTGGGTGGGTGAGTGTTGGGTGGGTGAGTGTTGGGTGGGTGGGTGAGTGCTGGGTGGGGTGGTGGAGGGCTGGGTGGGTGGGTGAGTGCTGGGTGGGTGGGTTGAGTGTCGGGTGGGTGAGTGAGTGCTGGGTGGGTGGGTGGGTGAGTGCTGGATGGGTGAGTGCTGGGGGGGTGGGTGAGTGCTAGGTGGGTGGGTGAGTGCTGGGTGGGTGGGTGAGTGTTGGGGTGGGTGGGTGAGTGCTGGGTGGGTGGGTGAGTGCTGGTTGGGTGGGTGAGTGTTGGGTGGGTGAGTTCTGGGTGGGTGGGTGAGTCTTGGGTGGGTGGGTGAGTGTTGGCTGGGTGGGTGAGTGCTGGGTGGGTGGGTGAGGGGGTGGGTGGGTGGGTGGTGCTGGGTGGGTGGGTGAGTGCTGGGTGGGTGAGTGAGTGCTGGGTGGGTGGGTGAGTGCTGGGTGGGTGGGTGAGTGCTGGGTGGGTGGGTGAGTGCTGGGTGGGTGGGTGAGTGCTGGGTGGGTGGGTGAGTGCTGGGTCGGTGGGTGAGTGTTGGGTGGGTGGGTGAGTGTTTGGTGGGTGGGTGAGTGCTGGGTGGGTGGGTGAGTGCTGGGTGGGTGAGTGCTTGGTGGGTGGGGGTGGCTGGGTGGGTGGGTGAGTGCTGAGTGGGTGGGTGAGTGCTGGGTGGGTGGGTGAGTGTTGGGTGGGTGAGTGTTGGTGGGTGGGTGAGTGTTGGGTGGGTGAGTGCTGGGTGGGTGAGTGCTGGTTGGGTGGGTGAGTGTTGGGTGGGTGGTGAGGGTTGGGTGAGTGAGGGGTGGGTGGGTGAGGGGTGGGTGGGTGGGTGAGTGCTGAGTGGGTGGGTGAGTGCTGCGTGGGTGGGTGAGTGCTGGGTGGGTGGGTGAGTGCTGGGTCGGTGGGTGAGTGTTGGGTGGGTGGGTGAGTGTTTGATGGGTGGTTGAGTGTTGGGTGGGTGAGTGCTTGGTGGGTGGGTGAGTGCTGGGTGGGTGAGTGTTTGGTGGGTGGGTGGGTGAGTGCTGGGTGGGTGAGTGCTGGTTGGGTGGGTGAGTGTTTGGTGGGTGGGTGAGTGTTGGGTAGTGAGTGCTTGGTGTGTGGGTGAGTGCTGGGTGGGTGAGTGTTTGGTGGGTGGGTGGGTGAGTGCTGGGTGGGTGAGTGCTGGTTGGGTGGGGTGAGTGTTTGGTGGGTGGGTGAGTGTTGGGTGGGTGAGTGCTGGGTGGGTGGGTGAGTGCTGGTTGGGTGGGCGAGTGTTGGGTGGGTGGGTGAGTGTTGGGTGGGTGGGTGAGTGTTGGGTGGGTGGGTGAGTGCTGGGTGGGTGGGTGAGTGCTGGGTGGGTGGGTGAGTGCTGGGTGGGTGGGTGAGTGTTGGGTGGGTGAGTGTTTGGTGGGTGGGTGAGTGCTGATTGGTTGGGTTAGTGCTGTGTGTGGTGCTAGTTGGGTGGGTGAGTGTTGGGTGGGTGGGTGAGTGCTGGGTGGGTGCTTGAGTGCTGGGTGGGTGGGTGAGTGCTGGGTGGGTGGCTGCGTGTTGGGTGGGTGAGTGTTGGGTGGGTGAGTGTTGGTTGGGTGGGTGAGTGCTGGGTGGGTGGGTGAGTGCTGGTGGGTGGGTGGGTGAGTGCTGGTGGGTGGGGTGAGTGTTGGGTGGGTGGGTGAGTGCTGGGTGGGTGGGTGAGTGCTGGGTGGGTGGGTGAGTGCTGGGTGGGTGGGTGAGTGTTGGGTGGGTGAGTGTTTGGTGGGTGGGTGAGTGCTGATTGGTTGGGTTAGTGCTGGGTGGGTGAGTGCTAGTTGGGTGGGTGAGGGTTGGGTGGGTGGGTGAGTGCTGGGTGGGTGCTTGAGTGCTGGGTGGGTGGGTGAGTGCTGGGTGGGTGGCTGCGTGTTGGGTGGGTGAGTGTTGGGTGGGTGAGTGTTGGTTGGGTGGGTGAGTGCTGGGTGGGTGGGTGAGTGCTGGGTGGGTGGCTGCGTGTTGGGTGGGTGAGTGTTGGGTGGGTGAGTGTTGGGTGGGTGAGTGAGTGCTGGGTGGGTGGGTGAGCGCTGGGTGGGTGAGTGTTGGGTGGGTGAGTGAGTTCTGGTTGGGTGGGTGAGTGTTGGGTGGGTGGGTGAGTGCTGGGTGAGTGAGTGCTGGGTGGGTGGGTGAGTGCTGGGTGGGTGGGTGAGTGTTGGGTGCGTGAGTGCTGGGTGAGTGAGTGCTGGGTGGGTGGGTGAGTCTTGGGTGGGTGGGTGAGTGCTGGGTGGGTGGGTGAGTGCTGGGTGGGTGGGTGGGTGAGTGCTGGGTGGGTGGGTGAGTGTTGGATGGGTGGGTGAGTGTTGGGTGGGTGAGTGCTGGGTGGGTGGGTGAGTGTTGGTTGGTGAGTGTTGGGTGGGTGAGTGTTGGGTGGGTGGGTGAGTGCTGGGTGGGTGGGTGGGTGAGTGCTGGTTGGGTGGGTGAGTGTTGGGTGGGTGAGTGTTGGGTGGGTGGGTGAGTGTTGGGTGGGTGAGTGAGTGCTGGGTGGGTGGGTGAGTGTTGGGTGGGTGAGTGAGTGCTGGGTGGGTGGGTGAGTGTTGGGTGGGTGGGTGAGTGCTGGCTGGATGGGTGAGTGCTGGTTGGGTGGGTGAGTGTTGGGTGGGTGAGTGAGTGCTGGGTGGGTGGGTGAGTGCTGGGTGGGTGGGTGAGTGTTGGGTGGGTGGGTGCTTGGTGGGTGGGTGAGTGCTGGGTGGGTGGGTGAGTATTGGGTGGGTGAGTGAGTGCTGGGTGGGTGGGTGAGTGCTGGGTGGGTGGGTGAGTGCTGGGTGGGTGAGTGCTGGGTGGGTGGGTGAGTGCTGGGTCAGTGGGTGAGTGTTGGGTGGGTGGGTGAGTGTTTGGTGGGTGGGTGAGTGCTGCGTGGGTGGGTGAGTTCTGGGTGGGTGGGTGAGTGTTGGATGGGTGGGTGAGTGTTGGTTGGGTGAGTGCTGGGTGGGTGGGTGAGTGTTGGGTGGGTGAGTGTTGGGTGGGTGAGTGTTGGGTGGGTGGGTGAGTGCTGGGTGGGTGAGTGCTGGGTGAGTGAGTGCTGGGTGGGTGGTGAGTGCTGGGTGGGTGGGTGAGTGTTGGATGGGTGGGTGAGTGTTGGGTGGGTGAGTGCTGGGTGGGTGGGTGAGTGTTGGGTGGGTGAGTGTTGGGTGGGTGAGTGTTGGGTGGGTGGGTGAGTGCTGGGTGGGTGGGTGAGTGCTGGGTGGGTGGGTGAGTGTTGGGTGGGTGGGTGAGTGTTGGGTGGGTGGGTTAGTGTTGGGTGGGTGAATGCTGGGTGGGTGGGTGAGTGTTGGGTGAGTGGGTGTTGGGTGGGTGAGTGTTGGGTGGGTGAGTGCTGGGTGGGTGGGTGAGTGCTGGGTGGGTGGGTGGGTGAGTGCTGGTTGGGTGGGTGAGTGCTGGGGTGGGTGAGTGAGTGCTGGGAGGGTGGGTTAGTGCTGGGTGGGTGGGTGAGTGTTGGGTGGGTGGGTGAGTGTTGGGTGAGTGAGTGCTGGGTGGGTGGGTGAGTGCTGGGTGGGTGAGTGTTGGGTGGGTGAGTGAGTTCTGGTTGGGTGGGTGAGTGTTGGGTGGGTGGGTGCTGGGTGGGTGGGTGAGTGTTGGGTGAGTGAGTGCTGGGTGAGTGCTGGTTGGGTGGGTGAGTGCTGGGTGGGTGAGTGAGTGCTGGGAGGGTGGGTTAGTGCTGGGTGGGTGGGTGAGTGTTGGGTGGGTGAGTGTTTGGTGGGTGGGTGAGTGTTGGGTGGGTGAGTGCTGGGTGGGTGAGTGCTGGGTGGGTGAGTGTTGGGTGGGTGGGTGAGGGTTGGGTGAGTGAGGGGTGGGTGGGTGAGGGGTGGGTGGGTGGGTGTGAGTGCTGAGTGGGTGGGTGAGTGCTGCGTGGGTGGGTGAGTGCTGGGTGGGTGGGTGAGTGCTGGGTCGGTGGGTGAGTGTTGGGTGGGTGGGTGAGTGTTTGATGGGTGGTTGAGTGTTGGGTGGGTGAGTGCTTGGTGGGTGGGTGAGTGCTGGGTGGGTGAGTGTTTGGTGGGTGGGTGGGTGAGTGCTGGGTGGGTGAGTGCTGGTTGGGTGGGTGAGTGTTTGGGTGGGTGGGTGAGTGTTGGGTAGGTGAGTGCTTGGTGTGTGGGTGAGTGCTGGGTGGGTGAGTGTTTGGTGGGTGGGTGGGTGAGTGCTGGGTGGGTGAGTGCTGGTTGGGTGGGTGAGTGTTTGGTGGGTGGGTGAGTGTTGGGTGGGTGAGTGCTGGGTGGGTGGGTGAGTGCTGGTTGGGTGGGCGAGTGTTGGGTGGGTGGGTGAGTGTTGGGTGGGTGGGTGAGTGTTGGGTGGGTGGGTGAGTGCTGGGTGGGTGGGTGAGTGCTGGGTGGGTGGGTGAGTGCTGGGTGGGTGGGTGAGTGTTGGGTGGGTGAGTGTTTGGTGGGTGGGTGAGTGCTGATTGGTTGGGTTAGTGCTGGGTGGGTGAGTGCTAGTTGGGTGGGTGAGTGTTGGGTGGGTGGGTGAGTGCTGGGTGGGTGCTTGAGTGCTGGGTGGGTGGGTGAGTGCTGGGTGGGTGGCTGCGTGTTGGGTGGGTGAGTGTTGGGTGGGTGAGTGTTGGTTGGGTGGGTGAGTGCTGGGTGGGTGGGTGGGTGAGTGCTGGGTGGGTGGGTGGGTGAGTGCTGGTTGGGTGGGTGAGTGTTGGGTGGGTGGGTGGGTGAGTGTTGGGTGGGTGAGTGTTGGGTGGGTGAGTGAGTGCTGGGTGGGTGGGTGAGCGCTGGGTGGGTGAGTGTTGGGTGGGGTGAGTGAGTTCTGGTTGGGTGGGTGAGTGTTGGGTGGGTGGGTGAGTGCTGGGTGAGTGAGTGCTGGGTGGGTGGGTGAGTGCTGGGTGGGTGGGTGAGTGTTGGGTGAGTGAGTGCTGGGTGAGTGAGTGCTGGGTGGGTGGGTGAGTCTTGGGTGGGTGGGTAAGTGCTGGGTGGGTGGGTGAGTGCTGGGTGGGTGGGTGGGTGAGTGCTGGGTGGGTGGGGTGAGTGTTGGATGGGTGGGTGAGTGTTGGGTGGGTGAGTGCTGGGTGGGTGGGTGAGTGTTGGTTGGTGAGTGTTGGGTGGGTGAGTGTTGGGTGGGTGGGTGAGTGCTGGGTGGGTGGGTGAGTGCTGGGTGGGTGGGTGAGTGTTAGGTGGGTGGGTTAGTGTTGGGTGGGTGAGTGCTGGGTGGGTGGGTGAGTGTTGGGTGAGTGGGTGTTGGGTGGGTGAGTGTTGGGTGGGTGGGTGAGTGCTGGGTGGGTGGGTGAGTGCTGGGTGGGTGGGTGAGTGCTGGTTGGGTGGGGAGTGCTGGGTGGGTGAGTGATTGCTGGGAGGGTGGGTTAGTGCTGGGTGGGTGGGTGAGTGTTGGGTGGGTGGGTGAGTGTTGGGTGGGTGAGTGTTGGGTGGGTGAGTGAGTGCTGGGTGGGTGGGTGAGTGCTGGGTGGGTGAGTGTTGGGTGGGTGAGTGAGTTCTGGTTGGGTGGGTGAGTGTTGGGTGGGTGAGTGCTGGGTGGGTGGGTGAGGGGTGGGTGGGTGGGTTAGTGCTGGGTGGGTGGGTGAGTGCTGGGTGGGTGGGTGAGTGTTGGGTGGGTGGGTGCTTGGTGGGTGGGTGAGTGCTGGGTGGGTGGGTGAGTGTTGGGTGGGTGAGTGGAGTGCTGGGTGGGTGGGTGAGTGCTGGGTGGGTGGGTGAGTGGCTGGGTGGGTGGGTGAGTGCTGGGTGGGTGGGTGAGTGCTGGGTCGGTGGGTGAGTGTTGGGGTGGGTGGGTGAGTGATTGGTGGGTGGGTGAGTGCTGGGTGGGTGGGTGAGTGCTGGTTGGGTGGGTGAGTGTAGGGTGGGTGAGTGTTGGGTGGGTGGGTGAGTGTTGGGTGGGTGAGTGAGTGCTGGGTGGGTGGGTGAGTGTTGGGTGGGTGAGTGAGTGCTGGGTGGGTGGGTGAGTGTTGGGTGGGTGGGTGAGTGCTGGCTGGATGGGTGAGTGCTGGTTGGGTGGGTGAGTGTTGGGTGGGTGAGTGAGTGCTGGGTGGGTGGGTGAGTGCTGGGTGGGTGGGTGAGTGTTGGGTGGGTGGGTGCTTGGTGGGTGGGTGAGTGCTGGGTGGGTGGGTGAGTATTGGGTGGGTGAGTGAGTGCTGGGTGGGTGGGTGAGTGCTGGGTGGGTGGGTGAGTGCTGGGTGGGTGAGTGCTGGGTGGGTGGGTGAGTGCTGGGTCAGTGGGTGAGTGTTGGGTGGGTGGGTGAGTGTTTGGTGGGTGGGTGAGTGCTGCGTGGGTGGGTGAGTTCTGGGTGGGTGGGTGAGTGTTGGATGGGTGGGTGAGTGTTGGGTGGGTGAGTGCTGGGTGGGTGGGTGAGTGTTGGGTGGGTGAGTGTTGGGTGGGTGGGTGAGTGCTGGGTGGGTGAGTGCTGGGTGAGTGAGTGCTGGGTGGGTGGGTGAGTGCTGGGTGGGTGGGTGAGTGTTGGATGGGTGGGTGAGTGTTGGGTGGGTGAGTACTGGGTGGGTGGGTGAGTGTTGGGTGGGTGAGTGTTGGGTGGGTGAGTGTTGGGTGGGTGGGTGAGTGCTGGGTGGGTGGGTGAGTGCTGGGTGGGTGGGTGAGTGTTGGGTGGGTGGGTGAGTGTTGGGTGGGTGGGTTAGTGTTGGGTGGGTGAATGCTGGGTGGGTGGGTGAGTGTTGGGTGAGTGGGTGTTGGGTGGGTGAGTGTTGGGTGGGTGAGTGCTGGGTGGGTGGGTGAGTGCTGGGTGGGTGGGTGGGTGAGTGCTGGTTGGGTGGGTGAGTGCTGGGTGGGTGAGTGAGTGCTGGGAGGGTGGGTTAGTGCTGGGTGGGTGGGTGAGTGTTGGGTGGGTGGGTGAGTATTGGGTGGGTGAGTGTTGGGTGGGTGAGTGAGTGCTGGGTGGGTGGGTGAGTGCTGGGTGGGTGAGTGTTGGGTGGGTGAGTGAGTTCTGGTTGGGTGGGTGAGTGTTGGGTGGGTGGGTGCTGGGTGGGTGGGTGAGTGTTGGGTGAGTGAGTGCTGGGTGAGTGCTGGTTGGGTGGGTGAGTGCTGGGTGGGTGAGTGAGTGCTGGGAGGGTGGGTTAGTGCTGGGTGGGTGGGTGAGTGCTGGTTGGGTGGGTGAGTGTTGGGTGGGTGAGTGAGTGCTGGGTGGGTGGGTGAGTGCTGGGTGGGTGGGTGAGTGCTGGGTGGGTGGGTGAGTGCTGGGTCGGTGGGTGAGTGCTGGGTCAGTGGGTGAGTGTTGGGTGGGTGGGTGAGTGTTTGGTGGGTGGGTGGGTGAGTGCTGCGTGGGTGGGTGAGTGCTGTGTGGGTGGGTGAGTGTTGGGTGGGTGGGTGAGTGCTTGGTGGGTGGCTGAGTGCTGGGTGGGTGGGTGAGTGCTGGGTGGGTGGGTGAGTGCTGGGTGGGTGGGTGAGTGTTGGATGGGTGGGTGAGTGTTGGGTGGGTGAGTGCTGGGTGGGTGGGTGAGTGTTGGGTGGGTGAGTGTTGGGTGGGTGAGTGTTGGGTGGGTGGGTGAGTGCTGGGTGGGTGAGTGAGTGCTGGGTGGGTGGGTGAGTGTTGGGTGGGTGGGTGAGTGTTGGGTGGGTGGGTTAGTGTTGGGTGGGTGAGTGCTGGGTGGGTGGGTGAGTGTTGGGTGAGTGGGTGTTGGGTGGGTGAGTGTTGGGTGGGTGGGTGAGTGCTGGGTGGGTGGGTGAGTGCTGGGTGGGTGGGTGAGTGCTGGTTGGGTGGGTGAGTGCTGGGTGGGTGGGTGAGTGTTGGGTGGGTGGGTGAGTGTTGGGTGGGTGAGTGTTGGGTGGGTGAGTGAGTGCTGGGTGGGTGGGTGAGTGCTGGGTGGGTGAGTGTTGGGTGGGTGAGTGAGTTCTGGTTGGGTGGGTGAGTGTTGGGTGGGTGGGTGAGTGCTGGGTGAGTGAGTGCTGGGTGGGTGGGTGAGTGCTGGGAGGGTGGGTGAGTGTTGGGTGAGTGAGTGCTGGGTGAGTGAGTGCTGGGTGGGTGGATGAGTGTTGGGTGGGTGAGTGTTGGGTGGGTGGGTGGGTGAGTGTTGGGTGGGTGAGTGTTTGGTGGGTGGATGAGTGCTGGGTGGGTGGGTTAGTGCTGGGTGGGTGAGTGCTGGTTGGGTGGGTGAGTGTTGGGTGGGTGGGTGAGTGTTGGGTGAGTGAGTGCTGGGTGAGTGAGTGCTGGGTGGGTGGGTGAGTGTTGGGTGGGTGGGTGAGTGCTGGGTTGGTGGGTGAGTGCTGGGTGGGTGGGTGAGTGCTGGGTGGGTGGGTGAGTGTTGGGTGGGTGGGTGAGTGTTGGGTGGGTGAGTGCTGGGTGGGTGGGTGAGTGTTGGGTGGGTGAGTGTTGGGTGGGTGAGTGTTGGGTGGGTGGGTGAGTGCTGGGTGGGTGGGTGAGGGCTGGGTGGGTGGGTGAGTGCTGGGTGGGTGGGTGAGTGTCGGGTGGGTGAGTGAGTGCTGGGTGGGTGGGTGAGTGCTGGATGGGTGAGTGCTGGGTGGGTGGGTGAGTGCTCGGTGGGTGGGTGAGTGCTGGGTGGGTGGGTGAGTGTTGGGTGGGTGGGTGAGTGCTGGGTGGGTGGGTGAGTGCTGGTTGGGTGGGTGAGTGTTGGGTGGGTGAGTTCTGGGTGGGTGGGTGAGTCTTGGGTGGGTGGGTGAGTGTTGGCTGGGTGGGTGAGTGCTGGGTGGGTGGGTGAGGGGTGGGTGGGTGGGTGAGTGCTGGGTGGGTGGGTGAGTGCTGGGTGGGTGAGTGAGTGCTGGGTGGGTGGGTGAGTGCTGGGTGGGTGGGTGAGTGCTGGGTGGGTGGGTGAGTGCTGGGTGGGTGGGTGAGTGCTGGGTGGGTGGGTGAGTGCTGGGTCGGTGGGTGAGTGTTGGGTGGGTGGGTGAGTGTTTGGTGGGTGGGTGAGTGCTGGGTGGGTGGGTGAGTGCTGGGTGGGTGAGTGCTTGGTGGGTGGGTGAGTGCTGGGTGGGTGGGTGAGTGCTGAGTGGGTGGGTGAGTGCTGGGTGGGTGGGTGAGTGTTGGGTGGGTGAGTGTTTGGTGAGTGGGTGAGTGTTGGGTGGGTGAGTGCTGGGTGGGTGAGTGCTGGTTGGGTGGGTGAGTGTTGGGTGGGTGGGTGAGGGTTGGGTGAGTGAGGGGTGGGTGGGTGGGTGAGGGGTGGGTGGGTGGGTGAGTGCTGAGTGGGTGGGTGAGTGCTGCGTGGGTGGGTGAGTGCTGGGTGGGTGGGTGAGTGCTGGGTCGGTGGGTGAGTGTTGGGTGGGTGGGTGAGTGCTGGGTGGGTGAGTGCTGGTTGGGTGGGTGAGTGTTTGGTGGGTGGGTGAGTGTTCGGTGGGTGAGTGCTTGGTGTGTGGGTGAGTGCTGGGTGGGTGAGTGTTTGGTGGGTGGGTGGGTGAGTGCTGGGTGGGTGAGTGCTGGTTGGGTGGGTGAGTGTTTGGTGGGTGGGTGAGTGTTGGCTGGGTGAGTGCTGGGTGGGTGGGTGAGTGCTGGTTGGGTGGGCGAGTGTTGGGTGGGTGGGTGAGTGTTGGGTGGGTGGGTGAGTGTTGGGTGGGTGGGTGAGTGCTGGGTGGGTTGGTGAGTGCTGGGTGGGTGGGTGAGTGCTGGGTGGGTGGGTGAGTGTTGGGTGGGTGAGTGTTTGGTGGGTGGGTGAGTGCTGATTGGTTGGGTTAGTGCTGGGTGGGTGAGTGCTAGTTGGGTGGGTGAGTGTTGGATGGGTGGGTGAGTGCTGGGTGGGTGCTTGAGTGCTGGGTGGGTGGGTGAGTGCTGGGTGGGTGGGTGAGTGTTGGGTGGGTGGGTGAGTGTTGGGTGGGTGAGTGCTGGGTGGGTGGCTGCGTGTTGGGTGGGTGAGTGTTGGGTGGGTGAGTGTTGGTTGGGTGGGTGAGTGCTGGGTGGGTGGGTGAGTGCTGGGTGGGTGGGTGGGTGAGTGCTGGTTGGGTGGGTGAGTGTTGGGTGGGTGGATGAGTGTTGGGTGGGTGGGTTAGTGTTGGGTGGGTGAATGCTGGGTGGGTGGGTGAGTGTTGGGTGAGTGGGTGTTGGGTGGGTGAGTGTTGGGTGGGTGAGTGCTGGGTGGGTGGGTGAGTGCTGGGTGGGTGGGTGAGGGCTGGTTGGGTGGGTGAGTGCTGGGTGGGTGGGTGAGTGCTGGGTGGGTGAGTGTTGGGTGGGTGAGTGAGTTCTGGTTGGGTGGGTGAGTGTTGGGTGGGTTGGTGGGTGCTGGGTGGGTGGGTGAGTGTTGGGTGAGTGAGTGCTGGGTGAGTGCTGGTTGGGTGGGTGAGTGCTGGGTGGGTGAGTGAGTGCTGGGAGGGTGGGTTAGTGCTGGGTGGGTGGGTGAGTGCTGGTTGGGTGGGTGAGTGTTGGGTGGGTGAGTGAGTGCTGGGTGGGTGGGTGAGTGCTGGGTGGGTGGGTGAGTGCTGGGTGGGTGGGTGAGTGCTGGGTGGGTGGGTGAGTGCTGGGTCAGTGGGTGAGTGTTGGGTGGGTGGGTGAGTGTTTGGTGGGTGGGTGGGTGAGTGCTGCGTGGGTGGGTGAGTGCTGTGTGGGTGGGTGAGTGTTGGGTGGGTGGGTGAGTGCTTGGTGAGTGGGTGAGTGCTGGGTGGGTGAGTGCTGGGTGGGTGGGTGAGTGCTGGGTGGGTGGGTGAGTGTTGGATGGGTGGGTGAGTGCTGGGTGGGTGGGTGAGTGTTGGGTGGGTGAGTGTTGGGTGGGTGAGTGTTGGGTGGGTGGGTGAGTGCTGGGTGGGTGGGTGAGTGCTGGGTGGGTGGGTGAGTGTTGGGTGGGTGGGTGAGTGTTGGGTGGGTGGGTTAGTGTTGGGTGGGTGAGTGCTGGGTGGGTGGGTGAGTGTTGGGTGAGTGGGTGTTGGGTGGGTGAGTGTTGGGTGGGTGGGTGAGTGCTGGGTGGGTGGGTGAGTGCTGGGTGGGTGGGTGAGTGCTGGTTGGGTGGGTGAGTGCTGGGTGGGTGGGTGAGTGTTGGGTGGGTGGGTGGGTGAGTGTTGGGTGGGTGAGTGTTGGGTGGGTGAGTGAGTGCTGGGTGGGTGGGTGAGTGTTGGGTGGGTGGGTGAGTGTTGGGTGAGTGAGTGCTGGGTGAGTGAGTGCTGGGTGGGTGGGTGAGTGTTGGGTGGGTGGGTAAGTGCTGGGTGGGTGGGTGAGTGCTGGGTGGGTGGGTGAGTGCTGGGTGGGTGGGTGAGTGTTGGGTGGGTGGGTGAGTGTTGGGTGGGTGAGTGCTGGGTGGGTGGGTGAGTGTTGGGTGGGTGAGTGTTGGGTGGGTGAGTGTTGGGTGGGTGGGTGAGTGCTGGGTGGGTGGGTGAGGGCTGGGTGGATGGGTGAGTGCTGGGTGGGTGGGTGAGTGTCGGGTGGGTGAGTGAGTGCTGGGTGGGTGGGTGGGTGAGTGCTGGATGGGTGAGTGCTGGGTGGGTGGGTGAGTGCTAGGTGGGTGGGTGAGTGCTGGGTGGGTGGGTGAGTGTTGGGTGGGTGGGTGAGTGCTGGGTGGGTGGGTGAGTGCTGGTTGGGTGGGTGAGTGTTGGGTGGGTGAGTTCTGGGTGGGTGGGTGAGTCTTGGGTGGGTGGGTGAGTGTTGGCTCGGTGGGTGAGTGCTGGGTGGGTGGGTGAGGGGTGGGTGGGTGGGTGAGTGCTGGGTGGGTGGGTGAGTGCTGGGTGGGTGAGTGAGTGCTGGGTGGGTGGGTGAGTGCTGGGTGGGTGGGTGAGTGCTGGGTGGGTGGGTGAGTGCTGGGTGGGTGGGTGAGTGCTGGGTGGGTGGGTGAGTGCTGGGTCGGTGGGTGAGTGTTGGGTGGGTGAGTGGGTGAGTGTTTGGTGGGTGGGTGAGTGCTGGGTGGGTGGGTGAGTGCTGGGTGGGTGAGTGCTTGGTGGGTGGGTGAGTGCTGGGTGGGTGGGTGAGTGCTGAGTGGGTGGGTGAGTGCTGGGTGGGTGGGTGAGTGTTGGGTGGGTGAGTGTTTGGTGGGTGGGTGAGTGTTGGGTGGGTGAGTGCTGGGTGGGTGAGTGCTGGTTGGGTGGGTGAGTGTTGGGTGGGTGGGTGAGGGTTGGGTGAATGAGGGGTGGGTGGGTGAGGGGTGGGTGGGTGAGTGCTGAGTGGGTGGGTGAGTGCTGCGTGGGTGGGTGAGTGCTGGGTGGGTGGGTGAGTGCTGGGTCGGTGGGTGAGTGTTGGGTGGGTGGGTGAGTGTTTGATGGGTGGGTGAGTGTTGGGTGGGTGAGTGCTTGGTGGGTGGGTGAGTGCTGGGTGGGTGAGTGTTTGGTGGGTGGGTGGGTGAGTGCTGGGTGGGTGAGTGCTGGTTGGGTGGGTGAGTGTTTGGTGGGTGGGTGAGTGTTGGGTCGGTGAGTGCTTGGTGTGTGGGTGAGTGCTGGGTGGGTGAGTGTTTGGTGGGTGGGTGGGTGAGTGCTGGGTGGGTGAGTGCTGGTTGGGTGGGTGAGTGTTTGGTGGGTGGGTGAGTGTTGGGTGGGTGAGTGCTGGGTGGGTGGGTGAGTGCTGGTTGGGTGGGCGAGTGTTGGGTGGGTGGGTGAGTGTTGGGTGGGTGGGTGAGTGTTGGGTGGGTGGGTGAGTGCTGGGTGGGTGGGTGAGTGCTGGGTGGGTGGGTGAGTGCTGGGTGGGTGGGTGAGTGTTGGGTGGGTGAGTGTTTGGTGGGTGGGTGAGTGCTGATTGGTTGGGTTAGTGCTGGGTGAGTGCTAGTTGGGTGGGTGAGTGTTGGGTGGGTGGGTGAGTGCTGGGTGGGTGCTTGAGTGCTGGGTGGGTGGGTGAGTGCTGGGTGGGTGGGTGAGTGTTGGGTGGGTGGGTGAGTGTTGGGTGGGTGAGTGCTGGGTGGGTGGCTGCGTGTTGGTTGGGTGAGTGTTGGGTGGGTGAGTGTTGGTTGGGTGGGTGAGTGCTGGGTGGGTGGGTGAGTGCTGGATGGGTGGGTGAGTGCTGGTTGGGTGGGTGAGTGTTGGGTGGGTGGATGAGTGTTGGGTGGGTGGGTTAGTGTTGGGTGGGTGAATGCTGGGTGGGTGGGTGAGTGTTGGGTGAGTGGGTGTTGGGTGGGTGAGTGTTGGGTGGGTGAGTGCTGGGTGGGTGGGTGAGTGCTGGGTGGGTGGGTGAGTGCTGGTTGGGTGGGTGAGTGCTGGGTGGGTGAGTGAGTGCTGGGAGGGTGGGTTAGTGCTGGGTGGGTGGGTGAGTGTTGGGTGGGTGGGTGGGTGAGTGTTGGGTGGGTGAGTGTTGGGTGGGTGAGTGAGTGCTGGGTGGGTGGGTGAGTGCTGGGTGGGTGAGTGTTGGGTGGGTGAGTGAGTTCTGGTTGGGTGGGAGAGTGTTGGGTGGGTGGGTGGGTGCTGGGTGGGTGGGTGAGTGTTGGGTGAGTGAGTGCTGGGTGAGTGCTGGTTGGGTGGGTGAGTGCTGGGTGGGTGAGTGAGTGCTGGGAGGGTGGGTTAGTGCTGGGTGGGTGGGTGAGTGCTGGTTGGGTGGGTGAGTGTTGGGTGGGTGAGTGAGTGCTGGGTGGGTGGGTGAGTGCTGGGTGGGTGGGTGAGTGCTGGGTGGGTGGGTGAGTGCTGGGTGGGTGGGTGAGTGCTGGGTCAGTGGGTGAGTGTTGGGTGGGTGGGTGAGTGTTTGGTGGGTGGGTGGGTGAGTGCTGCGTGGGTGGGTGAGTGCTGTGTGGGTGGGTGAGTGTTGGGTGGGTGGGTGAGTGCTTGGTGGGTGGGTGAGTGCTGGGTGGGTGAGTGCTGGGTGGGTGGGTGAGTGCTGGGTGGGTGGGTGAGTGCTGGGTGGGTGGGTGAGTGTTGGATGGGTGGGTGAGTGTTGGGTGGGTGAGTGCTGGGTGGGTGGGTGAGTGGTGGGTGGGTGAGTGTTGGGTGGGTGAGTGTTGGGTGGGTGGGTGAGTGCTGGGTGGGTGGGTGAGTGCTGGGTGGGTGGGTGAGTGTTGAGTGGGTGGGTGAGTGTTGGGTGGGGGAGTGTTGGGTGGGTTAGTGTTGGGTGGGTGAGTGCTGGGTGGGTGGGTGAGTGTTGGGTGAGTGGGTGTTGGGTGGGTGAGTGTTGGGTGGGTGGGTGAGTGCTGGGTGGGTGGGTGAGTGCTGGGTGGGTGGGTGGGTGAGTGCTGGTTGGGTGGGTGAGTGCTGGGTGGGTGGGTGAGTGTTGGGTGGGTGGGTGAGTGTTGGGTGGGTGAGTGTTGGGTGGGTGAGTGAGTGCTGGGTGGGTGGGTGAGTGCTGGGTGGGTGAGTGTTGGGTGGGTGAGTGAGTTCTGGTTGGGTGGGTGAGTGTTGGGTGGGTGGGTGAGTGCTGGGTGAGTGAGTGCTGGGTGGGTGGGTGAGTGCTGGGAGGGTGGGTGAGTGTTGGGTGAGTGAGTGCTGGGTGAGTGAGTGCTGGGTGAGTGGATGAGTGTTGGGTGGGTGAGTGTTGGGTGGGTGGGTGAGTGTTGGGTGGGTGAGTGTTTGGTGGGTGGGTGAGTGCTGGGTGGGTGGGTTAGTGCTGGGTGGGTGAGTGCTGGTTGGGTGGGTGAGTGTTGGGTGGGTGGGTGAGTGTTGGGTGAGTGAGTGCTGGGTGAGTGAGTGCTGGGTGGGTGGGTGAGTGTTGGGTGGGTGGGTGAGTGCTGGGTGGGTGGTTGAGTGCTGGGTGGGTGGGTGAGTGCTGGGTGGGTGGGTGAGTGTTTGGTGGGTGGGTGAGTGTTGGGTGGGTGAGTGCTGGGTGGGTGGGTGAGTGTTGGGTCGGTGAGTGTTGGGTGGGTGAGTGTTGGGTGGGTGGGTGAGTGCTGGGTGGGTGGGTGAGGGCTGGGTGGGTGGGTGAGTGCTTGGTGGGTGGGTGAGTGTCGGGTGGGTGAGTGAGTGCTGGGTGGGTGGGTGGGTGAGTGCTGGATGGGTGAGTGCTGGGTGGGTGGGTGAGTGCTAGGTGGGTGGGTGAGTGCTGGGTGGGTGGGTGAGTGTTGGGTGGGTGGGTGAGTGCTGGGTGGGTGGGTGAGTGCTGGTTGGGTGGGTGAGTGTTGGGTGGGTGAGTGCTGGGTGGGTGGGTGAGTCTTGGGTGGATGGGTGAGTGTTGGGTGGGTGGGTGAGTACTGGGTGGGTGGGTGAGGGGTGGGTGGGTGGGTGAGTGCTGGGTGGGTGGGTGAGTGCTGGGTGGGTGAGTGAGTGCTGGGTGGGTGGGTGAGTGCTGGGTGGGTGGGTGAGTGCTGGGTCGGTGGGTGAGTGTTGGGTGGGTGGGTGAGTGTTTGGTGGGTGGGTGAGTGCTGGGTGGGTGGGTGAGTACTGGGTGGGTGAGTGCTTGGTGGGTGGGTGAGTGCTGGGTGGGTGGGTGAGTGCTGAGTGGGTGGGTGAGTGCTGGGTGGGTGGGTGAGTGTTGGGTGGGTGAGTGTTTGGTGGGTGGGTGAGTGTTGGGTGGGTGAGTGCTGGGTGGGTGAGTGCTGGTTGGGTGGGTGAGTGTTGGGTGGGTGGGTGAGGGTTGGGTGAGTGAGGGGTGGGTGGGTGAGGGGTGGGTGAGTGCTGGGTGGGTGGGTGAGTGCTGCGTGGGTGGGTGAGTGCTGGGTGGGTGGGTGAGTGCTGGGTCGGTGGGTGAGTGTTGGGTGGGTGGGTGAGTGTTTGATGGGTGGGTGAGTGTTGGGTGGGTGAGTGCTTGGTGGGTGGGTGAGTGCTGGGTGGGTGAGTGTTTGGTGGGTGGGTGAGTGTTGGGTGGGTGAGTGCTTGGTGTGTGGGTGAGTGCTGGGTGGGTGAGTGTTTGGTGGGTGTGTGGGTGAGTGCTGGGTGGGTGAGTGCTGGTTGGGTGGGTGAGTGTTTGGTGGGTGGGTGAGTGTTGGGTGGGTGAGTGCTGGGTGGGTGGGTGAGTGCTGGTTGGGTGGGCGAGTGTTGGGTGGGTGGGTGAGTGTTGGGTGGGTGGGTGAGTGTTGGGTGGGTGGGTGAGTGCTGGGTGGGTGGGTGAGTGCTGGGTGGGTGGGTGAGTGTTGGGTGGGTGAGTGTTTGGTGGGTGGGTGAGTGCTGATTGGTTGGGTTAGTGCTGGGTGGGTGAGTGCTAGTTGGGTGGGTGAGTGTTGGGTGGGTGGGTGAGTGCTGGGTGGGTGCTTGAGTGCTGGGTGGGTGGGTGAGTGCTGGGTGGGTGGGTGAGTGTTGGGTTGGTGGGTGAGTGTTGGTTGGGTGAGTGCTGGGTGGGTGGCTGCGTGTTGGGTGGGTGAGTGTTGGGTGGGTGAGTGTTGGTTGGGTGGGTGAGTGCTGGGTGGGTGGGTGAGTGCTGGGGGGGTGGGTGGGTGAGTGCTGGTTGGGTGGGTGAGTGTTGGGTGGGTGGGTGAGTGTTGGGTGGGTGGGTGAGTGTTGGGTGGGTGGCTGAGTGCTGGGTGGGTGGGTGAGTGCTGGGTGGGTGGGTGAGTGCTGGGTGGGTGGGTGAGTGTTGGGTGGGTGAGTGTTTGTGGGTGGGTGAGTGCTGATTGGTTGGGTTAGTGCTGGGTGGGTGAGTGCTGGTTGGGTGGGTGAGTGTTGGGTGGGTGGGTGAGTGCTGGGTGGGTGCTTGAGTGCTGGGTGGGTGGGTGAGTGCTGGATGGGTGGGTGAGTGTTGGGTGGGTGGATGAGTGTTGGGTGGGTGAGTGCTGGGTGGGTGGCTGAGTGTTGGGTGGGTGAGTGTTGGGTGGGTGGGTGAGTGCTGGGTGGGTGGGTGAGTGCTGGGTGGGTGGGTGGGTGAGTGATAGTTGGGTGGGTGAGTGTTGGGTGGGTAGGTGAGTGTTGGGTGGGTGCTTGGTGGGTGGGTGAGTGCTGGGTGGGTGGGTGAGTGCTGGGTGGGTGGGTGAGTGTTGGGTGGGTGAGTGTTTGTGGGTGGGTGAGTGCTGATTGGTTGGGTTAGTGCTGGGTGGGTGAGTGCTGGTTGGGTGGGTGAGTGTTAGGTGGGTGGGTGAGGGTTGGGTGAGTGAGTGCTGGGTGAGTGAGTGCTGGGTGGGTGGGTGAGTGTTGGGTGGGTGAGTGCTGGGTGGGTGCTTGAGTGCTGGGTGGGTAAGTGAGTGCTGGGTTGGTGGGTGAGTGTTGGGTGGGTGGGTGAGTGTTGGGTGGGTGAGTGCTGGGTGGGTGCGTGAGTGTTGGGTGGGTGAGTGTTGGGTGGGTGGGTGAGTGCTGGGTGGGTGGGTGGGTGAGTGCTGGGTGGGTGGGTGAGTGCTGGTTGGGTGGGTGAGTGTTGCGTGGGTGGGTGAGTGCTGGGTGGGTGGGTGAGTGTTGGGTGGGTGGGTGAGTGCTGGGTGGGTGGGTGAGTGTCGGGTGGGTGAGTGAGTGTTGGGTGGGTGGGTGAGTGCTGGGTGGGTGAGTGCTGGGTGGGTGGGTGAGTGCTGGTTGGGTGGGTGAGTGTTGGGTGGGTGAGTGCTGGGTGGGTGGGTGAGTGTTGGGTGGGTGGGTGAGTGTTGGGTGGGTGGGTTAGTGCTGGGTGGGTGGGTGAGGGGTGGGTGGGTGGGTGAGTGCTGGGTGGGTGGGTGAGTGCTGGGTGGGTGGGTGAGTGTTGGGTGGGTGCTTGGTGGGTGAGTGTTGGGTGGGTGAGTGAGTGCTGGGTGGGTGGGTGAGTGCTGGGTGGGTGGGTGAGTGTTGGGTGGGTGGGTGAGTGCTGGGTGGGTGAGTGTTGGGTGGGTGAGTGTTTGTGGGTGGGTGAGTGCTGATTGGTTGGGTTAGTGCTGGGTGGGTGAGTGCTGGTTGGGTGGGTGAGTGTTGGGTGGGTGGGTGAGTGCTGGGTGGGTGCTTGAGTGCTGGGTGGGTGGGTGAGTGCTGGGTGGGTGGGTGAGTGTTGGGTGGGTGGGTGAGTGTTGGGTGGGTGAGTGCTGGGTGGGTGGGTGAGTGTTTGGTGGGTGGGTGAGTGCTGGGTGGGTGGGTGAGTGCTGGGTGGGTGAGTGCTTGGTGGGTGGGTGAGTGCTGGGTGGGTGGGTGAGTGCTGAGTGGGTGGGTGAGTGCTGGGTGGGTGGGTGAGTGTTGGGTGGGTGAGTGTTTGGTGGGTGGGTGAGTGTTGGGTGGGTGAGTGCTGGGTGGGTGAGTGCTGGTTGGGTGGGTGAGTGTTGGGTGGGTGGGTGAGGGTTGGGTGAGTGAGGGGTGGGTGGGTGAGGGGTGGGTGAGTGCTGGGTGGGTGGGTGAGTGCTGCGTGGGTGGGTGAGTGCTGGGTGGGTGGGTGAGTGCTGGGTCGGTGGGTGAGTGTTGGGTGGGTGGGTGAGTGTTTGATGGGTGGGTGAGTGTTGGGTGGGTGAGTGCTTGGTGGGTGGGTGAGTGCTGGGTGGGTGAGTGTTTGGTGGGTGGGTGAGTGTTGGGTGGGTGAGTGCTTGGTGTGTGGGTGAGTGCTGGGTGGGTGAGTGTTTGGTGGGTGTGTGGGTGAGTGCTGGGTGGGTGAGTGCTGGTTGGGTGGTTGAGTGTTTGGTGGGTGGGTGTGTGTTGGGTGGGTGAGTGCTGGGTGGGTGGGTGAGTGCTGGTTGGGTGGGCGAGTGTTGGGTGGGTGGGTGAGTGTTGGGTGGGTGGGTGAGTGTTGGGTGGGTGGGTGAGTGCTGGGTGGGTGGGTGAGTGCTGGGTGGGTGGGTGAGTGTTGGGTGGGTGAGTGTTTGGTGGGTGGGTGAGTGCTGATTGGTTGGGTTAGTGCTGGGTGGGTGAGTGCTAGTTGGGTGGGTGAGTGTTGGGTGGGTGGGTGAGTGCTGGGTGGGTGCTTGAGTGCTGGGTGGGTGGGTGAGTGCTGGGTGGGTGGGTGAGTGTTGGGTTGGTGGGTGAGTGTTGGTTGGGTGAGTGCTGGGTGGGTGGCTGCGTTTTGGGTGGGTGAGTGTTGGGTGGGTGAGTGTTGGTTGGGTGGGTGAGTGCTGGGTGGGTGGGTGGGTGAGTGCTGGGGGGGTGGGTGGGTGAGTGCTGGTTGGGTGGGTGAGTGTTGGGTGGGTGGGTGAGTGTTGGGTGGGTGGGTGAGTGTTGGGTGGGTGGCTGAGTGCTGGGTGGGTGGGTGAGTGCTGGGTGGGTGGGTGAGTGCTGGGTGGGTGGGTGAGTGTTGGGTGGGTGAGTGTTTGTGGGTGGGTGAGTGCTGATTGGTTGGGTTAGTGCTGGGTGGGTGAGTGCTGGTTGGGTGGGTGAGTGTTGGGTGGGTGGGTGAGTGCTGGGTGGGTGCTTGAGTGCTGGGTGGGTGGGTGAGTGCTGGATGGGTGGGTGAGTGTTGGGTGGGTGGATGAGTGTTGGGTGGGTGAGTGCTGGGTGGGTGGCTGAGTGTTGGGTGGGTGAGTGTTGGGTGGGTGGGTGAGTGCTAGGTGGGTGGGTGAGTGCTGGGTGGGTGGGTGAGTGATAGTTGGGTGGGTGTGTGTTGGGTGGGTAGGTGAGTGTTGGGTGGGTGCTTGGTGGGTGGGTGAGTGCTGGGTGGGTGGGTGAGTGCTGGGTGGGTGGGTGAGTGTTGGGTGGGTGAGTGTTTGTGGGTGGGTGAGTGCTGATTGGTTGGGTTAGTGCTGGGTGGGTGAGTGCTGGTTGGGTGGGTGAGTGTTAGGTGGGTGGGTGAGGGTTGGGTGAGTGAGTGCTGGGTGAGTGAGTGCTGGGTGGGTGGGTGAGTGTTGGGTGGGTGAGTGCTGGGTGGGTGCTTGAGTGCTGGGTGGGTAAGTGAGTGCTGGGTTGGTGGGTGAGTGTTGGGTGGGTGGGTGAGTGTTGGGTGGGTGAGTGCTGGGTGGGTGCGTGAGTGTTGGGTGGGTGAGTGTTGGGTGGGTGGGTGAGTGCTGGGTGGGTGGGTGGGTGAGTGCTGGGTGGGTGGGTGGGTGAGTGCTGGTTGGGTGGGTGAGTGTTGCGTGGGTGGGTGAGTGCTGGGTGGGTGGGTGAGTGTTGGGTGGGTGGGTGAGTGCTGGGTGGGTGGGTGAGTGTCGGGTGGGTGAGTGAGTGTTGGGTGGGTGGGTGAGTGCTGGGTGGGTGAGTGCTGGGTGGGTGGGTGAGTGCTGGTTGGGTGGGTGAGTGTTGGGTGGGTGAGTGCTGGGTGGGTGGGTGAGTGTTGGGTGGGTGGGTGAGTGTTGGGTGGGTGGGTTAGTGCTGGGTGGGTGGGTGAGGGGTGGGTGGGTGGGTGAGTGCTGGGTGGGTGGGTGAGTGCTGGGTGGGTGGGTGAGTGTTGGGTGGGTGCTTGGTTGGTGAGTGTTGGGTGGGTGAGTGAGTGCTGGGTGGGTGGGTGAGTGCTGGGTGGGTGGGTGAGTGTTGGGTGGGTGGGTGAGTGCTGGGTGGGTGAGTGTTGGGTGGGTGAGTGTTTGTGGGTGGGTGAGTGCTGATTGGTTGGGTTAGTGCTGGGTGGGTGAGTGCTGGTTGGGTGGGTGAGTGTTGGGTGGGTGGGTGAGTGCTGGGTGGGTGCTTGAGTGCTGGGTGGGTGGGTGAGTGCTGGGTGGGTGGGTGAGTGTTGGGTGGGTGGGTGAGTGTTGGGTGGGTGAGTGCTGGGTGGGTGGCTGAGTGTTGGGTGGGTGAGTGTTGGGTGGGTGAGTGTTGGGTGGGTGGGTGAGTGCTGGGTGGGTGGGTGGGTGAGTGCTGGGTGGGTGGGTGGGTGAGTGCTGGTTGGGTGGTTGAGTGTTGGGTGGGTGGGTGAGTGTTGGGTGGGTGGGTGAGTGTTGGGTGGGTGGGTGAGTGCTGGGTGGGTGGGTGAGTGCTGGGTGGGTGGGTGAGTGCTGGGTGGGTGGGTGAGTGTTGGGTGGGTGAGTGTTTGTGGGTGGGTGAGTGCTGATTGGTTGGGTTAGTGCTTGGTGGGTGAGTGCTGGTTGGGTGGGTGAGTGTTAGGTGGGTGGGTGAGGGTTGGGTGAGTGAGTGCTGGGTGAGTGAGTGCTGGGTGGGTGGGTGAGTGTTGGGTGGGTGGGTGAGTGCTGGGTGGGTGCTTGAGTGCTGGGTGGGTGGGTGAGTGCTGGGTGGGTGGGTGAGTGTTGGGTGGGTGGGTGAGTGTTGGGTGGGTGAGTGCTGGGTGGGTGGGTGAGTGTTGGGTGGGTGAGTGTTGGGTGGGTGAGTGTTGGGTGGGTGGGTGAGTGCTGGGTGGGTGGGTGGGTGAGTGCTGGGTGGGTGGGTGGGTGAGTGCTGGTTGGGTGGGTGAGTGTTGCGTGGGTGGGTGAGTGCTGGGTGGGTGGGTGAGTGTTGGGTGGGTGGGTGAGTGAGTGCTGGGTGGGTGGGTGAGTGTCGGGTGGGTGAGTGAGTGTTGGGTGGGTGGGTCAGTGCTGGGTGGGTGAGTGCTGGGTGGGTGGGTGAGTGCTGGTTGGGTGGGTGAGTGTTGGGTGGGTGAGTGCTGGGTGGGTGAGTGTTGGGTGGGTGGGTGAGTGTTGGGTGGGTGGGTGAGTGCTGGGTGGGTGGGTGAGGGGTGGGTGGGTGGGTGAGTGCTGGGTGGGTGGGTGAGTGCTCGGTGGGTGGGTGAGTGTTGGGTGGGTGCTTGGTGGGTGGGTGAGTGCTGGGTGGGTGGGTGAGTGTTGGGTGGGTGAGTGAGTGCTGGGTGGGTGAGTGCTGGGTGGGTGGGTGAGTGCTGGTTGGGTGGGTGAGTGTTGGGTGGGTGGGTGAGGGGTGGGTGGGTGAGTGAGTGCTGGGTGAGTGGGTGAGTGTTGGGTGGGTGAGTGAGTGCTGGGTGGGTGGGTGAGTGCTGGGTGGGTGGGTGAGTGCTGGGTGGGTGGGTGAGTGCTGGGTGGGTGGGTGAGTGTTGGGTGGGTGAGTGTTTGTGGGTGGGTGAGTGCTGATTGGTTGGGTTAGTGCTGGGTGGGTGAGTGCTGGTTGGGTGGGTGAGTGTTAGGTGGGTGGGTGAGGGTTGGGTGAGTGAATGCTGGGTGAGTGAGTGCTGGGTGGGTGGGTGAGTGTTGGGTGGGTGGGTGAGTGCTGGGTGGGTGCTTGAGTGCTGGGTGGGTGGGTGAGTGCTGGGTGGGTGGGTGAGTGTTGGGTGGGTGGGTGAGTGTTGGGTGGGTGAGTGCTGGGTGGGTGGGTGAGTGTTGGGTGGGTGAGTGTTGGGTGGGTGAGTGTTGGGTGGGTGGGTGAGTGCTGTGTGGGTGGGTGGGTGAGTGCTGGGTGGGTGGGTGAGTGCTGGTTGGGTGGGTGAGTGTTGCGTGGGTTGGTGAGTGCTGGGTGGGTGGGTGAGTGTTGGGTGGGTGGGTGAGTGCTGGGTGGGTGGGTGAGTGTCGGGTGGGTGAGTGAGTGTTGGGTGGGTGGGTGAGTGCTGGGTGGGTGAGTGCTGGGTGGGTGGGTGAGTGCTGGTTGGGTGGGTGAGTGTTGGGTGGGTGAGTGTTGGGTGGGTGGTGAGTGTTGGGTGGGTGGGTGAGTGCTGGGTGGGTGAGTGCTGGGTGGGTGGGTGAGTGCTGGTTGGGTGGGTGAGTGTTGGGTGGGTGAGTGTTGGGTGGGTGGGTGAGTGTTGGGTGGGTGGGTGAGTGCTGGGTGGGTGGGTGAGTGCTGGGTGGGTGGGTGAGTGTTGGGTGGGTGGGTGAGTGTTGGGTGGGTGAGTGTTGGGTGGGTGGTGAGTGTTGGGTGGGTGAGTGTTGGGTGGGTGGGTGAGTGCTGGGTGGGTGAGTGAGTGCTGGGTGGGTGGGTGAGTGCTGGGTGGGTGGGTGAGTGCTGGGTGGGTGAGTGCTGGGTGGGTGGGTGAGTGCTGGGTGGGTGGGTGAGTGCTGGGTGGGTGGGTGAGTGTTGGGTGGGTGGGTTAGTGCTGGGTGGGTGAGTGAGTGCTGGGTGGGTGGGTGAGTGCTGGGTGGGTGGGTGAGTGCTGGGTGGGTGAGTGCTGGGTGGGTGGGTGAGTTCTGGGTGGGTGGGTGAGTGCTGGGTGGGTGGGTGAGTGCTGGGTCGGTGGGTGAGTGTTGGGTTGGTGGGTGAGTGTTTGGTGGGTGGGTGAGTGCTAGGTGGGTGGGTGAGTGCTGGGTGGGTGAGTGTTGGGTGGGTGAGTGAGTGCTGGGTGGGTGAGTGTTGGGTGGGTGGGTTAGTGCTGGGTGGGTGAGTGAGTGCTGGGTGGGTGGGTGAGTGCTGGTTGGGTGGGTGAGTGTTGGGTGGGTGGGTGAGTGTTGGGTGGGTGGGTGAGTGTTGGGTGGGTGAGTGTTGGGTGGGTGAATGTTGGGTGGGTGGGTGAGTGTTGGGTGGGTGTGTGAGTGTTGGGTGGGTGAGTGTTGGGTGGGTGAGTGTTGGGTGGGTGGGTGAGTGTTGGGTGGGTGGGTGAGTGCTGGGTGGGTGGGTGAGTGTTGGGTGGGTGGGTGAGTGCTGGGTGGGTGGGTGAGTGTTGGGTGGGTGGGTGAGTGTTGGGTGGGTGGGTGAGTGTTGGGTGGGTGGGTGAGTGCTGGGTGAGTGAGTGCTGGGTGGGTGGGTGAGTGCTTGGTGGTTGGGTGAATGTTGGGTGGGTGGGTGAGTGCTGGGTGGGTGGGTGCTCGGTGGGTGGGTGAGTGCTGGACGGGTGGGTGAGTGTTGGGTGGGTGGGTGAGTGTTGGGTGGGTGGGTGAGTGCTGGGTGGGTGGGTGAGTGTTGGGTGGGTGGGTGAGTGCTTGGTGGGTGGTTGAGTGTTGGGTGGGTGGGTGAGTGCTGGGTGGGTGGGTGAGTGCTGGACGGGTGGGTGAGTGTTGGGTGGGTGGGTGAGTGTTGGGTGGGTGGGTGAGTTCTGGGTGGATGGGTGAGTGTTGGGTGGGTTAGTGAGTGCTGGGTGGGTGGGTGAGTGTTGGATGGGTGAGTGCTGGGTGGGTGGGTGAGTGCTGGGTGGGTGGGTGAGTGCTGGGTGGGTGGGTGGGTGAGTGCTGGGTGGGTGGGTGAGTGTTGGGTGGGTGGGTGAGTGTTGGGTGGGTGGGTGAGTGCTGGGTGGGTGAGTGCTGGGTGGGTGGGTGAGTGCTGGGTGGGTGGGTGAGTGTTGGGTGGGTGAGTGTTGGGTGGGTGGGTGAGTGCTGGGTGGGTGAGTGAGTGCTGGGTGGGTGGGTGAGTGTTGGGTGGGTGAGTGAGTGCTGGGTGGGTTGGTGAGTGTTGGGTGGGTGAGTGCTGGCTGGCTGGGTGAGTGTTGGGGCGTTGAGCCTTAATGTGAAGTCCAGAGTCTCACCCAGACGCCAACGAGCTCAGTCACAATGCTGACATGATGAAAGACATTGCCAGCTCTGAGGGTTGCCACTTTTTCCACAGCTTAAAGCGGGACGTGTTTCGAGTCGCCCTTACGTGTCATGTCAAAACTGTGCAGTCGGGAATACACTTCAGAATCAGAATATATGTATTTACACTGAAGGAATCCGATGAGCTATAAAGCTCTTTTTCACAGATGTCCAGTCGAGGCATGGGGTAAGAACGTCACAACAACAAATAGTAACAAAAGCACAATAGGAGCGCAAAGTACAAGAAAGGTTCGCAAATCCCCCAAACACAAACAAATACAACACAAAACCATCCCCATCCTACCAGACAAAGCCCACTGAGGTATTCACTTATTGTTCAAAAACGACCTGGCCACAAATGATATCTCAACAATGCGGCGAATTATTTGGACACTTATCGCAGCAAAATAATTGAAATAGCTCAAACGCACGTTTCTAAATGTGGAGGGGGAACGCGGAGGACCCGGAGAAAAAAAATTCACGCCACCACGGGGAAGAGAGACACGAAAACTCCAAATATACAGCAGCAGGCGTCAGGGTCGGCATCGGGCCCCCAACCTCCTGCATACCACGCGAGGTAGTTAACATCTCCCCACAATACCGGCCCCGTATTTCGGTACAAATCAATTCCCTGCCACCCGAACACAGACGCGAATTCACGAACTATAAAACAGGTGGCAACCCTATCAGCAATATACAATTGATCATTTAGAAAAAAGATGATCTCGCTTTGTGCGGTAGTAGATGCGTTCCACAAAAAGGGCGCACAAAGCAAAATCGCAGAAGGCAGCCGCCTGCCGAGTAGCGCACAAAGTTCGCAACCAATATGTAGACCCGCGTCTGAGCGCTAGCCAAACGTGAGTGGCATGAGAATCAGAATCTTGTATTTATACTGGAGGAATCTGAAACAGAGGTCTTTTTGGGTGAGATCGCGTAAATAACTAAATATAAATGCACCCTAAATTCATAGCTGTCAACCCATATAGTTTACCCCGTATTCTTGAACAGGGAAATTTGGTTTTCAGGTCCTTACGGCGTACAGCCATTTCAATACCGGCAACATTTTATTTTTGCCTACTTGTTTGTGTTTCTCCCTTGTGATGAGGCTTTGTAGGATGAACGTTGAGATTTATAAGGGGCACGGGGTGACCAGTAAGGTCTGAATTGGTCTGTAATAAGGTAGGGCACTGATAAGGGGTTGACAGGTATGGCCTGCACCAACTTAAACTTGGTGATGGGGCGGTGTTGTCAGTGTATAGGTGAGTGGGTGGGTGTCAGGGGAGCGGTGGTGTAGTGGTTAGCCACACTACCGCTGGGTTTTCTTCTATGTCGTGTCTCCTGTCCCAACAACCTGCGTGGTCTTTTCCCAACATTCTGCACAGTTCACCGCTCCTGGGTGAGCGCTGGGTGAGTGGGAGAGATGGTGGCTGAGTGGGAGAGATGGTGGGTGAGTGGGAGAGATGGTGGGTGAGTGGGAGAGATGGGGGGTGGGAGAGATAGTGGGTGGGAGAGATGGTGGGTGAGTGGGAGATATGGTGGATGTGTGGGAGAGATGGTGGGTGAGTGGGAGAGATGGTAAGTGGGAGAGATGGTGGGTGAGTGGGAGAGATGGTGGGTGAGTGGGAGAGATGGTGGGTGAGTGGAAGAGATGGTGGGTGAGTGGGAGAGATGGTAAGTGGGAGAGATGGTGGGTGAGTGGGAGAGATTGTGGGTGTGTGGGAGAGATGGTGGGTGAGTGGGAGAGATGGTGGGTGAGTGGGAGATATGGTGGATGTGTGGGAGAGATGGTGGGTGAGTGGGAGAGATGGTAAGTGGGAGAGATGGTGGGTGAGTGGGAGAGATGGTGGGTGAGTGGGAGAGATGGTGGGTGAGTGGAAGAGATGGTGGGTGAGTGGGAGAGATGGTAAGTGGGAGAGATGGTGGGTGAGTGGGAGAGATTGTGGGTGTGTGGGAGAGATGGTGGGTGAGTGGGAGAGATGGTGGGTGAGTGGGAGATATGGTGGGTGAGTGGGAGAGATGGTGGGTGAGTGGGAGAGATGGTGGGTGAGTGGGAGAGATGGTGGGTGAGTGGGAGATATGGTGGGTGAGTGGGAGAGATGGTGGGTGAGTGGGAGAGATGGTGGGTGTGTGGGAGAGATGGTGGGTGAGTGGGAGAGATGGTGGGTGAGTGGGAGATATGGTGGGTGAGTGGGAGAGATGGTGGGTGAGTGGGAGAGATGGTGGGTGAGTGGGAGAGATGGTGGGTGAGTGGGAGAGATGGTGGGTGTGTGGGAGAGATGGTGGGTGAGTGGGAGAGATGGTGGGTGAGTGGGAGATATGGTGGGTGAGTGGGAGAGATGGTGGGTGAGTGGGAGAGATGGTGGGTGAGTGGGAGAGATGGTGGGTGAGTGGGAGATATGGTGGGTGGGTGGGAGAGATGGTGGGTGAGTGGGAGGGATGGTGGGTGTGTGGGAGAGATGGTGGGTGAGTGGGAGAGATGATGGGTGAGTGGGAGAGATGGTGGGTGAGCGGGAGAGATGGTGGGTGAGTGGGAGAGATGGTGGGTGAGTGGGAGAGATGGTGGGTGAGTGGGAGAGATGGTGGGTGACTGGGAGAGATGGTGTGTGGGAGAGATGGTGGGTGACTGGGAGAGATGGTGGGTGAGTGGGAGAGATGGTGGGTGAGTGGGAGAGATGGTGGGTGAGTGGGAGAGATGGTGGGTGAGTGGGAGAGATGGTGGGTGAGTGGGAGAGATGGTGGGTGAGTGGGAGAGATGGTGGGTGAGTGGGAGAGATGGTGGGTGAGTGGGAGAGATGGTGGGTGAGTGGGAGAGATGGTGGGTGAGTGGGAGAGATGGTGTGTGGGAGAGATGGTGGGTGACTGGGAGAGATGGTGTGTGGGAGAGATGGTGGGTGACTGGGAGAGATGGTGTGTGGGAGAGATGGTGGGTGAGTGGGAGAGATGGTAGGTGAGTGGGAGAGATGGGTGAGTGGGAGAGATGGTAGGTGAGTGGGAGAGATGGTGGGTGAGTGGGAGAGATGGTGGGTGAGGTCCACGTGGCAGAGAGCGATGGAAGGAGAACATGACGGACAGCAGCGGAGCACGCGAACACCAACAAAAGTCGTTCGAGTTTGGGGGGGGACTCCTCGGCTGCCCAGAGGGGGGCGTCGCGTCTCCTGCCGAACTGGAATCTTCTCGTCCGGGCAATTGTCCCGAGTCACACCACCCGGGGGCGACATTGCTCCAGGAATTGACACAACAGTTCGAAATTCGTCTTCTTGGTTCTTTCGGTAAAGTTACGTAGAAGAGAAATAATAAAAGAAAATAAATTATGTTTTTATTATTTCCCTTCAACGTGACTTTACCGAAATAACCAAGAAGATGAATCCCTGCAGTCACGAAAGCTTTAAATCAAAAGTTCGAAATTCGTCCGTTGAACCTCTTTGGCGCCGCGCGTAGCCAACCGCGCTGATCGAAAGGCCAACGAATTAAACACCAAAGAAATAATACTCTTTGGTTCTTTCGGTAAAGTCACGTAGGTAGAAACATAATAAATCACGACGTTTCGATCGCAACACAAGCAATCGTCATCAGGTGAGACAACCACAGCAATAAAAAAACGGATCTATTATTTTTCTACCTACGTGATGACTTCACCAAAAGAACCAAAGAGTATAGATTCCTGCAGTCACGCAAGCTTCAAACGAAGAAAACAGTTCTGAAAAAATTAGTTTTTCAACCGAAAAGTCCGCAGCTCCAGTGGCTGCCTAACATGGGAAGGAAGCGCGTTCGAGATGGGCGCAGAAGAGCGTCTGAAAGCGCTGCGCGATGCAGCTGACCGCCCTTAGTTCGATGGTTCGTCAACAGCCGCTGGCGCCGCTGCTGCTGCTGAGAGGATGACCAGGGGAGTTAGCGTGATGATGGTTTATTGCTCCTTGAGAAGACCAGCCAAGCGGGGCCGGATTAAGGTTCTTCTTGTAGGCTCTCGGCCACTTCTGTCTCGTAAGCCAGCAGTGATGATTTTCTACAGCTGGTACTGCTGCCCCACGTTACTACTACCGCCGCTGTTACCCGCTTGATGTGCGAGAAACACCATTTGATTGGTGTTATTTTATAATTTTGCAATAAAAAAGTCTCGAAAAGTTCGTCTCCGGTGTTAATTTCTCTCACATTATGAAATAAAACCGATTGACACGACTCTGCCTCTTTGTATTTACACTGTGACTATCCTTGCTATATATTTATTCAAGAAGATATATCGGTTAAATTTATTTGTATCATACATACAAACAAAAACAACACGGTGTAATGTTTTTTTTTCGTAGATCCTTCAGTTTCCGTAGGCCCTAGACAAGTCCCTACTGTGCCTATTGGATAATACGGCCCTGGCTACATTGTACGGTGCAGAAGAAGTTCAACAGACAGTACATACATTTAGCAACGCATTTGTTCACATATTTTATCACAAAGCATGTGTGATTAATGCGGACTTGATGATTTATAATGGGTGTCTATTTGCTATTTGGACATTTGAACACCTGGCTTATTGCCATTACCGTATTTATCATCTTGATATTGGCAACAACACATTTTCTTTTTGAGTTTGAGCACTGAGAGAGCCTTTTGGGTTTAAAGTCCAAATTGTCTGGTGATCGCGGTGGTGGCTATGCACGTGGCTGCCTGTATCCCAGCACCGTGGAAGCAACAGCGAGGGTTAGTGGATCACTGCACAGATGGGCTGTCAAACTCCCTCCCCGCGGGGGTCGAGAAGGTGGCGCATGCCCTGGCTCGCCAGAAGAGGGCAGTACATCAAGTGGACTCATCGCCATCTGTTGACATGTGTACGGGAATGAGGCGTTGCCCCCGTTGCATGCGTGGGGTTTTCTCAGGGTCCTCCGGTTTCCCTCCCACTCGCATAATAAACGCAACGCTTCAGGAAATGACTAAATAGCATTTTAAAGTGCAAATCCAATGCAGCAGAACACCACCTGAAAATAAAAACACTCTCCGACTCAGTGTGGCTATCCTGGATAAGTCATTCATGATCATCTTCAGCGCCACTGCGGAGTAACATTCCGCAAATCGGCACGTGTCAAGCCGGAGTCTGACGGCTGCTGCCGTCATCATCAACGGGGGGATCGATTCCTCGTGCTCTGCCACCCGTCTGGGTTCGATGTCCGAACGCCGTTCGTCTGGGACGACAGCTCCGGCGGATTCCAAACGGAGCCGGCGACTTTGTTGTTGATTTGTTGTTGTTGTCCAGCAGCTGCGGACGAGCCGAGCGATAGCCCGAGGTGCGGGCGTGGCTGACCGACATCGCAGATTGCGTTCGCTGACAAAGCCTCGTGGGCATTCTGAGCGTGGTAAACATGGCACGTTGCTGGGTCAACGTTGACTGGACGTTGGAATGTTTACTGGGAGGACACTGCATTTTCTAAACGATGATGCCGCTTGGCTCGGCACACACACACACAATGGTGTTTTGAATCAAACGGAGACCTTGGATAATAATAATAATAACAGAAACACTCCGAATGACACGAGAATCGGAATCCTTATTTATACCGTAGGAATCCGATAAGCTATGAAGATATTGTTCAGATTGTCCAGTCAGGGAGCGGGTCAGCAGGTCACGACAAACAGAACAACAGGAATTCACCATTCCAACTCTTACGTGTACAGGGCAAATGCAATACACAAGACGACGTCTGACGTTTACTTAACGCCACGCAGCGAGGTAAACGTCACTTCGACAACCCTTGTCGTCTGAAGTTCTTCACTCAGTGGGGAGGCAACTTTCGCCGATAAGAGATCATCAGTGTGAGTGCCGCCACACCGCCTGCAAGACGAAATAATTCACCCATAATATCGGGGAGGGGGGGAGGTTAGATCGCGTAAAAATAAATGTGTCGTAACACCCGCCACCACCCGACACGGCCAATTAGTAAGGTTTGTCACGTGAACAGAGCTTGCCGATTCGTCACAAGTACAGCAACACCAGTAGTGAGTTAGAGAGTAAATCCACAACATTTCCAATCTGAGTTCGACGTGTCGCCAGTAGTTACAACTAGCTTCGGCAGGCTGTCCCACACCGGCGTGCTGTACGAGTAACGAATCCGCATGTTTACGTGACAAACCTTACTAATTGGCTGTGTCGGGTGGTGGCGGGTTTAACGACACATTATTATTCACGCGATCCAGCCCCCCCCCCAACCCCCCCCCCCCCCCCTGTATTTTGGATATTGGTCGCGAAAGCATACGTGTTAAACCAAAACAATTAAAATGGGTAGATTGTGGGGGGGGGAGGGGGCGCACTAAAGGCCACATGGGATCACCAGATGGCCCCTCTCCTGCTGTAGTCCATCACCGGAGGTTCACTTGACGATGTTTCGCGCTGTGCTGCTGCCAAGCGAACCGTGACGGAGCTGCGTAGGAGAGTGTTGCCAAACAGGTACGATGGCTCTGCCCTTCTCGAAACAAGAGAGGATTGCGGTGGTGAAACATCGTCCAGAGTCCCCACGGATTAAGGAACAAAACAAAAAATACGCCAGCAATGTCTCCTTGACGCATCCGCCTCTCCACATTAAAACACACAGAACAATATATTCAGTCATTAGACCTCCTTTGCCAGTACCAAAGCGTAATAATAGGGTAAAAAAGGTTTCAGTTTTGTTGCCAGAAAAAGGGGAAAAACCCTATTATTACATTTTGGTACTGGCAAAGGAGGTCTAATGATGTAGATGCTCACCCCGAGCCCTCATTACTTTGATAGTGCATTGTATTTGAGCTGTGTAACGCCTTTTGGCGTCAGCTGGTCGAGCACCAATTGGGTCGAGGCTCAAAAGAAAGTCGTCCTTTGGTGTGGACCAATCAGTTTCAAGGACAATGCCGCATATATTATCATGGTATGTTTTTTTTGTTTGCATTTTGACTGCAGGTATTGTGGTTAATGCAGACATGAATCCTTGTAAAAAAACAGGTTTCAGTTTTGTTGCCAGAAAAAAAGGGGAAACCTCCTATTATTAATATATTAAGTGTTTCATAACACACTCCATCAGCCGCACCGGCAGTGCAGAATTCCAGCAGCATTGCGTCAAGACGAGCAACAAACTGTGGACAGATTTTGACACCACGGTGTCTCATCGAGCTGCTGCATCTTACAGGCAAGGAGGCGTTTTAATATAATTTTATTGTATTTCTACATACGTGACTTTACCGAAAAAAACAATGAGTAAGGAGCCGTTGTCGACATTCGTTTTGTCTCATCGGCATCAGGCTTGCTCGAATCACCTCCGATGAGCACGGCTGGCTACGTACGGTGTGTAAGAAGTTATTTCAATAAAATACCGGCGAACTACCCATCTTTACGATATTGGGCAAAATTATATCGTCCGACACAACGAAGAAAGAGTCACTTCTTCAGAACTGCTTTTTGGTGTTCAGTTTGTTGTCCTTCCCCCGCACCTCCGATGAGCATGGCTGACGACGTACGGTGTGAAAGAAGTTCAACACACACATACAGACATACATGCGGAGGAAAGAGGGGTCCGTGCGTGTAAGGTCGCATTAACACGCCGCCTCTATTCATTCCAAATGAGGAAGAGACAGCTGGCGGGGTCGCCTCTTTAAACATTCCAGCCGAACAACAACGGAGGGCCCATCGCGACGCCTCTCTGCGACCTTTTGGGGTGCGGCATCTCGTGATCATTCACCTCCCTCCTCCTTCCAAACTCCTTCCTCCCCCTCCTCCTTCCCCCTTCCTCCCCCTATCGCCACCCAACCCCCCTGCTGATTAGTTCTCCAACCGCCTTAAACCTGTTCGGGGCAGCTGAAGCGACTCTCCGCTATCGATCTCCCATCGCCCAGATATTTACAATAGCCCCCCCCCGCCTACCATCCATTCTGCACAAAGACACAGAACCCCCGTATAGCCTTGAACAGACTGTTGGGGCAAGTGTGGTTAGCGAGTAGCACCGTGAAGGAACAGTCCACGAGGGAGTGGATGGCCAGCACCACGCCCGACCGCCTTTGTCTCCCCAGTAGCGATGCCTACACACCGCACCAGGTACACGTTTGAGTATCTAGGGGAAGCTCAGGACGACCGCTTCGGATGATCGCTATCACTGATTTTGGCCGTGGGCAGGAATCGAACTCAGATGGCTGGATTCGTACTCTACCGCTCCACTCTGCATACCCTCCCCCGCAAAACTCACAAATTACAAATCAAATCATCATCATCATCATCCTTAACATAATAATTCTAAACACTTGAGCGATTCCAGCAAGGTTAAATCGAGCGTAAAAGCTGGCAGAGGGCAAACGAAATCATGGATTCTAAACGCCAGTCAATGCGATCGTGGTCTTCACGATTCGGGGGCAGGAGGGGATTAGTCAAAAACTGTAGCCCCCTGCAGTTGTCTCGAGGCACGTGGAGAGTTTCCCTTCGTTGGTGAGCTGTGTGTGGAATGATTCGAGGGTGGCGTTTGCAAATTGAACGCCGTGCGCTGTCGGAGGTGATCGGAGAATCCTTCGGAGAGCAATTTGCTCCCAACTCGGAGATAAACGTTCCACGAGGCGAATGTGTAACGCGTAGTCGGATTTCGCGATCAATATCGTTCATATCAAAGGCTTTGTCAGTTAGATCACGCGATCTAACTGACAAAGCCCTCCAATCACCCGACACACCCAGTAAGGTTTGTCACGTAAACAAAATGTGCCAATTAGTTTACTACTTCAGCCCATCGGTGTGTTGGAGAGTACATCCATAAAATGTACAATGTTAGTAACGTATTGTCGGTCCCGCCATAAGGTTCAATTTTATAACTCGGTAAGCTTTACCCTTGTTGAACAAAAAATCGTTCGATCACCGCATGAATGTTGTGAAATTCCTTTCATCTGGGCGCCTTGCGGATTGTGCAGAGTTGTGATCATGCAGTTTGCATGAATCACACTGCTATATTAAAGCGCTCATTATCCTAATTTCAGAATAAATCTCACACTAATATCGCCGAACGTTGCCCAATAACGAACGATGCCCATACCCTAACACTGCAGAGGCTTCGTCCGCAACAGCATCATCAGCAGTGACATTCACACGATAGTCCATATGTCTAGTGACTCCAAATCTTTTCGCAGATATCAAGTCGGGGCAGGTCAGAATGTTACAACAAGTTCATTTCTGTTTTAAATGAAGCTTACTTTTTTGTAACAAAAATAAAGTTAAGTTTTCCAGAATGTAATGGGGGTTCACAAGACATCTGAACCACCCTGGAGTTCATATTCTTGGTTCTTTCGGTAAAGTCACGTAGAAGGGAAACAATAAAATAATAAAAATATAAAACAATAAAAGTCTCACGACGTTTCGACTGCAACACAAGCAATCATCATCAGGTGTGAAAACCACAACAAGAAAATTTGAAAAAAGTGGCAAAAAATGTTTTTTAAAATTTTATTGTTGTGGTTGTCACACCTGATGATGATTGCTTGTGTTGCAGTCGAAACGTCGTGAGAATTTTATTTTATATTTTTATTATTTTATTGTTTCCCTTCTACGTGGTGACTTTACCGAAAGAACCAATAATATGAATCCCTGCAGTCACGAAAGCTTTAAATCAAAATTCACCCTGGAGTTGTTCCTGCCGATGATGCCGTTTGTCAGACGCGACCTGGCCACGAATGGTAGCTCAACGAAGTGGCTCATCGGGTGCAAATGTATCGCAGCCAAATACTCTAAACGCGTGATGTTGATTCTAAATATGGAGGGGGAAAAGATCATATTCTGCAGCGTCATCGGCACAAAATCAGCAGAATTATCAGCAACATCAACAGGATCATGGTTATCGCCAGCAGCATCTGCATTGTCTTTGTGAATGATGCTGCTGGTGGTAATGCCGCTTGCTGATGAAAGTGAAGATGTGAGTGGGTGGGTGAGGGGTGGGTGAGGGGGTGGGTGAGTGGTGGGTGAGGGGTGGATGAGGGGTGGGTGAGCGGTGGGTGAGGGGGTGGGTGAGCGGTGAGGGGTGGGTGAGGGGGTGGGTGAGTGGTGGGTGAGCTGTGGGTGAGCGGTGGGTGAGCGGTGAGGGGTGGGTGAGCGGTGGTGTATCTGTTAGCGCTACGCTGCGCTACGAACCCGGCGTCCCGAGTTCGATTCTCGCTCACGGCCAACACCGAGTGACGATTCTCTGAACCGGTCGTGGGCCTCCCCTAGGTCGACTCAGCCTCAAACGATGTGTAAACATCGCCACTGGGAAGACAAAGCCAACCGGGCGTGGTTGCTGGCCACCCACCCCCTCGTGTGCCGTTCCGACCTTGATAGGTGCTCGCTAACAGCACTTGCCCCGACAGTCTGCTAGAGTCTATCACGGGGAACCTTTGTCTGTATCTCTCGTGCACAGGGACAGCCGTCACGGCTGTCGCCGCAGCAATCGTCGCCACCCAAACTGCCACAAGCTTGGCAAGGGCCCTCCCGCTCAACGAGTTAATGGGGACCTCGAGCGAGGTTGGCTCGTACAAACAAGTGGAATGAATTCATGAATGACAGAATGAATGAATGAAAGAAACTGGCGTCAGCTGATTCCGACAATGATGAGTCAGCAGTCACGCGCGCGGCGGTCACGTGACCCGCCCACGCGACCACCCCCCCTCCCTCGCCCGCCGTCGTCGCCCCTCCCACCAGCAGGCGAGGGAGGGGGCGGGGGCTAAGCGCGCTCCTGGTCACGTGAACCACAAAGACAAAGTTCCCCCTGGGTGCCGTGTAGCCTTCACAGACTCACTGGGGCAAGTGCTCTTAGCGGCTGTGAAGGCCGCAGGGCCGGGTCAGGGCCCTAGGCCAGGGCCCTAGGCCAGGGCCCTAGGCCAGGGCCCTAGGCCAGGGCCCTAGGCCAGGGCCCTAGGCCAGGGCCCTAGGCCAGGGCCGTGTTATTCAATAGGCCCGGGCACTGTGTCTCGGGCCTACGAAACTAAAGGGGGCCACGAGAAGAATAAAACAACTGACCATGTGTTTTTTTTGGTTGTATGATTTAAAAAAAAATTAACCAAGATATCTTGAGTAAAGATATTTATACAGAGGCAGAGTCATGTAAATATTTTTTTTCATGAGATGACCATTTGAGATGAACACCGGAGATGACCATTTTGAGATTGTTTTTATTGCAAAATTAGCAAATGAACACATAGACACATTTTTGTCTGTATTGAAACGGCTGTACGCCGTATCGGACCTGAAAAGTCAATTTCCATTGACAGTGGTACCTCGGAGATCGAACTTAATTCGTTACAAAACCGTGTTCGAACACCGATTTGTTCGAACACCGAATCAATTTTCCCCATAAGAATGAATGGAAATAGCATTAATTGGTTCCCCGCACAAGGATGCTCCTATTATGGGCCATTTTTACACAAAGTTTACAATATTAAAATATTGTACAATAATACGGGGTAAACCGTACGGGTTGACACGGTACGCAGTTGCTACTGCCGCTGCCCCATGTCACTACCACCACTGCCGTGACCCTTCTTGTTTCATGCGGTACATCGTCCAGCCAGCCACTGGACAGACGTCGTCACTGCTGATGATATCTCTTAATTATTCAGTTTGTGCCATCAATCGATGAGAGAGAGAGAGCGCTGTGTGCCACAGATGAGCAGATTTGATTTGAAATTACTGAGATTTAAAAAAGATTCAAGCGAAAATGTTTCAACTATTCCTTTGTACTATGATTATCGCATCGGATGACGCGGCTTTAAAAGGATGCCGTTTCTTTTCATCGATAACAGAATTGTGGGCCCTTTTGAGTTTTTCGCAGGCCCTTGGGCACCGTGCCTACTGTGTCCTGCTGGACAATGGGGCCCTGGCGTGGGTTGGCGGGCCAACAACCACGCCCGGCCGCCTTTGTCTCCCTCCGAGGTGTCGACGTGAACACACGAGCGCGCCGTGTGCTGTAACTAACTCATTTTAAGGGCTGAGTCGACCTAGGCGAGGCCCCAGGACCGGTTCGGGTAATTCGCCGAGGGCAGGCGCTGAGTCGCGCTGCTAGCGAAGCTGATGTATCCGTGGGCTTTGCCTGGGTCAAATTTGTTGAAAGTTTAGTTTTGTGTTTTTATATATTTTGTTTAGGCGATTCGTTTACCGTTCCTATACGTTGCACCCCTATCGCATTTTTTTTGGTATTTTTTGTTCTTGTAGCTTTTTTGACCCTCCCCTACCGGACAAAAAGCGCTTCATAGCTCATCGGATTCCTCCAATATAAACGTTCTGACCTGTAGACCTTCTACCTGACATCTGTGAGAAGAAAAAAATGAGAGAGAGAGCTTTGTAGCTTTTTCGGATTCCTCCAGTAATATAAACGTATGAAAGAGAGAGATGGGAAAAACACAGATTCTGAGCTTTACGAAGCGCGCTAACCGCTGCGCCACCGCTCCCCCGCCCCTCCATGCGAGACCACGCCGGCTGCCCTCCTCCCCAAGCGGAGTGTGGGGAGGAGGAGGAGGTGCAAGAGGAGGAGGTGCAAGAGGAGGTGCAAGAGGAGGAGGAGGTGCAAGAGGAGGAGGTGCAAGAGGAGGAGGAGGTGCAAGAGGAGGAGTCGGGGTGATGAATTAGCCACCACGGCCCCGGATCGACGTCAGACTCGTGAGGTTTGATCCGCTGACGACGCCGCTCCTTCCTCTTCTTGTTCCGCCTTTCTCGCCTGAGTCGTTCACCGAGCCGAGCCGAGATGCTGTGTGGAGGAACTCACAAGGTGCAGACGGCTACAGCGGACATACAAAAGATCGCCGAAGAGGTGAGGAGAGTTCAACCCCCAGCGCGCTGCGCTCATCGTCACGCCCCGCGTTCTGACATCTGTCAAGGCCCCGCGTTGTCACAAAGACAGATTCCCCCTCCTCCTCGTCAAGTCCTCCTCGTCAAGTCCTCCTTCTCCCTATGCAGCCTTCGCAGACTGTCGTGGCAAGTGTGGTTAGCGAAGCGCGGCACCGCGCCCGGCCGCCTTTGTCTCGCTCCTGTGGCGACGTTCACGCCACAGGAGCGAGATTCCACTGCTCACTGGTTCGGGCATTCGCAGGTTCCACTCGCTCGTTCGTTCGAGGGGAAGAGGCCCAAGCCACTGCTCACTGGTTCGGGCATTCGCTGTCGGCCGTGGCTGTGGCGGTCGTGAGCCTGGAGTCGAACTCGGGTTCGCCTGGGTTCGTGGGACCGGTCCCGGCGCTAGAGATCCATAGACGGCGGCTCCATCATCGTAGCCAACACAGCATAACAAACACGCGTCTCTCGACAACAACAACACTTTGTGGCCTTAAGAAAATACGGGGGGGGGGGGATTGGCGACGTTTCGAGCCATGGCCCTTATTCATGCCACGTAAATATGCCAAAGAGATGGGTGGATTAAGAGTTGGAGACTTTTACACCACGGAGGCCTGATGAGAACCACACGTTTACGATTGTTTTATAGTTTAACACGTAGACTTTCGCGACCAATATCCATAATACAGGTTTGTTTTGGGTGAGATCGTCGTACTCGGATTGTAAATGTTGTGGCTTAGCTCTCTAACGCACCCAGTGTGTTGTACTAGTAACGAATTGGCACGTTCTGTTTACGTGGAAAAACCTTACTCATTGGCTTGTGTGGGGTTTAACGACACATTCAAGCGATCTAACCGAAACAAAATCTGTACTATAATCGTTTTTTATTTATTATTACAGAATAGTGCCACCAGGCAAGGCATAGGGCGAACAAGGAAGTGAAAGTGGTGATGTGTCCCAAGCGAGGGCTCATCGCATAGACGGAAGCTTGTTTCTTATAGGAGTTATAATTAATAATCGCATGTTGTCTTTGGAAGGCACTGACAAAGGTGCTTAAATGCCCACGATACTTTGTCGGCCATTATCAATTCGGGTCAACTTTATAGTCATAAGAAAGGTTTTATTCAGATTTGAGTACAAATTGTAAATGTTGTGGATTTACTCTCCAGCACACCGGTGGGCTGAAGTTGTAACTAATTGGCGCGTTGTTTACGTGACAAACATTATTGGCCGTGTCGGGTGGCGGAGGGTTACGACACATTTCTACTTTAGCAATCTAACCCAAAAACCTTTATTATGAATATTGGTCGCGAAAGCGTACGTGTTGATTTTATATGATATACAGTACTGTATATATATAGAATTATGCGTTGCCTATGACCGAATATCACCCAGAATTCATCACATTTCCCAAGTCAAGGAGGGTTTGAGCCTCAGTAGACAATAGGATGCATAGCAGTATGGACAATGACTAAAGACCTGTAATGTGTCAGTTTATATTGAATTCCATGGTGGGGCTATTGTGTTTATTTTGCATACATTTACCTATGTACAGTACAGCGAATGAAATGGTTTATAAAATAACGTTTAATGGCTTACCCAGGAAAGTAACGCTGAGAGTCAGTCGTAGGAGCCTGCTTCAAGAGGGTCCTGCATTGGTTTTTATTTAAAGATATACATTTTTTCAGAAAGTTAACGGTGAGTGTTTATACACGTGGGAGGAAGCAGGAGCACCTGGAGAAAACACACAACGTGCGAGGGGGCAACACTCTATCCCCGTAAAGATGAGCCAGGGTGTGGCTACCTCGACGCCTACGGGGAAGGAAGTTTCGCAACATTTGTGCAATTGAAGCAATTGGCGGGACCCCGGGGTCCCATCACTGCCCCGGGGTGGGAAACCCCGCGTAGCGACACGAGTATTGTTGCCTTACCGACAACAAAACTAGTGGTCAATCGATTGGCCTCGTCGGGAGAGCTACTCGGGGCACTAATTCCTAAAAAGTTGAAAAATTACATAAACACGTTAAATTCACTGCCTGGGGGGCGGGCTCACAGACCGGAGGGCGTTGGGGACCGCGGCGGACGCCCCCCGGGGCTTGCGTTTGGCCGGTGGGGTGGCGCCCATCGTGTTGATCGCCGCCTGCTGCTGCTGCTGCTGGCGCTTGTTGGTGCGAGTCTGGGCGGGCGCGTTGCTGTCGGGATCACGAGCGGGCGAAATGAAGAAAAATAAAAATTATTTACCTGATTTTTGCGGGGGGGGGGTACAACGTTTGTGGTAAATTAAAATGTCTTTCATCACTTGTTCAAACTTGATCTCGGTCATTGTATAACTGGTTTTGCGTGTGGCTTAGATGGGTTCATAAATGTAATTAAAAAAACTCTTTAATTCTTACACTTCATCTACGAGCGGTTGGTGAAACCACAGCCTTCGGGTTATTTCACGCGGCTCGCTGCCAAATGAGGTCTGGGGCTTTGAAACGGCCTACAAACAATAATACTCTTCTATCCCTGCAACAACATAAAACACCTTCGCAGCGCTAATCAGATACTGGGATATGAGTCGAGGAATATTTTCCGCCTTGACAACAGCGCTTCCACTGATCGGTTGGATGGGCATGGATGGACCAGGGCCTCTTCTTGCTTCATCGCAAATGTAATCGTTTTTAACCATTGCATGAATTGGTTCCAATTTGTTGCAAAAGTTATTTTTTTGAAAGTTGAAATCAGTTTTTGTTAAATTAAACTCGCTACTTTTAACACTATTTTTGTCCCCATTATGGCCATTTTTAATAACCCATCACTTGCTTTTTGGTAATATTTTTCATGGCTTGCATTTCAACACGCTTTGGATGCATTGTTTTATATGAGTAGGACCATATGTGTTCCGTGGCTTTACACAATACATAGTTGCCAAAATAGGAAAAAGGAGTTGGTCTCTGATGTGGCTTCTTTCAAAATCTGAATTTAAAAGCCAACGGACCGATAAAAGCCCTCTGTTTATCCAAAACATCCAAGGCGGTTCGGGGGTCAGAGCTACCACCGCCGAGACCCTGGGGTCAAATCCTGGTTTCAGCCGCCTGTCATTAAACTGGAATCTCAGGTGTGGTTCGTTGATGGTCTCAACCCAGGTCCCCAGGTCACCATTGATTGACTGCACACACAAAAAACAAACAATTAATACGTAAGTTTTTTGTCATAAAATTTGCACAAATTCCACTTTTGAGAATTAAAATGTTTTACTCTCCACCGGTGTGCTGAAGTAGTAACTAATTGGCACATTTTGTTTACGTGACAAACCTTTACTAATCGACTGTGTCGGGACGGTGGTGGGTTTATCCAAACATAACCTCTGTTTTCGAATAGAAAAAATATTGTTTTTGCTGCCGTGCAGCGAATTCCCCTACGCAGCATGGCACGTGCCTTCACAGCAACTCTTCGTCGAGTGTGGAGAAGAGGCAATGGAAGAGATCTCAGGCTGTAGTTCCGTCATATCTTACCAGAGGCTGTGCGCCAACATGAGGCTGCTTTGTGTGCGAGAGAGACAGCGTCCTGTTTCCTGAGACACTACCGGTTCTCGTGATGCCGATGAAGCACGGCTGGAATCTAAATTTGAAAGGGACGGTGATATTCGTCAAAAATTATTGAGCAAAAAAAAGACTAACATTCAGCCGGGAACAACAAGCGAGCTTGGAACGGGACGCACCCATGAAAAGTGGTCATAAATTAACGTCTGCGTAAATCCGTTAATGCTAAACTTGCCCCGATTTCAACATCAATTCCGGCCACAAAACAAAACCCCTACTTTTAAAAGTTGTGAAACGCATTCTTGAGAAAGTGGTTTGTTATCGCCACCCCGCAGATGAAGTCACACGCGGAAGAGAAGACGGGCAAGAAGTTCACCGTCTTTGAGGCGAAGACCTTCACCACGCAGGTGGTGGCAGGGACCAATTACTTCATCAAGGTGAGATGGGGCATGCAGCCGCCCCCTGCCCACAGCGTCGCGCGGAACGATGTCGCGATTGGCACAAACCACCGGTCCTTGTGCTTTGTCAATCTCGGTCGGGTCGTGCCTGTCGTGGCTGGGGCAGCGGCGTAGCAATCTAGCGTGGGTAACGGGTGGGGAGGGTGGCACCAGATGTTATCTCTATTGCCCGGTCTGGAGGAGGTCGTGGGTTCAATCCCGACCCTGACACCCACTGTATATTTGGAGTTTGTGGTGTCTCTTTCCCCGTGTTCACGTAGATTTGTTTTACGGGTCCTCCGGTTTTTCCCTCCACATTGAGAGTGTGGAGAATGTGTTACAATTTCCACGTGGTGATGAGCCAATTTGTTGCCAGGTCGCTTCTGAAAAAAGAGGTATATAGATCAGTGGGTCTTAACCTGGTAAAATAAAAGTAGTTTTTTTGTTTTCTATAGAGCGTGAAATCGCACAATCCGAGCCCGCATAAAACGAAGGAAGCCTGTGTTTGCCCAATGGCCGGAGGGTAACAATAACAACCGAACTGAACACGTCAAAATTGTTTACTTTAATTCCCATCGTGCCCATCGACACTCGTCATGACCCGACGACGCATCCGAGAGCTGTGCTGCGCACCTGCGAACCCCTGCGCCATGCTGGAATGACATTGCCTTCGCCTCGTTTGGTGAACCCCGCGCTCTTCCCTTGCCACCCTCCCACCACCCGCCACCGCGCCCTCCCCAAGGTCCACGTGGGGAACGAGGAGTACATTCACCTGCGCGTGTACGAGCCTCTGCCGCACACAAACCAGAAGCGCAGCCTGCACAGCGTGGAGCACCCCAAGCAGCTGGGCGACGAGCTGAAGTACTTCGGCTGAGCCGGAATTGCCAGTGGCCACACGTGCGTGCGCGTGCGTGCACGTGCCCGCGCGTGCGTGCGCGTGCCCGCGCACGCGCGGGCACGTGCGTGCACGTGCCCGCTCGCTCGCCAAAACAGAGCACGCAAAATGCATTACAACCGACCGCTCGGTTACTGCCACCACCACGACCACGACTCTTGCGATTGTGTAAACGACGGCCTGTTCCCCATTGTTAATGCACGGTGTGATCGACGTTCATTTGTGCTGGCCTCGGTTTATTTGTTCTCGTCGTGATGCCGTGGCGACAGGGAACCAGGCCGCCACCGCGGGTTTCTGGACACGCTCAACGTTTTTTGGATTTTCCGAGAAGACAAACTTAACAATTTGGACCAAAGTCCTCGTCTGATATCTTCTTCCATGCCCCGCCGTCTTTGCGTTTGCGAAATTGACTTTTCCTGCTCGCTGCGAATTGACAGATTTGGAGAAGTCGATTGGCAGAATTCATCCAAATGTCCGCGTATAGAAATGCATTGTGGAAAATTACGGGTAAAAAGGATACGTAGAACTCGAGTTCCATGTATAGATAAAAACACCATGACAATTAAGATGAATTTTATACACTTTTTGACAATAAAACAAGAGGCGTTAAGATGTTCAAACACCAAATAAAAACCTTTTGCAAGGGACAAAGTCTGCATGAACCACACGTGCGGCAAAACATGCAATCAACCATGCTCTCATAATATACGCATTGTCTTTGAAACTGATTGGCCTACACGGGAAGACAGCCTTCTTTAGGCCCGTGTCTCACCACCGGTGTTGAACGCAAAAAGGTGAACAGTGCAGAGACAATGCGAGTATCGGAGCATTTAGAGCTCGGGTCGAGCAGTTTTTACTAAAAAGGTCCCAACACGTTGGAGGAGAACGATGCAAACAATAAAACATTTCTTGAAGGTGAGCAGGCCTGGCCTTTGCAGTGAATGACGCGGTCTATAAATGGTCTTGCGCGTTTAAGGGAAAAACTCGCAGGCCGAAACTGCACTAAACGTTCATTTTGTACGAGAGATGTATTAACTTGGGAGCTTCTGAAGTACTATCCTAGTGTGTTCGGCTGCGGATCGTGGGTGTGGGTTTAGCTGATTGATAAATAAATGGCTTTAAAAAAAGCAACACGTGGTTTGTGACTTGGTGATGGTGAGTGGGTGGCGAGGTGAGTGCTGGGTGAGAGATGGGCGAGTGGGTGGTAAGGTGGGCGGAGTGGTGGGTGAGATGGAACCCGCTCATCACGCAAACAATATCTAGAAAAATCAGGAGGGGGCGGCATTGCTGCAGGAGTTGTGCAGGGAATTTGAAAATCATGAATGGAATTTCAGGCCCCTGAAAAACGCCCTGCATGAATCATTGCGAAACTGGCCCATGATCTAATCATCCGACATGTCCAAACTCGTTAGGTTAGGCCGGATGGAGCCAGGATAGTTAGCTGTGCTTCTGGGGCTGTCTGGAACACTCTTCTGATATGAGGAAACCATTGGGCTAAGCACTTTTAAATCTCGATCGAAAAGTAATTTCTTGAGAGCGTCTGTTGGTGTTTTGTTTGGTGTCCTTCCCCCGCACTTCCGATATGGTGTACTGCACTCTTACCAACCCCACCAACGTGCAGTGACCAGTATGGTGAAGTATGGTCAAATAACCCCCACGACCTGCATGGAATTAGGGAGGCACTCATCTAAAACCCACAACATCATGGGTGTGGGTTTAGCTGATCAATAAATGACATTAAAAAAACTGGTTGTGACAGGTGTGAGTGGGTGACATGGTGAGTGCTGGGTGAGTGAGTGACATGGTGAGTGAGTGACATGGTGAGTGTTGGGTGAGTGAGTGACATGGTGAGTGTTGGGTGAGTGAGTGACATGGTGAGTGCTGGGTGAGTGAGTGACATGGTGAGTGAGTAACATGGTGAGTGACATGGTGAGTGAGTGATATGGTGAGTGCTGGGTGAGTGAGTGACATGGTGAGTGTTGGGTGAGCGAGTGACATGGTGAGTGTTGGGTGAGTGAGTGACATGGTGAGTGAGTGGCATGATGAGTGCTGGGTGAGTGAGTGACATGGTGAGTGCTGGGTGAGTGAGTGACATGGTGAGTGCTGGGTGAGTGAGTGACATGGTGAGTGCTGGGTGAGTGAGTAACATGGTGAGTGTTGGGTGAGTGAGTGACATGGTGAGTATTGGGTGAGTGAGTGACATGGTGAGTGTTGGGTGAGTGAGTGACATGGTGAGTGTTGGGTGAGTGAGTGACATGGTGAGTGAGTGACATGGTGAGTGACATGGTGAGTATTGGGTGAGTGAGTGACATGGTGAGTGCTGGGTGAGTGAGTGACATGGTGAGTGAGTAACATGGTGAGTGACATGGTGAGTGAGTGATATGGTGAGTGCTGGGTGAGTGAGTGACATGGTGAGTGTTGGGTGAGCGAGTGACATGGTGAGTGTTGGGTGAGTGAGTGACATGGTGAGTGAGTGGCATGATGAGTGCTGGGTGAGTGAGTGACATGGTGAGTGCTGGGTGAGTGAGTGACATGGTGAGTGCTGGGTGAGTGAGTGACATGGTGAGTGCTGGGTGAGTGAGTAACATGGTGAGTGTTGGGTGAGTGAGTGACATGGTGAGTATTGGGTGAGTGAGTGACATGGTGAGTGTTGGGTGAGTGAGTGACATGGTGAGTGTTGGGTGAGTGAGTGACATGGTGAGTGAGTGACATGGTGAGTGTTGGGTGAGTGAGTGACATGGTGAGTGCTGGGTGAGTGAGTGACATGGTGAGTGAGTAACATGGTGAGTGACATGGTGAGTGAGTGATATGGTGAGTGCTGGGTGAGTGAGTGACATGGTGAGTGTTGGGTGAGCGAGTGACATGGTGAGTGTTGGGTGAGTGAGTGACATTGTGAGTGAGTGGCATGATGAGTGCTGGGTGAGTGAGTGACATGGTGAGTGCTGGGTGAGTGAGTGACATGGTGAGTGCTGGGTGAGTGAGTGACATGGTGAGTGCTGGGTGAGTGAGTAACATGGTGAGTGTTGGGTAAGTGAGTGACATGGTGAGTATTGGGTGAGTGACATGGTGAGTGAGTGGCATGGTGAGTGCTGGGTGAGTGAGTGACATGGTGAGTGCTGGGTGAGTGAGTGACAAGGTGAGTGCTGGGTGAGTGAGTGACATGGTGAGTGAGTGACATGGTGAGTGAGTGACAAGGTGAGTGTTAGGTGAGTGAGTGACATGGTGAGTGAGTGACATGGTGAGTGCTGGGTGAGTGAGTGACATGGTGAGTGTTGGGTGAGTGAGTGACATGGTGAGTGTTGGGTGAGTGAGTGACATGGTGAGTGTTGGGTGAGTGAGTGACATGGTGAGTGACATGGTGAGTGCTGGGTGAGTGAGTGACATGGTGAGTGCTGGGTGAGTGAGTGACATGGTGAGTGTTGGGTGAGTGAGTGACATGGTGAGTGAGTGACATGGTGAGTGCTGGGTGAGTGAGTGACATGGTGAGTGAGTGACATGGTGAGTGACATGGTGAGTGAGTGACATGGTGAGTGACATGGTGAGTGAGTGACATGGTGAGTGACATGGTGAGTGAGTGACATGGTGAGTGTTGGGTGAGTGAGTGACATGGTGAGTGAGTGACATGGTGAGTGTTGGGTGAGTGAGTGACATGGTGAGTGACATGGTGAGTGAGTGACATGGTGAGTGACATGGTGAGTGACATGGTGAGTGAGTGACATGGTGAGTGACATGGTGAGTGAGTGACATGGTGAGTGTTGGGTGAGTGAGTGACATGGTGAATGCTGTGCTAGGTGAGTGAGTGACATGGTGAGTGACATGGTGAGTGACATGGTGAGTGTTGGGTGAGTGAGTGACATGGTGAGTGAGTGACATGGTGAGTGCTGGGTGAGTGAGTGACATGGTGAGTGCTGGGTGAGTGAGTGACAAGGTGAGTGCTGGGTGAGTGAGTAACATGGTGAGTGTTGGGTGAGTGAGTGACATGGTGAGTGCTGTGCTAGGTGAGTGAGTGACATGGTGAGTGACATGGTGAGTGACATGGTGAGTGAGTGACATGGTGAGTGCTGGGTGAGTGAGTGACATGGTGAGTGCTGGGTGAGTGAGTGACATGGCGAGTGCTGGGTGAGTGAGTGACATGGTGAGTGTTGGGTGAGTGAGTGACATGGTGAGTGACATGGTGAGTGAGTGACATGGTGAGTGCTGGGTGAGTGAGTGACATGGTGAGTGAGTGACATGGTGAGTGACATGGTGAGTGAGTGACATAGTGAGTGTTGGGTGAGTGAGTGACATGGCGAGTGACATGGTGAGTGAGTGACATGGTGAGTGCTGGGTGAGTGAGTGACATGGTGAGTGACATGGTGAGTGAGTGACATGGTGAGTGTTGGGTGAGTGAGTGACATGGTGAGTGTTGGGTGAGTGAGTGACATGGTGAGTGAGTGACATGGTGAGTGACATGGTGAGTGAGTGACATGGTGAGTGTTGGGTGAGTGAGTGACATGGTGAGTGCTGTGCTAGATGAGTGAGTGACATGGTGAGTGACATGGTGAGTGACATGGTGAGTGTTGGGTGAGTGAGTGACATGGTGAGTGCTGGGTGAGTGAGTGACATGGTGAGTGCTGGGTGAGTGAGTGACATGGTGAGTGTTGGGTGAGTGAGTGACATGGTGAGTGTTAGGTGAGTGAGTGACATGGTGGGTGCTGTGCTAGATGAGTGAGTGAGTGACATGGTGAGTGTTGGGTGAGTGAGTGACATGGTGAGTGCTGGGTGAGTGAGTGACATGGTGAGTGACATGGTGAGTGAGTGACATGGTGAGTTCTGGGTGAGTGAGTGACATGGTGAGTGCTGTGCTAGGTGAGTGAGTGACATGGTGTTGGGTGAGTGAGTGACATGGTGAGTGTTGGGTGAGTGAGTGACATTGTGAGTGCTGGGTGAGTGAGTGACATGGTGAGTGACATGGTGAGTGAGTGACATGGTGAGTGCTGGGTGAGTGAGTGACTTGGTGAGTGCTGGGTGAGTGAGTGACATGGTGGGTGCTGGGTGAGTGAGTGACATGGTGGGTGCTGGGTGAGTGAGTGACATGGTGAGTGCTGGGTGAGTGAGTGACATGGTGAGTGCTGGGTGAGTGAGTGACATGGTGAGTGCTGAGTGAGATGGTGAGTGACATGGTGAGTGCTGGGTGAGATGGTGAGTGCTGAGTGAGATGATGAGTGCTGAGTGAGTGGGTGGCATGGTGAGTGCTGAGTGAGTGACATGGTGAGTGCTGAGTGAGTGCTGAGTGAGTGGGTGGCATGTTGAGTGCTGAGTGAGATGGTGAGTGCTGAGTGAGATGGTGAGTGCTGAGTGAGATGGTGAGTGCTGAGTGAGTGAGTGACATGGTGAGTGCTGGGTGGCATGGTGAGTGCTGAGTGAGATGGTGAGTGCTGAGTGACATGGTGAGTGCTGGGTGAGCGATTTTTTTATTGATCAACAAACGGCATTGAACAGCCCGTTCTGTTGACAGCATCTGCGTCTCACGTTTATGTTAAAGTTACCGCGTCCGCTCAAAGGAGTTCAGTGTTAGTGCACCGTCGGATTGTCACTGCAGACTCACGTTGACAGAGGCCGAGTGCAAATCGCGCAATCGACAGATTGGCGAGCCCAGCCTACAATTTACACCCTGATTCGCCTGGCAGAGGGCAGGACTGCAATTGATGATGGTTCGTGTGAATTATAAATCCATGTCAAATTAGCACCCAATAACTAAATGACGGAAGGGTGGATTCGGACTTGTTATAATAAATTGCTGTGCAGGTTTTTTCCCTCCCCTTTACATGCCGTGTCAACCCATACGGGTTTACCCCGTATTCTTGTTACAGGGAAATTGAGTTTTCAGGTCCGTACGGCGTACAGCCGTTTCATTGCGGGCAACACTGTGTCTATTTGTTTGTGTTTCTCTCTTGCGATGGGACTTTGTAGGATGAACGTTGAGATTGAAAGGGGGTGACCAATAAGGTCTGTAACAAGGTAGGGCACTGATAAGGCGTTGACAGGGATGCCTTCATGCGGCTGGCATAGATTTCTCTCCGAAAAAATTGCGCACAAAGCGAAGCCGCACGGGGAGTCAGCGGCGCCCGACCAGCGAGTGCAGCACTCACGTGGTGCTGTCTCCCACGTGCCGTCGGATAGCCGCGTGTGAGCTTAATTCGCTGTATCATAACCCGCATAATGTAGCGAATTGGTGGGCAGAAATAGGTCAGCCGAATCCCCAATCCCCCCAAACACACATTTAGGATCAACGTGCGTTTCGATTATTTGGCTGCTACAAATGTCCACGTGATCAGAAGGCACTTTCGCTGGGCTATCATTAGTGAATAGCCAGGTCGCTCAGTGGCGTCTACAAACTAAGTTGCCTCTGTGATAGTAGTTACATTGGAGAAACCAAACGACATGTCTCGGACCGCATCCGTGAACACAAAGCAGGCCTAAAACACGGTAGGACCAACACCTCGGCCGTGGCAGATCACTGTTATAATTCAGTAGGGTCACATGACATTGACTTCTCCAAGACAGAGGTTCTCTGCAAGCCATCTGGCTACCATGAGAGATTCGTTCATGAGGCTATCCACATATACATATACAAACACAGAGACAATTTCAACCGAGAAGATGGATTCTGGCTTAGCAATCATTGGAAGGATTTGATCAACCATTTCGGGTCTTAATTGATTGTTCACGATTACGGTGACTTTCAGACCGCATCCATTATTTTTGTCCCCCCCCCCTCTTCTTTTCCGAACATAGATGGACTCGTCCATCTGAATAACTGCCAAATCGCTCTCCGTGGTGCTAACGTAAAAAAACGCCACTTTTTTCAATTTTTTTGCTGTGGTTTTCACACCTGATGATGACTGCTTGTGTTGCAGTCGAAACGTCGTGATAATTTTATTGTTTTATATTTTTATTATTTGATTGTTTCCCTTCTACGTGACTTTACCAAAAGAACCAAGAATATAATAAATAACAAGTTTTATATACAGCGTGAAATTGCACAATCCGAGCACACATAAAGCGAAGGAAGCCTCTCTTTGCGCGATGGCTGGAGGGCAACAATAACAACCGAGCTGAACACGTCAATCTGATTGATGATTACATTTTTTGGTGTGGATCAGGTCGCCAAAGTACAATGCGTGTCGAGCACCACCTTTTTCATTTGGCCCGACGGTGCTGGTTGGAATTCCGAGCCGAACGTAGCACTTCGCCAACTGTTACATCGAGCGAATTGCCCTCCCGACAGCGGCGGTCCAGCAGAAGCGGCTATATGGTAAACATTTTGCCTTGGGATATCTGGCTATTTCGTCTACATTTACCAGCTGCTCGTTAACCACATCGCCATTGGCCCAGGGTGGAGCTTGGTGAGCGGGGCGAGCAGGGTAATTGCCGTGCGGTTAGAGAAGGCGGTGCGGGTGGTGGCGTGATGCGGCTATCCGCTATAAGTGTCCGACACCAGCGGCAGAGGCTAATCAACACCAGAGTCTGGGCAAGGCCGCGGTGCCTGTCGGGACCGATGAACGCGGGGATAAATGAAAGGAAGGATGCAACCGTGGAGGTGCAGAAGCTGTGCGACAAGGTAGGCGGACAACTTCAGCAGTTGGCAAAGGGCGCACTTCGAGTATGCGCAGGCACTAGGCCAGTCGACGCAGAACGTTGGGACATCGTTGGGCCAACGCCGCAACAACGGTCCCATCCGCGTGGCGACGTTGGCCCAACGTTGGGCCCACACCTCAACAATGGCTCCATCAACGTGGCGATGTTAGCCCAACGTTGGCATGTTTACTGGGAGGGTTTGTTCCCGGATTTTGATGTATTTATTTAAATGCAAAGAAAAAGATTCATCGTGGCGGTTGGCAGGAATTAAAGTTGTCAGTGTTGGCTGTGGAAGCGACCGGACATCAAATGACCGTCGGTGGAGATGCATCTTTGATGGCGAGCGAGATCTCTCCGCACCTTTAACCTGACAAATTAGTAAGCGGATTTTCTAATAATGTGAATTCGTTTTGTTGCTGATCGATCTGAAGGTGTGCCAAAGGGGCCATCACGAGATATAATATTTACAATAAAGTGATGTCAGGTTAGGTTACATTATTTAAATATTAAGATGTGTTTACAAAAAATGCTGATGGAACTGTACGTTCTTTATAATCGAATGATTGACCTTTAAGCCAAATTAAAAGTATGACATGCGGCGTGTAACTAACGAAAGTTTTTCACATTTAATAAAAATGTAAAAGGCGAAAATGTGAAAATCTAAAATGAAACCAAAACTTGGGCCTGAAAAATCCCAACATCTGACATCGGGAACGGTTCAATCTGACGATGATGCCTACCGGGCTCCATTTCTTATTTTGAAACAGTCTCAGTTCAGAGACAGCAGCATTGCCGAACAGTCACAACATCATTCGGCCTCTTGAATAATGGGAGTACTGCCCGCACTTCTGGTGTAGTATACACAAACATCCGGACGAACTCGCAACTTACGAGGCTATGAGCTGTGAGAAACTCACTGCATCTCACCGCAGTGCCACCCCGTTCATAATTTATGTTGGCGAGACCTCACATTTCACTCTGGAGAGGTCTTAAACGTTGAGTTTATGAATATGGAGTGCTGGGCCGGTTATTTTATCTGATATAGATTTATATCTAACACCTTATTCTAAGGTGATTTACAGCTAATAAGACAATTGTGGTGAAAATAAAGAGCGGAAGTTTATTAAGAGTGGCGGTGTAGTTATGGTGCCAGTTATGCTAACAGGCGGGAGTGGTTAAGGATGTGTGAGGGTAGGGGTAGTGATAGGGGATGGGGTAGGGGTAGTGATAGGGGATGGGGTAGGGGTTGGAGTAGTGATAGGGATTGGAGCAGTGATAGAGGTTGGTGTAGTGATAGGGGTAGTGATAGGTGTAGTCATAGGGGTTGGCGTAGGGGTAGTGATAGGGGTAGTGATAGAGGCTGGGGTAGTGATAGGGGTAGTGATAGGGGTTGGGGTAGGGGTAGTGATAGAGGTTGTGGTAGGGGTAGTGATAGGGGTAGTGATAGAGGTTGGGGTAGGCCTGATTGTATTTGGGGGGCGGGGAGGCAGAGAGTATCTTGGTTGATTGCTCCTGGAAAGGACCCTGTGGGCGTTCATGCTTTTCAGACCAGGATGCCATATCCGGCCGCCCGGTCAGCTCCCTGATGAGACATCAGCTGGCAGGTTCTCACCTGAACGAGCTGATGAGACATCAGCTGGCAGGTTCTCACCTGAACGAGCTGATGAGACATCAGCTGGCAGGTTCTCACTTGAACGAGCTGATGAGACATCAGCTGGCAGGTTCTCACCTGAACGAGCTGATGAGACATCAGCTAGCAGGTTCTCACCTGAACGAGCTGATGAGACATCAGCTGGCAGGTTCTCACCTGAACGAGCTGATGAGACATCAGGTTCTAACCTGAACGAGCTGATGAGACATCAGCTGGCAGGTTCTCACCTGAACGAGCTGATGAGACATCAGGTTCACACCTGAACAAGCTGATGAGACATCAGCTAGCAGGTTCTCACCTGAACGAGCTGATGAGACATCAGCTGGCAGGTTCTCACCAGAACGAGCTGATAAGACATCAGCTGGCAGGGTTCTCACCTGAACGAGCTGATGAGACATCAGGTTCTCACCTGAACGAGCTGATGAGACATCAGGTTCTCACCTGAACGAGCACGTGCAGGGAGACCACGCTGAGGTTTGCCATCCGCTCTGTCCAACAATTCATTTGGGTGGAATTGGCTGTCACTGCCGCGATGTCCGTCGCCCGGCTGTGCTTGCCCCAGGTGCGGGCGCAGGTGGAGGGGAAGGTGGGCCGCCGTTACGACACGGCGAGGTCCTACAGGAGCCAGGCGGTGGCTGGAGGGGGAGGAATGCTCCACTTCATCAAGCTATGCGTTGCTCGTTGTCAAAGCGTGGTCCCACCACTGCCACCTTAGCCTCACATTAAACTCACCGGGGCCCGTTGCATCCTTTGACAAAACTCGCTCGTCAAATCCCACCACCTCAAACTCACCGGCCAAAACTCACTCACCAAAACTTACCAGCCAAACACTCACCGGCCACTCACCACTTGAAATTCACCACCTAAAACTCACCACCTCAAACTCACCGGCCAAAACTCACTCACCAAAACTTACCAGCCAAACCCTCACCGGCCACTCACCACCTGAAACTCACCACCTAAAACTCACCACCTCAAACTCACCGGCCAAAACTCACTCACCAAAACTTACCAGCCAAACCCTCACCGGCCACTCACCACCTGAAACTCACCACCTAAAACTCACCACCTCAAACTCACTGGCCAAAACTCACTCACCAAAACTTACCAGCCAAACCCTCACCGGCCACTCACCACGTGAAACTCACCACCTAAAACTCACCACCTCAAACGCACCGGTCAAAACTCACTCACCAAAACTTACCAGCCAAACCCTTACCGGCCACTCATCACCTGAAACTCACCACCTAAAACTCACCACCTAAAACTCACCGGTCAAAACTCACTTACCAAAACTTACCAGCCAAACCCTCACCCACCGGCCACTCACCACCTGAAACTTACCTCCTAAAACTCACCGGTCAAAACTCACTCACCAAAACATACCAGCCAAACCCTCACCCACCGGCCACTCACCACCTGAAACTCACCACCTAAAACTCACCACCTCAAACTCACCGGCCAAAACTCACTCACCAAAACTTACCAGCCAAACCCTTACCGGCCACTCACCACCTGAAACTCACCACCTAAAACTCACCACCTAAAACTCACCGGTCAAAACTCACTCACCAAAACATACCAGCCAAACCCTCACCCACCAGCCACTCACCACCTGAAACTCACCACCTAAAACTCACCACCTCAAACTCACCGGCCAAAACTCACTCACCAAAACTCACCAGCCAAACCCTCACCAGCCTAGATGGCTACAGATTCCACGCGCCGTTCAATGAGCACAATACGCACAGCGAGTTTGTTTTCTCTACAAAGCATCCTCTGTTCACTCCGGGCCTAAACGTCGTCGGGTTCGCGTCGTCGGCGCTGGCGGTCGCCACTCATCTCCCCCCACCGAGGCCCCCAGGTGCTCGCGAGAATCCAGGAGTGCGTCCACGTGAGCGTGCTCCAGGACACGGGCCAGCCACGGGATGTCGGCTCCGTGCAGGGACGCAAGCCCAACAGGCCGCCCTCCGATCCCGTCGAAGTTCTTCTTCCGAAACCGGAGCCGCGCGGCACGCCAACGTTTTAACTTCCCGTTGAGCGAAATGGGTGAAGGAAATGTTTGTGAACGAAGCGTTGTTGTTGTTGCCGTTTCCATTTTATTTCGCTGTCGTCTGATTGGACGATAACTCTCACGCTCGACGATTACTTCGACTGCTCGCCAAACACCTGGGCGGCGATTGACAGGCAGAGTCTGCATGAAGACGCAGACGGAGATCGTTGCGTGAGGTCGTTAGAGACCGCGGTGCACGGAGGAAGACCCCAACCCACGGCAATTGGCGCATGTAAAAGGTAACTTTGTCTATTTAGCTGATTGGATGACTTGATAATTATTGTGCGGGGAGGCAGGGGGCGGGTCGGGTATTGCTAACAGTGGACTCAATATTGGACTGCTTTTCGTTGACTGCATGAAAAGGATGACCACGTTAATTCCCAGAGGCTAGAATTTGACTCACATTGCACGGGCGGTCTTTGGCTGCGCTAAGACGATGACTCGGGTGACAGAACGAACTGCGGCACAATTGACACCGGCGAAACGGAGACGCGCGGAGCGGTCACTGCTGATGGCGATTGTTTTCAATAGATCTGCAACGCTGTTTGCGTGTGTAAGAGTGCACTGTTATTTATTGTTCTTAACCTCCCAATAGATTTGTCTTCACAGCCCTCTGCTGCCTGTACAACTCCCGTCGTCTGCACCGTGGTCACGCCCATCCAGGCCCTCTCCAGGCCCACGCGTGCTTAGCTTGCTGGAGGATTGTGTGTGGGGGTTGGGTGGGAGAATAGGGTTGCCACCTCTTGTACAAAAATTCGGGACATATGATGGGCAGAGGCAAACTGCATCTGAAAAACAGCCGAGCGAAAGGGGTGAAACCACACGTCAACATTTCTACACAACTGCCAAAATATGTTTTAGTTTGCCTTGTTGTCAAGCGGGTAAAAATATACAGATGTTATATTTATTTTCCCAGGACTGGCAGCTATCTCCTCATCCTCCACATAAGGATGGACAGTCGTGGAGCAAAACCAGGACACGTGGCATTTCTTGGGAAAGAGAGACAATCCACACCCTGGGGCAACGTGCAGAGACGTGTTTTAGCTGGCGGTGTGGCACGCCCGGTGAGCGGCAGTGGAGCTGTTAGCGAACTTCGATTCCCACTCACGGCCACCACCAGTGACGATTTTCTTGAAACCAGTCCTGAGCCTCCCTTAGGTCGACTCAAACTGAAATTAGTACCTGGTGCGATGTGCAAGCATCGCCACTGGGGAGACAAAGGCAGCCTGGCGTGATGCTGGCCACCCACCCGCTCGTGTGCCGTGCCGGCCTTTCATAGGTGGTGTTACTCGCTAACAGCACTTGCCCCTACAGCCTGTCAAGGCTATACTGGGGAAAATTGTTGTTTGTGTACAGATGAGATTTTAAAAAAAGTTCGATCCCAGATTTGATTGAGCTCTTTCCCTGGCCACCCTCTCATGGACAACGCACGATCATCTGTCTAGGGGGGGGGGGGCTGTTTCTGGCGTTGAGGCCCCCTGCCCTTCACCCCTTCAACGCCACGCGTCCTCTACGCCTGCGACCTTCTCGCGCGAAGAGAAGCAGCGGGGAGCGAGGAGGCCACATCGCGCATGAAGATCGCTCGGGGCGGGGTGGGGCTGCGGGGCCGATTGGTAAACTTTGCGCGCGCACGCGCGCGCACCACAAGACTGTGGTGGTGACCGGAGCAGTGGATGGAATCCGTGCGCAATAATCTGCGGTCGCTGATGAATTTGCAAACCGACACCCCCACACGGCACGAGCGGGAGGGGTGGGGAGGGAGTGGTGTCCCGAAATTGCCAAGCTGGAAAGCCCTGCGATAACTCTCAACGCCCCCTGGAGTAATTGTAAAATTAAAGAGAAGCCACAGTTAATGTAATGCGGCGCGATTGTGGCCACGTAATCAAAGCTATGGACCCGTATGCAGTGATACCCACAGGATATATATTATAAGTGCCAACGCCGCGCACGATATATGTGAGCGGAAATACATTTTCCCATCCAGCAGTGGAGAGAATTGGTGGCTGATGTAGGTATGGAGACGGATCCCTGTGGTCGAGTGGGGCTCGCAGTCTGCAAAGCACGGTGCTTCGGTGTCACTTTGAATGAGTGCATGTGTGTAGTGTTGTAAATAAAGGCGGATGACTTCTTGTCTTCTTTCTGGGCCACTTTATGAGAGTGCTTTATATATATAAAAAACAATTGTTTAGTTATGCCGAGGATCCGCCGTCCGTCGCTCGTTCGCTCCCTCACTCGCCCCGTCCCTATCCTATTCTCTCCTTTTCTCACCCCTCTCGGCTGCCGTGTCTCGCTGTCTCAGCGGGACACGGCCAAGCGTGCCGACGCTCGGACTGCGCTTGCCCCGAGCGACCCAATTCTAGCCTACGCAGGTCCACACAGGACTACTCATGTACATCTGGCCCTCAAAAGGAATGGATACTCTGACCGTACCATCCGCCAAGCTGTTTCTCCCTCCATACAGAAACAACAACTTGATACTCCAATCAAAACCATCACACTACCATATATAGCAGGCGTTACTAAAAAGACCTCCAAAATTCTAAACAGACACAAGATCCTGGTCCGGTTCAATACAGTACACAAAATCCGTGACCTGATCCCTTCCGTGAAGGATGTCATTCCTGACTTACAGTACCCCGGAGTTTACAAATTGATCTGCACCTGTGGTGACTGCTATATCGGGGAGACGAAACGACATGTCTCTGACCGAATTCGCGAGCACAAATCAGATTTGAAACATGGCAGAACGAATTCTTCTGCCGTAGCTGACCACTGTTACAACGCTGTGGGTGATCACGATATAATTTTCTCCGATATCAAGGTTCTTTGCAAACCCACGAGTTTTTATCAGTGATTTGTTCACGAGGCAATTCAGATTTACAAACACAGACACAATTTCAACCGAGAGGATGGTTTCAAATTAAGCAACCATTGGAAAGATGTTCTGAATCAAACCAAACATTAAACTAATTTTCAATGGTACAGTATATTTTTTAAAGTAGTGGTATCCCAAACTTTCGCAGCTGCTTAAATTCCCTTTTCACACCATCAATATGTAAACTCTCCCCTCCCCCCCTCGCCGGTCTGCACATGCTCCCCCCTGTGCATCGTTCATCATGCTAAGTCCGCCAATTAAATGCTATTTTTTATGCTAATTCCTTTGTCAAGGCGCTCTGCTTCCTCTCACACACCTTAAAGGTCGCGGTCTGAGCTTGGCTGTGTTCACTCCAGCGCTGTCCTCTAGACAGTCTGGTCCCTTCACCTGATGAAGGCCGCTTGTGGTGTGGCCGAAACGTCGTGAATTTTTATTTTTTGTTGTTTTTTACGTGACTTTACCGAATAGAACCAAAGAGTAAGGACTACTCTCGCCCAAGAATACTCTTGACTAGCTTGGCGGGTCCGGCTTGAGCTTCTCTCGTCTTCTGTCTTCAGCATACGGCTTGTTTTGCCCGTCTTGTATATCCCTGGCAGAAGACGCTAGCGCAGAGCTCTGCGTGAGCTCTGAGCTACCGTCGGAGGCCGTAGGACAGGTGCAGCAGCACTTGTTAAAAAAAACTTTAAAAATATTACGTAGAAAACAGGGGGGACATAGACATAGAGTAGGGAGAGAGGGGGTAGAGAGAGAGGGGGGTAGAGAGAGAGGGGGGTAGAGAGAGGGGGTAGAGAGAGAGGGAAGGGGTAAGAAGGAGAGCAGAGCGTGAAATCTTTCATATAAAAGGGGGGGGAGGCACATAAAGCAAAGCATTGAAAAAAACAACAAAACGAAATGATGAACGAAGCAAAGTGCCGACTACACCGAGCATCTTCTTGTTTCCTCTGATCGTAAAAAAGAGAGCGGTAGGGAAGGAAGAGAGAGCGGTGGGGAAGGGCGACGGACCCCAACATCTTCAGGGGCTGGTCAACGTTGCTCTTCGGCTACGCCAAGCTCGCCATATACAGGGCGAGGAAGGTGGCCCTGGAGGGGCAACGTCCGGCCAGCAGCCTGGGCATCTTCCGCGCTCTGGTCAGAGCCAGGGTGTGGCCGGAGTTCCGCCACGCGCGGCTGACCCACGCCGTGCCGGCCTTCAAGGAGCAGTGGGCGCTGGAGGAGGCCGTGTGCTCGGTGGCAGATGACGGAGAGCTCTGCATGCAGATCTAAGCTACCCGTCGGAGGCCGTTTGACTGTGGGAAGGGCTGCGTGCAGATGCAGCACTTGTCGTAGTTATAAAGAAAAAAGAGAGAGCGAGAGAGCCAAATGGAGTAGGAAGAGATGGGGCAGAGAGAGAGGGGGGGCGGAGAAGGGGTAGAGAGAGAAGAGAGGCAGAGAGGGGGGTAGAGAGAGAGAGAGCGGGGGTAGAGAGAGAGGGAAGGGGAAAGAAAAAAGAAAAACAAATGTGGGTCTTTCATTTAAAAGGGGGGGGGGGGGGTTACATAAAGCAAAGCATTAAAAAAAACGAAATGATGAACGGAGCAAAGTGCCGACTACACCGAGCATCTTCTTGTTTCTTCTGATCGTAAAAAAAGAGAGAGCGGTGGGGAAGGAAGAGAGAGCGGTGGGGAAGGAAGAGAGAGCGGTGGGGAAGGAAGAGAGAGCGGTGGGGAAGGAAGAGAGAGCGGCAGGGAAGGAAGAGAGAGCGGTGGGGAAGGAAGAGAGAGCGGCAGGGAAGGAAGAGGGAGCGGCGGTGAAGGAAGAGAGAGCGGTGGGGAAGGAAGAGAGAGCGGTAGGGAAGGAAGAGAGAGCGGCGGTGAAGGAAGAGAGAGCGGTGGGGAAGGAAGAGAGAGCGGTAGGGAAGGAAGAGAGAGCGGCGGTGAAGGAAGAGAGAGCGGTGGGGAAGGAAGAGAGAGCCGTGGGGAAGGAAGAGAGAGCGGTGGGGAAGGAAGAGAGAGCGGTGGGGAAGGAAGAGAGAGCGGTGGGGAAGGAAGAGAGAGCGGCAGGGAAGGAAGAGAGGGCGGTGGGGAAGGAAGAGAGAACGGTGGGGAAGGAAGAGAGAGCGGTGGGGAAGGAAGAGAGAGCGGTAGGGAAGGAAGAGAGAACGGTGGGGAAGGAAGAGAGAGCGGTGGGGAAGGAAGAGAGAGCGGTAGGGAAGGAAGAGAGAGCGGCGGTGAAGGAAGAGAGAGCGGTGGGGAAGGAAGAGAGAGCGGTAGGGAAGGAAGAGAGAGCGGCGGTGAAGGAAGAGAGAGCGGTGGGGAAGGAAGAGAGAGCCGTGGGGAAGGAAGAGAGAGCGGTGGGGAAGGAAGAGAGAGCGGTGGGGAAGGAAGAGAGAGCGGTGGGGAAGGAAGAGAGAGCGGCAGGGAAGGAAGAGAGAGCGGTGGGGAAGGAAGAGAGAGCCGTGGGGAAGGAAGAGAGAGCGGCGGTGAAGGAAGAGAGAGCGGCAGGGAAGGAAGAGAGAGCGGTGGGGAAGGAAGAGAGAGCGGTAGGGAAGGAAGAGAGAGCGGTAGGGAAGGAAGAGAGAGCGGCGGTGAAGGAAGAGAGAGCGGTGGGGAAGGAAGAAAGAGCGGTGGGGAAGGAAGAGAGAGCGGTGGGGATGCGTGGCGTGCGGAGCTGCCTTGCTACCTCAGCAACGTGCGGCGTGAGACGTCCTGAGAAGGCGGTGGAGGTGCGTGCTGAGATCGTTCGGCTCAAAGTTTGCGCCATTATTGTTCACACTCAACAACAACAACAAAACCCCGCGTGAAATATTTGCACTTCCAATTTTTTTTTCAAAAAAATCTTTATTTAAATATTCCTTTTTTTTTCTTTAAACTCAAGCACGCGCGTAAACCACGCATCCCACGGATGACGTAGGGAAAGTCTTGGCAGCGCCAGGGGCTAGAATAATAATTATATTATATTTCCTTTTTTGTGTTTTTACCAAAGTAAGCCATGCTCCTGGGTACTCCGCCGTCTGCGTTGATGTCTCCACCGCGAGACTCGACCGCTCGCTCCACCACCACCACCACCACCCTGAGCTACCACCACCACCACCATCATCACCATCGCCTCTTCCTGCTCATCATCATCCTCATCCTCTCCTACGCGGCCGCTGCTCTCGCCGGCGTCTCGGCCAACCCATCACCGTCACCCACGTCCACTCCACCACCTCCACCTCCCAATCCCCGTCCACCGCGGACTGACGGCACCACCAGCGGACCCGTGCGAGCTACGAGCAGCCACCCGATGTTGTTCTTCGGCGCCGAGGAGGCGCAGGCGATGAGGAGGCGCGCGGCGGCGTCGCACGCCCCGCACGCCGCCCGGCTGCGGGAGGCCGCCCGCGAGATGCTCGCGGCGCCCCGCGACTTCGTGCCGCCACGGGAGCCGTCGCTCTTCTCGGCGCAGTGGAACGAAGCCTTCGGGAACAACCTGGGGGCCCTCTCCTTCTACTGCTTCCTCTACCCCAACCACACGCGCGCCCTGCACCTCGCCCTGCACTACATGGACGCGATGGCGGTGCAGCCCAGCTGGTGTGTGTGTACTGTGTGTGTGTGTACTATGTGTGTGTACTGTGTGTGTGCTGTGTGCGTGTGTACTGTGTGTGTGTACTGTGTGTGTGTGTACTGTGTGTGTACTGTGTGTGTGTACTGTGTGTGTGCTGTGTGCGTGTGTACTGTGTGTGTGCTGTGTGTGTGTGTGCTGTGTGTGTGTGCTGTGTGTGTACTGTGTGTGTGTGCTGTGTGTGTGTACTGTGTGTGTGCTGTGTGTGTGCTGTGTGTGTGTACTGTGTGTGTACTGTGTGCTGTGTGTACTGTGTGTGTGTGCTGTGTGTACTGTGTGTGTGTACTGTGTGTGTACTGTGTGTGTGTGCTGTGTGTGTGTGCTGTGTGTGTACTGTGTGTGTGTGTACTGTGTCACGTAACGGTTAGCGTTACGCTGCGTTATGAACCTGGCGTCCCGAGTTCGATTCCCGCTCACGTCCAACACCAGTGGCGATTATCTGATCCGGTCCTGGGCCTCCCCTAGGTCTACTCAGCCTCAAATAAGTACCTGGTGCGATGTATGAAACATCGCCACGAGGGAGACAAAGGCGGTCGGGCGTGGTGCTCGCCACCCGCCCCCCCTCGTGTGCCGTACCGGCCTTCATAGGTGGTGCTACTCGCTAACAGCACTTGCCCCAAAAGCCTGTTGAGGCTACACGGGTGATCTTTGTCTTTGTTTACGTGTCTCAGCTTGTCGATGTTTGTGAGTGCCTGCACGTGTGCGTTGCCTCTGTGCGTGTCGGCGAACCGAGTTCCATTCCCGACCATGACCAACAACAACAACAACAATTGGCGAACACCTGAAACGGTCCTGGTTGGGCCCTCTCTTGGGTCGATTCGGCCAGAAATGAGAACCTCGTGCGGCCGTGCAAACATCGGCACCGCGGAGGCAAAGTTGGGGCCGGGCGTGGCCGGATCTCCATCGGTGCTCCTCGCTCACAGCGACTCGCCACGGCCGCCTGTCAAAGGCTGGGGTTGGGGGGGGGGGTTGCTGGGGGTTTCTTCGTCTGTTGCTACTTCTCCACGCATGCACGCGTTGAGCTTCTTTCGCCAACCCGCACGTGGCCGGCCCCCGCCGTGCCGCACCGCGGCCCCGCCACGTGCCCCCTGCGGGACACCGCCGGTGTCCATCGATCGCCGCTGTGGCCGTCGCCTCGCGAAACCACAACGGCGGAGCGACCGCGGGTTGCCGGACAAAGCGTGGCCTGGACATTATTATGGACATGCACCCACGCAGTCGCGTGGCGTGTGCTCAGTGGAGGAGGGGGGGGGCCTTTGACCCCCCCCCCAAAGCTACGAGTTGGGGGGGCCCCATTGACAACTGTGTTGACAAACTTGATCGTCCGATTGGCTCGCAAGCCACCGCATCACATTTACCCGCTCTATTTAAGGCCGGGATTTCTCCACAACTCTCGCCTGAAGATGCTGGTTGTAATTACTGTTGCGGGTTTACTCTCCAACACACGGGTGTTGCTATAGTAACGAATTGGCATGATTTGTTGACGTGACAACCCCTACCGATTTGCTGTGTTGGGTGGTGGCGGGTTTAACGGCACATTTACATTCACGCGGTCTCACCCAAAAACCTCTATTATGGAGGGTAAAAGGACAATGAGCTTTAGTTGACGGAGCGCCCCTACAGCGTTAAGTGTTCCAGACCGTGAGTGTAACGATGCGATTCGGCAACAAGAGCCGCGATATATCATCGCCTCCAGGTGCCACCGTGCGAAGAGACAACTCAAATATCGGGGCACCCACCTGACCGATTGCCGCACCCCCTGAGCTGACAATGTCGTTACTACGCCACTGACACCAAGCCTTGCTTGCAAGGGATTTATTGGAAATGTTAAAATCGCACGGACTTGCTGCTGTCAGCTGCATCTCCACGCTGCGCACGGATCGCCACGTGCCAGTCCAGTGCCAGTTTACCAGTGGCACGGTTTAGCGCTGGCGCTATTCAGTGACCACTATTCATGCGGAGACATTGCACGTGGCCTGCAAGCGCACACGCCGAGGCAGGCCGATAGGGAGACAATAACTCGGACAAGTAAACATCGCAAGTTGGCTATAAACGGGTCACATTTGGTCTTCGTTGGAAATAATTGGGGGTTTGTTAAGAAAATGGATGTAATTCATCATTGGAGTAGTTTCTTTCGGGTTTAGATTGTCATGCAGGTGCAGTCAGTTCCGCTTCACGCGTGTTCTCACAACGCGATTTGGAGATATAACGCGAGGAAACGGAGGAAACGTGTTTTTTATAACGCCATCGAGTGAACAGAACTACATCGCAGCGGGAGCAGGAATGATTGGTTGTAGAGCTTCCTCGGCGTAGCGTCGCACAAGCCATTGGGATGCTGCTGGATGCTTCTAGATGCTACCCAGGCACCTCAGTCTTTGTTCAGCATCTGACGACGTTATCGCGGCCCGTGCTTTACTAAACATTACATGTGATTTATTATCACGAGCTCTTTCCATAACGCGGTGTTCTTCAGGAACGCAACTGCTACCACCGCAGAGAACAGACGGTAATCGTGTCAAAATTTTACTCCAAACCTCCATCACCCAACGACAGAGCCACTCCAGAATCGAGTTGCTACGTCATTGGCAAATGTTTTTTTTTATCAGCAAACACCGGCTTACGTTGAAAATTCCCCGAGCAAAATATGTTGACAACTTTGTCCGACGTTTCGCCAGAGATTACGTCGCTGGCACCGTAGGCTCTCCCCGCGAGCTGAGCCCTTGTTAGAGTTTAAACAGAAACAGACACTTGTATACCTACGCGATCTAACCCCAACACACACAAAAAAACAATCGTGAATGAGAATATCGGTGGCGAAAAAGCCGACGCGTGAAATGGACGTGCCGTGGCTCCGCACGCCTCAATTGATCCGTTGTTTCGAGGACTCGCCGGCCGCAAGCCGCAGACTCGACAGCGAACTCGGCCGTTGACTTTGAGCGTCGCCTCAACGCGCACATAGCCTGGCACAAGCGCCGTCGTTACGGCGCTTGTTGTTGTTGGATGGGGGCAGGGGCACATTTTTGAAGGGACCCGATTAACCGACTACAAAAAAAAGAGCCGTCGATGTATGATCTCTGCAATTTCTCAGCCGACCAATCGTCTTTAAACAAACCGCGCGCACGACCAGGTTGGTGCGAGGCGACCCGGCCGACGAGGTGCCCATGGCCCACTCCCTCGTCGGCTTCGCCACCGCCTTCGACCTCCTGCACGGGCGCCTGGGGCCCGCGCGCCGCTCCCTCTACCTGGACGCGATCGTGGCGGCCGCTGGCTACATGTACGAGCGCTCGTTCGACCGCGGCTGGGGCCAGCAGTACTTGCACAACCACCAGCCGACCAACTGCGTGGCGCTGCTCACCGCCGGCCTCGTCGTCATGGCCCAGGGTAACGCTCCATCCTCGTCGTCGTCGTCGCCAATTATGTCGGTCAGCTGTACGGTTTTGTTACTACTAGTTTAGGGGCTCCGTTTGTTAGTTTCTCAATCTGCTTGTCCCGGTGAGGGTAACGGCAGCAGCGTGTTGAGTAGACAGACTCCAGCACTACATTACCATACACTACTACACTACTATACACTACTACACTATACACTACATTACTATACACATAGTCTCGCTATTCCTGGGGAATTCTCAGGCGTTCCCAGGCCAGCTGAGCGACATTGTCCCACCGCCAGCGTGTCCTGGGCTGGCCCCGGGGTCTTCGCCAGTGGGACGTGCTGCTGCCCCGTAGAAGTCCAGGGGGGAGTCTACTGGGAGGCATCCTTGCCAGGTGCCTGAACCACTCTTTTCACTGAGTGAAATGTCTTTAGCCAAGCAGATTGCACACAGATGGACGGAGTAATATTTCCCGGTCATTGAAATAAGCTGCCCCAACGCCGTGATCCCAACGCCGTCATCCGTGGTCTATATGCTGCTGGATGAGGGCCAGCGGATTGGGGGAACGTGAACAGATTTTTTTTTTGGTGGGGGTGGGGGGGCTTTAAAGATGCAGGGTTGCCACCTCTGAGCTTCCAAAAGTCTCGGACGCATCGTGGGGCTGGAGCGGTCTCTCGTGGCGGGCGGTGGCGACTCCACTGGTGCATGTGGCTGCTGTCTGTAAGCCAGGACTGTGTGTGGAGGCAGCAGTGAGGGTTGGTGGATCCGCCGCACACACAAATGTTGTTTGAGAAACTCCCTTCCCGTGGGGGGGTCCAGGAGTAGCCGTTACCCTGACTCGCCAGGAGAATGCGGGACAGCAAAGTGTGGACTAATCTCCATCTGTCCCATCTGCATGGGATAGAGCGTTGCCCGCTCGTACTCGTGGGTTTTCTCCGGGTGCTCCGGTTTCCTCCCTCGTCACTTGGGCTGAAAACGTCCCAATATATAGAGGACTGCAGAGCTCGGGCAGTTGTTGCGAGTGCCGGCTCACCGCCTGGCTGCTGCCTTCCAGCTTTGTCCGTGTTCCGTCAGCGATTTTGAGATGCACAATGTGAACATTATTATAAAGTTTAACACGTAGGAGGAGGCTTTCGCGACTAATATCATCCATAATAATATAGCTTTGTTGGGTTAGATCGCGTAAATATATAAATGTGTCGTTAAACCCGCCACCACCCGACACAGCCAATGAGTAAGGGGTTTGTCAGGTAAACCGAACGTGCCAATTTGTTACTAGTACAGCACACCGGTGTGTTGGAGAGCAAATCTACAACATTTACAATCTGATTACGATGTTTCGCCAGTAATTACCGAGAAAGAATTGAGCTTTCAACGTCCCGGAAAGCGTCACGGCTTTCCCAAAGGGGAAGAGTTACAAGTTTACCGTGGGACATGCACCTAAAAAAATCGGACAGCCTTGCGGAAAAGCAGGACAGGTTGCAACCGCGGTGACGTGAAAACCAACGTCGTCGCAACATTACGCGACAAGTCGCGTGAAATTATTACATCCATTGAAATAAACTGCGATGATTTCGGCAGCGTTACGGTTTGTTTGTTTACAATTAGCGAGCGGGGAAAACCTGCGTGACAGTTTCCTGCCACATTCTCCACTAAACTTCAATTTGCTTCCGCCTACGCCGCAGAGGAATTCTGAATAATAATAATATGGAGAGCCTCAAGCGGGGCTCTTCACACTTACTTTGTTTTTCCACGAGGGTTCCCGCCATTTCAAATGTTTTTTGACCAATTCCTTTTTAATGAGCGCTCCCGCGTGTGGGAGTAAAAGCGGAGCGCCCCAAGAAAAATACCCACGATGCACTGTGGGGTAACATTCACAACGTGCGCACATTAACAGCGGCTCAACGCATTTGTCGGCAGCAAACGTGTGGCCCAGAAAGAAAAACCTCATCACTCGCTCCTCTGCTCATTCACTTCTCCAATTGTTCACTCACTTCGTCTCTTACTGATCCACCTTATCCGTCACTCGCTCATCCAATCACTCACTCATCCACCTTATCACTCACTCGCTGATCCAATCACTCGCTCATCCAATCACTAACTCATCCACCTTACCACCCACTCGCTCATCCAATCACTCGCTCATCCAATCACTAACTTATCCACCTTATCACTCACTCGCCGATCCAATCACTCGCTCACTCATCCACCTTATCACCCGCTTACTCATGTGACCTCTCACTGACCTCATCGCTCACTTCCTCGCTCAATCACCTCATACCTCTCCCGCCCCTCGCGCACCCAATCTCTCCCTGCTCCCCGCCCCTCTCACCGCCGCCGCCGCAGGCCACCTGAACGACGCCTACCTGTGGCTGAGCCAGGCGGTGCTGGTGATGGAGCGAGCCCTGCTGCTCCTGCGCGAGGTGCGCGACGGCTCCCTGCACGAGGGCGTCGCGTACGCCTCCTACTCGACGCGCTCGCTCCTGCAGTACGTCCACCTGCTGCTGCGCCACCTCGCCGTCGACCACACCGGCCATCCCTGGCTGCGGCAGCACTTCGCCTTCCTCTACCGCACCATCCTGCCCGGTACGCCGGGGGGCGGGTGGGGAGTGGGGGTCTAAGCACCACAACACCCCCCCCCCCCCCCACCGCCCTCACCACCCCCCACCTCCCCTCCTAAAACTGAACTTTTAAAAAAATTTTGCCAGGTAAGGCCCACTGAGCTATATAGCTCTTTTTTCAGAAGCGACCTTAGCTACACGTAGGCACTGTCCAGGTGGATGGGGCGAGAGGTGGCCGGGGGGGTGGGCAGAGGTGGGTGACGGGGGGAAGAGGGGCGGGGAGGGAGGGCAAGGTGTTAGCATGAATGAGCAAGTGAGTGGGTGATGAGTGAGTGAGTGATGAGTGAGTGAGTGGTCAGGTTAGTGGTCAGGCGAGTGGGTCAGGTGGATGATGGACAAAAGCGGCCCCGCATCCGAGCTCACTCCGTTTAGCATCCCACAGTTCTACGTGGAGGCCTGTGGACCGACGCGAACCAAATGTCGGTGGCGGAGTTGTCGAGCGTGCAGGCGGTGCGACTGCACCGGGGTGGCCCATGGCCCGGAGGGCCCCGAGGCAGCCCCGCCCTGGGCAGAGCGCGGCGAGCCGGCACCGAGCGCTGGCGGCCGGCCTGGAGGGCCCTGGCAGTGGTGCCGGCTTGGGTCAACATTGGCGGACGACGTGCTAATTGGATACGGCTGGGCCCCATTTCATTGCTCGCACCTAGGGGCCCGTGCCAATGCCACTCGCGCGCGCAGGCGAAATCTGCACACGACGGTGGGACCGAACGCGTCGGTATGTAATTGGGCGGTGCGTGGCTGGGCTCATCTGGATGGAATTGGCGACGCTTGGCAGCTTTCCTGAGTCACTACGCCAACACCGCGATGGCCAAATCTCACCCTAAATGCGCCCAATCCGGTCGGATCTCGAGACGCTAAGTCGGGGTTAAGTCTGGTTATTATGTGGATGGGAGAATGCCTGGGAGTGCCACATCATACGTAGGCTTGGGCTGCAGGGTGGCCAGGATAGGATTCTTGAATCGATCTGTATGGAGCAGGAAAGCCGTGCTAACCGAAGGAGCGTGTGACTGCCGCAGGCTTCCAGCGCACGGTCGGGATCGCCGACTCGAACTACAACTGGTTCTACGGCCCCGAGAGCCAACTGGCCTTCCTCGACGCCTTCGTGATGCGCAATGGCAGCGGCAACTGGCTGGCCGACATGATCCGCAAGCACCGGCCGGCGGCGGGACCCGGGGCGCCCTCCCGCAGCCAGCGCTGGACCACGCTGCACACAGAGTTCATCTGGTGAGACACCAACCCCACAGCACCCCCCCACCGCCCCAGGCCCACCCTCCACAGCCTCTCCCTCCACAGGCTCTCCCTCCACAGCCTCCTACCCACAGACACCGGGGTCAAATCACGTTGTGAGCCGCGCCACGCCGCTTCCGAAACCCTCCGACCTCCGCCTCGACGTCCGGCGGATCGAGCGCAGGCCTCCCCGTGTCGTTCCCTCGTGAGCCGCGCAGGTTCGACGCGTCGCTGACCCCGCGGCCGCCCCCGGACTTCGGCTCGCCGCGGCTCCACGTCTTCCACGACTGGGGCGTGGCGACCTACGGCGCGGCGCAGCCCGCGGGCGCCAACGCCTCCTTCTTCTCATTCAAGTCGGGCAAGATCGGCGGGCGCGCCATCTACGACATCGTTCACGCCAAGCGTTACGCGGCCTGGGTGCACGGCTGGCGCAACTTCAACCCGGGCCACGAGCACCCGGACCAGAACTCGTTCGTGTTCGTGCCGAGCCGCGGCGGCGCCGGCGGCGGGGGCGGCGGCGCGGCGCCGCCGCCGGCGGCCTGCGTGACGGAGGCCCTCTACGGGCCCAAGTACACCTTCCTCAACAACGGCCTCATGTTCTCCCCGCCCGCCGCTCCGGACGTGTGCTTCCCGCCGTGGCAGGGCCAGGTGACGGAGAGCTGCGACTCCAAGTGGATGCGCTACAAGCGCGGCGCCGCGGGCGACGCTCACGGCCGCCTGGAGCGCGCCCAGGAGCGCGGCGGCGTGGTGTTCGCGCGGGGGGAGGCCGCGGGGGCCTACGACGCGGCGCTGGGGCTCGCCAGCGTGCAGCGGAGCGCGCTGCTGCTGCGGCCCGACCTGCTGCTCGTCGTCGATCACGTGCGGCGGCGCCCGGGCTCGCGCGCCTCCCGCATGCGAGCGTTCTTCAACAACGTGGACGCCGGATTCCGCCCCGTGGCGGTGGGGGCGCTGAACGGAGCGGCGGTGGCGGCGCCGGCGGGCGGCGACGGCGGCGGCGTTACCGCGGAGGCGTGCCGGATGTTCTGGGTGGACGACGCCGGGGTGAGCGCGCGCGGAAAGCTCAGCGACAGCCCCTTCCGGTCGAACCACTCGTTTGCGGGGAGCTACCTGGCGAGCGTGGTGACGCCCCTGCGCGGGGCCGTGACGCGCGCCGCCTTCGTCTTCCTAGGGCCGTCGCTGTCGCTGCGCAGCCTCAAGGTCATCCCGCGCAACGACTCCGTCACGGTGTACGTCATCGCCAACTCGGTGCTCTACACCGTCTACCTGCGCACCGACGAGGCCACGGCGCCCACCGACGGCGGCGCCGGCGGCGGCGTCGGTCACGGCGGTGCCGTGGCGATGGTGTCCACGGACAGGAACACGGTGTTTTTCGACGGTGGAGCGGAGCTCCCGGAGGAGCGCCCCGCGGAGGACGAGGCCGCCGTCGAGGATTACGAGGCCGCCGTCGACAGGACCTTGGAGAGGCTGAGGGACACCTTCAGGGAACTCGACGAGCGCAGGAACCCCCGGAAGCCTGGGCCGCCTGGGCCGCCTGGGGGCAACCGACCTCGGGGTGGCTCCCGGAGGACCGCGGAGAAACGCGGGAGCGGCGGCGGCGGCAACCGGGAGAGGCCCCCGAAGCGCCCGCGCGCGAGCAGAACCCGCGACGACGGTGACCACGGCGGTGACGCGGCACGCAAACCCGCGCGGGAGAACAACCTGCGCGCCGACTTCGGTGACTCGGACTTCATCGACACGGCCGAGATGCACGACCGGGGCCTCCCGCGCTGGGAGTTGAACCCGGGCGAGGATGGCGAGGAGGGCGACGCGGCTCCTCCATCGACGCCCGGGGAAGGCGGCGCTCGGGGTCGGGGCGACCGGCTGCCCGAGCTGCGGCCCGGGCCGGCCGACGCGGCCGTGGCCGCCGCGGCCCCAGGGGGAGGCTTCCGGAACGAGCCGGAGGCGGCGGGGCGGTCGGAGCGCCGAGCGGCCGCCGTTGCGCCCGTGCCGTACGCGCGGATATTCCTGCTCGCCAACGCGTGCGGCTTTGCGGCGCTGCTCGTGGCGCAGCTGCGCTGCGCCGGGCGCCACTGGGTGCTGCACAACCACAGGGTGCTGTACGCGCTGCTCATCGCGGACAGCGTCGCCATCTTCGGCATCTACTCCACGTGCTCCAGGACCGACTGCTAGCGGTGACATCCAACGAGTCGCGTGGCAACATCGCCCCACCGCCGCCTACTGGCTTCACGAATGCCAACTCGCAAGCCGCCGCTGCGCGTTCACCCTTCGCCGCGGAGAGACAGCTGCCACCGGGGCGTCCCGCATGGCGAGACTTCTGCAGTGAGAGTCAACGTGTACCGCACCGGAGGCGCGGCTTAAATGATGAATTACGATGACGACGGTGAGCCGAGTGTGACGCCGGACGCATCGTATTTTCTAGGTCATACAAACTCATCTCCATTGCTGCCAACTGAGGTCGTGCTGGAAATTCCACGTTACCATGGTAGGGGCCCGTGACTCCATGGGATGACCGCTGTTGACTTCCGACAAAGTAGTGCTGCTCGTATTGTTGATCTCATGGGAATGACGGCGACGACGATGATAATGACGATGATGGTCAACCTCTGGTATTTGAACTCATGACCTCATGATTGTGATTTGAGCACTCTGGCCTTAAGGAAAATTCTAAGTAAAATAAAGTAATGTACAAGTGTGAGATATGGACGAAACGTTCGTGTGCAAAGAGCAAATTATTTTATTGTTGTGTTGCAGATAAAATAAATAAATCTATTTTTATTTTCTCGTGTCTTGTTGCAAATTTGTTATACATGTGCATATATATAAAATAATTCTACAGATGAAAGAAAATTCGGAATCATAAGTTAAAGAAATACCCTATTTTTCTGGCTTACAATTTTGGTGCTGGCCACTGTACCAAATAATTTTCTAATCTTGATAACTCTAATCCGTATTCATCGCCATAATCGCACCGGTAGCAACAACCTTGCCCGTAACATTACCCCTACTACGAATGCTATACCTGCAATCCCAAACACTGCCGTTGTCCCAAAGTTCATAGCCTTGACTGTAGTCCTATCCTCAACCCTAATCCTCGCTCTAACCCTGAGTCTAATTCTAGGCATAAAAGCCACAATAAATAACACCCATCCTCACACTAACCCTGAGTCTAATTCTAGACATAAAAGCCACAATAAATAACACTCATCCTCACACTAACCCTGAGTTTAATTCTAGACATAAAAGCCACAATAAATAACACTCATCCTCACGCTAACCTTGAGTCTAATTCTAGGCATAAAAGCCACAATAAATAACACTCATCCTCACACTAACCCTGTCCCTAACTGTAGCGCTCGCTGCCATCCGAGCCACAGCTTTTCCTTTAACATATTTCTCATTCCACCGCAACCAAAAAAAAACATTTCAAAGCTCTCCCATCGGTAGACATTTCCCTACAAAGGGAGAAACGCTTGCCCCTGGGTCACCATCATCGTCGTTCTTTGTGATGCCTCTGAGGTTGCTTCGTCTTTTTAAGCGTAAAAACCACGGACACTGAAGGCCAAGTATAAACTGAAGAGTGTTGCTTGCTTGGGATTGAAACCCCACGACAGAAGGAGGCACGTGGATTGCAGAACGCAGATGTCCTATCGACGTTCTAAGCAAAGCGAGCTTGCCTGGGCGGCACACGTCGTGCCAAGAAGGGACAACGGCCGGCGGTCGTGACTTGCGAGGGAGTGGCAGCCAAAGGAGGGAGCGCACGCCCCTGAGGGACCTCCACTGCGGAGATGGAGCGACGAAACCAGTGCAGGCGCTGGGTAGATGGTTACAATGCGGTTTAGTGAGAGGTGGCGATGGCTTGGAGAGGCCTTTATCAAGCAGTTGATTGTTTGATGGGATGAGTCAACGAGCGCAGTAAGCAAAGCATCGACGTTAATTGTTCACTTTCGTTTGGACGTGAAAACTGACGTCCAAATCTCTCGATTTTGCCTCGAACAGAGCTCTGTAAAATGCAACATGTCCATTGTTTGCAACGTGTCGCCATCTTGAGGTGGCCTTCATCCAGCTGTGAATAGATCATGACCGCACTCTTTGGTTATTTCGGTAGAGTCACGTAGTTAGAAATTAAATAAAACAAATCGCAACCTTTCGATCGCAACACAAGCGGTCGTGATTTGTTTTATTTTATTTAATTTTTCTACCTACTACGTGATGACTTTACCGAAAGAACCAAAGAGTACGGATTCCTGCAGTCACGAAAGCTTTAAATCAAGATTTCATAATGACCCTGACTTGAAGCTTTCGTGACTGCAGGAATTCATATTCTTTGGGTCTTTCGGTAAAGTCACGTAGATAGAAAAAAATAACAATACAATTTTAAAAGTAAAGTGAATGAATGTAAGATCGGAGAGATCTTACATTTACATGCAAATTTTTCACTTTACCATCACTAGCCCTGCCCACTTCGTTTATGACCCTTGGGCCTCACCCATTTCAAACCTTTAAAAGAGCCTGCCGCAGCGGCTTTCCCACTCCTTTTTTCTCCTGATGACGATTGCTTGTGTTGCGATCGAAACGTCATATTTTTTGTTTTATTTTATTGTTATTATTTTTTATATCTACGTGACTTTACCGAAAGGCCCAAAGAATATAGATAATGACCATTGCTCCTGCAGCTGCTGATGGTGAAGCGCCGAGCAAATGCTCGGAGTCTCTCGCCCGCCGTGCCCGCCGACCCTAATGGGCCGTGGAGTCAAATTCACGGCTCCGAATCTAAAGGGGCCTCGCTTCACCGGAACACCATGACCCCCTTCCAACCGCCGGCCAAAGACAACCTGCAAAGCCTTGCCACCATTTCCATCTGCTCTCGGCAGGCCCCAAGATGTTTCAAATGCCTTTATGGGAAGGATTCTTTTTGAAGCCACGGCCTCTTTAAAGAAAAACCAAAAACACGGTGTTGGCTTTCTGATGTGTTTCCCCTTTACTATTTGTTTTTCAAAAGGCTCTGGTGCGCACATGCGGTGGGGGGGTGCGCTATTTTCTTTGGGCAAATTCCGCTTGGCAGCGATGGGGAGGCAGAGAGGTTGTTGCATTGACTGCCCTGGGGTTTCGCGGCAGTGCCGTACACTCTGCGTGGCTCGGGAATGGACAGTGCTCATTTTTTTATTCGTGAGATGGAAGTCTGGTCCAAGTGATTTCCCACTGCTCAAGTGAACGTTGAGGCACTGGTGCTAATCGCCTGTTTACAGCCAATGCAGAGCCAGCGGTGGAAAATTCCACATTCCTATGAGAGGGGCGAGTTTCCACAAAGTGGGGCTCATTATATCGACGACCCTGGTAGTCGTGTTAAAGTGACTTTGTACTTTCATTTGAGTACGTGATCACTTGGAAACGTGGACGGTGAGCAGCGAGCATGGCAATGACGTCATTGACTAACCATCGCGTCATGGTTAGTCAATGACTCAGGCCAGCTATGACGCAATGGAACTAGCCGTGACATGACAGAACTAACCGTGACGTGACAGAACTAACCGTGACGCGACAGAACTAGCCGTGACGCGACAGAAATAACCGTGAGGCGACAGAAATAACCGTGACGCGATAGAACTAACTGTGACGTGACAGAACTAGCTGTGACGTGGCAGAACTAACCGTGACGCGACAGAACTAACCGTGACGCGACAGAACTAACCGAGACGTGACAGAACTAGCCGTGACGCGATAGAACTAACTGTGACGTGACAGAACTAGCCGTGACGTGACAGAACTAGCCGTGACGCGACAGAACTAGCCGTGACGCGACAGAACTAACCGTGACGTGGCAGAACTAGCCGTGACGTGACAGAACTAGCCGTGACGCGATAGAACTAACTGTGACGTGACAGAACTAACCATGACGCGACAGAACTAGCCGTGACGTGACAGAACTAACCGTGACGCGATAGAACTAACCGTGATGCGATAGAACTAGCCGTGACGCGATAGAAGTAACCGTGACGCGATAGAACTAACCGTGACGCGATAGAACTAACCGTGACGCGACAGAACTAACCGTGACGCGGAGGAACTGTGACGCAACAGAACTAACCGTGACGTGGAGGAACTAACTGTGACGCGACAGAACCGTGACGCGACGGAACTGTGACGCGGAGGAACTAACCGTGACGACAGCACGCCTAGGAAGACCAACATGGCGACTGGCTATGTACCGTATGTGTACGCGTGTAGATTCGCCGAGTTCACCGATTGGCTGACTTGAAAATGAATCAGGGTGGAGGAAATTGCGTGCTCCTCGCTCCAACATTGAATGCTGTTCTGCAGCTCACAGTATTTGACTTAAACGTTCCCCAGACCATGGGAAGGACACCATGGAATCCACAGGCCTGGACTTAGTTGTCGTCGATTAAACTCAAGATTTAGAGTTTTTAGTTGCTGTAAATGTCCGGACGATGATAATCCACTTTGTTGAGCTATCATTTGTGGCCAGGTCGCTTCTGAACAATGTCTGTGTAGCTCAGCAGGCTTTGCCTGGTTAAAAAAAAATAGTTAAAACGTTAACTTCTTCTTTTCTTAAGCATTTCTTAACTTAACACACTGCGAAGAAAACATTCCCGGAAGGTGTGGAGGCGAAACGTCGGAACGTCATCGGAGTGGGTGTGAGGGTTCATCGTTTGTCGTCCTTCCCCCGCACCTCCGATGAGCAACGGGCGGCTACGCACGGTGCGAGACACACAGACAACGCGTTCCTGCGTTTGCGCGTCAATGTCACGGTGAGATCACGGGTGGCATCATCGCCATCACCGCCGTCGCCGCCTCCTCCATCGGTGGTTTTCCAGGGGCCTCGGGGCGGGCGAGCTGCCTGACTGTACAACATGTGGCGCTGCTGTGTTCGCGTGGCTACGGTGCCACGCGCCTTGATGTGAAACACATGGGCGCGCTCTCTCTTGCCGAAGAGGACAGTTTCCTTGGCGATGCACACAAAAGGCGTGGGAGGAGGGGGGAACAATTTTTTTTGACTCGTGCAGCAACTAAAAAAGAATGTATGTGTGTGTGTATTTAAGATGCGCATAACAAAGAATGGCACATCTCGGTGTGCCAAGATGCCGCCTGTGTGTATGTAATTGTGGCTGGGTCCATTTGGTGTGTGGTTGTTGTTTTTTTAAAAACCCGAGTTATGGCCGGCCCTTTGATACATTTGCCCGGATTTTTTTACAGACCAAGCCCCTCGCAGCAAAACGCGGCTTCATAATAAAACAGGTTCAATCTTCATTTGAAGCTTTCGTCACTGCAGGAATCCATGCTCTTTGGTTCTTTGGGTAAAGTCATCACGTAGGTAGAAGAATAAAATAAGTCACGACGTTTCGATCGCAACTGCTGGATTATATTTTTTTCCGCCTGAGGACGACCGCTTGTGTTGCGATCGAAACATCGTGATTTATTTTATTTGATACCTACGTGACTTTGCCGAAAGAATCAACGAATAAAAGTTCTGTTCATATTTGCACCATCTGACACGACAGCCGTCGTGGCGACCCCATCCAGTCACAGACAGGCAGGACCGATGGGACAGGCAAATTGTGGTTCATCGGTGCATTCAACCTTCATTGGAAAAGTTCCAAGCACGTTGCGTTCACAGCGCGTTGAGCCGCTCCACTGTTGGATGAGCGCCGTGGGAGTGATGGGGTTTTTTTTAACCATACTTCACCAACGTTGGTTCGGTGCGGGTTGGCAAAGACGGGGAGCACAGAGGGAGCATAGTGCAGTACAACAGCGGGGTTCGCTGCTCTACCCTCTGATCTCAGAATTTATGTATTTATACTGAAGGAATCTGATGAGCTGGAGAGCTCTTTTTGAAAGATGTCCAGTCGGGGTGGGTCAGAACGTGACAACAACGAACAAGCTAAGCAGGCCTTGAGCCTGGATGGTGCTTGGATGGGCGATCACCGTATACAGTATAAACACAGGTGCTTCCGAGGCTACGTTGTCAGTGATTCATAAGACCGAGAGAGTAAGCTACATTTCGCGTGGGTTCCCACGTGTAGGAAAAACACGTGGGAATATCATTAGGGTGACGATGAAGATACGCAGGAGGCGAGTTTGGATTTCTCTTGAGGTATGCAATGACTGGCGCGGAGCTCCCTGCGTCACACGGAGCTCCGTGTGACGCACGGAGCTCCGTGGGACGGCACACGAGACGGAGCGGGCCCGGCCGTGCCGTACGCTCCCAATGGTGCACGCGTCCATCGGTCACTCCGCCGATGGGCGAGGGAGGCGCCTCCCCACCAAGCCCGTGCGCGTCGTGGCTGAGGTTTTGTGTAACCTCACCCGTCATCTGCTTTCCTATGGATTAACAGCAGCAGGAGTGAAGGCGGCAGCCAGCGGCGGAGTGTTCACGATGTGGTCGACGGTTTTTGGAAGTCGTGGCCGCACTCGCACGCCGACGATTCGCGCATCGGGTGGCCGCGTGCCCGGTCCTGATTCCGTGTTGACGGTCGACCATAGGTCGGCCGTGGAAGGTTGTAGCCAGTGGGGTTCGATGGTAGGGTCCCCCGTGTGAGGTGGTCATTTTCGACGTCGGCCGCAGCCGGGTCGCTCGAACGTCGAAGCCGAACTTTGTCTTGGAGACGTGACGCACGTGGCCTCCCATCGTTTGGCAACGCTCGAGTCGGATCTCTCTTCCCCGGCTTAAAGCGAGCAGGGAGTGCTGCGTTCATCGTCTCCGTGGGCAGCCCCGAGGCAGTGGCGGAAATTCCAGCAAACCAGCCATGCCCTCCCTCTCAAGAGTGTTGACACGTGCCACTTGGCGCGGGCAAAGGGTGAAACTCTCGTCTGCGATGTACAAGGCCAGGAAAAAATGGAGCACTATGAAATTAAATACCGAATCGGAGCACTCACTGCAAGAGCAATGTTTGATCGGTGTATGTATGTTGAACTTCGTTCGCACCGTACGTAGCCAACCGTGCTACGTACGGTGCGAGATGTTAGCTCCCCTCGTCTGGAATACAGGAGGTCGTTGGTTCGATCCCGACCCTGACGCCTGTACGTTCGAAGTTTGCATGTTCTCTCCGTTGTTGTGGCCTTCTGTGTTTCCCCTCCACATTTACAATTAACACGCGTTTAAGAGTATTTGCCTGCTATAAATGTTCACGCGATAAGCCACTTAATTGGGCTATCATGTGTGATATAGCTAGGTCGCTTCTGCAAAAGAGCTATGAAGCCCAAGTGGGCCTTACCTGGTCTAATACAAATCAAGTTTACAGCTCAGTTTTAGCTGTTATTTACAGAGGTGGGGGCTAAAAGGAGGGAAATTCCCTCCCGGGACTCGCACAAAAGACAGGGCCGCCACAACCAGGCCCCGAGAAAAGGGGGGATGGATGAAGTGGGTCACGAACCACCAAATGTCCCTTCGGCCCACTCACGTTCACTCTCCTGAGCGGTGGATCGCTGTAACGGTGGTGCCCACACATAAACTTCACCTGGCCTGTCCGTCCTTAGAGGGAGGTGGGAGCTGGTCCTGCCCACAACGTCGCTCTTGAATAATGAACGGGTCCCCACCTGACATTTGGCCCAGACCTCCGGTGCCCGGGACATCGAGGGAACCTCTGGGCCGCGCTGCCACGTGACAAGAGGCATCGCTCACGTGGACATGGAACGAGGACAATGGAGCACAATATCGCAATGGCAAAGTGCGGAGAGATGCGCGCTTTGTCAACCGTGCGAATCGGAGGGTGCGGGGGAAGGACAACAAACTAAACACAAAAAAGCAGTTCTAGAGACATTCGTTTTCAATCTAGATTTAAAAGTACACAGCCCTCAGTGGTTTCTTAATTATAATACCAGATTAAAGTCACAGGAAATGGGGACAGCGTGGATGAGAGACCACAAACAGATTCAAAAACAATTTAACCCGTCAGAGAGAAGGAAATGGCCTTGGGTTTGGTCGGACGCGCCGCCAATATGCCGGGATGGAGTGGCAAGACAAAGTCGGTGACCGCGTGTCCCAGAGAGGGAGAGAGAGAGGGACAGGCGACGTCCTCCACCGGCTGGGATGGAGAGACGACACTGGGCTCGGGGGAAGAAGGCGCGCGGTGGATTTAGAACGTCGCAGGATTCGCGAGGCAGCGATGGAGAGGAGGAGATCGCAACAACTTGATGACAGAAGGGGTTGGATGGGGTGCGCCAGTGCAGCCATTAGCGCACTACAAAGCCAGCAAACCCGAGTTCCGTTCCCGGGCCATGACCAGCTGCCTCCCGCTTCTTCAACTCGCATTGACCAGCGTGGTGAGGTGTAGTCCAACTAGGCGAGGGACCGTCCGTCCATCAGTGGATTGACAAAATGGCTGTGATGTAAAAATAGAAAGCTCACGGGAACTTGACAACCCCACGCCAGTGCCTCGGCTTCCCGAAGCCAAATATCCCACCCACCGTCGCGACGCTCATAGAACAACAACGACGACGTGAAGGGCACCGATCGGAACACAACCAACACCTAACCTCCCTCCACCACCACCTCCTGGCGGATCAGTGATGATCTGAACAACTTCCCACGCACAACAGCTCGGATCGAGACCTCGGCCAGTGCAGACTTTGCGTGACGCGAATGTCAGCATTGAGACGGCGTGGGAGCAACTCGTGGGCTTGGATAAATAAGCCCGAACCACACGGAGCCCATCAGCGAGCCCCACCACCACCAGCATCGGCAGTGCTCGGCTTCCACACCACACAGCTCATCAAGTGAGTGGGTGGATGAGTCGGTGGTGGGTGGGTAAGTGGATGAGTAGGTGGGTGGATGAGTGTGTGGGTGGGTGGGTGAGTGAGTGGGTGAGTGAGTGTGTGGGTGGGTGGCTAAGTGGATGAGTAGGTGGGTGGATGAGTGTGTGGGTGGGTGAGTGAGTGAGTGGGTGGGTGAGTGAGTGAATGTTTGAGTGAGTGTATGAGTGAATCTGCAATTCACCAACTATCAAAGCAATTAAATGGCAAAATCACTCACAAGTGAATCTAATACTCTCCAAAGGCCACAATAAAATAACAAAATAGTGTACAACGTTTGCCATCTAGTGGAGGCATTTGGAATAATCCGACTTCCCTAAAGGCTAAACATTGTTGTCCTTGATTTAAAGCTTTCGTGACTGCAGTAATTCATATTCTTAGCTCTTTCGGTAAAGTCACGTTGAAGGGAAACAATAAAATAATAAAATATATAAAACAATAGAAATTCTCACGACGTTTCGACCATAACACAAACGGTCGTCATCAGGTGTGAAAAGCAACGGCAAGAAACATTTGAAAGAAGTGTCGGTTTGCATTTATTTATTTTTAAACGGTGTTTTTATTTATTTTTAAAAAAAACCTAAGTTGCCTCTGTGGTAGTAGTTACATTGGAGAAACCAAACGCCATGTCTCGGACCGCTTTCGTGAACACAAAGCAGACCTTAAATACGGTAGGACCAACACCTCGGTCATGGCAGATCATTGTTATAATTCAGTAGGCTCACATGACATTGACTTTTCCAAGACAGAGGTTCTTTGTAAGCCATCTGGCTACCATGAGAGATTCGTTCATGAGGCTATCCACATATACAAGCATAGAGACAATTTCAACCAAGAAGATGGATTCTGGCTTAGCAATCATTGGAAAGATTTGATAAACCATTTCAGGTCTTAATTGATTGTTCACGCTTACAATGGCTTTCAGACAGCATACATTAATTTTTCGTCTCCCCCCTCCTCTTTTCAGAACATAGATGGACTCGTCCTTCTAAATAAACTGCCAAATCGCTGCGCGTGGCGCTGACGTTTTTATAAATAAATAAATAAACCGTTTAAAATTTAATTAATACAAACCGACACACCTGATGACGACCGTTTGTGTTATGGTCGAAACGTCGTGAGAATTTTTATTGTTTTATATATATTTTTTTATTTTATTGTTTCCCTTCAACGTGACTTTACCGAAAGAGCTAAGAATATTGTTGTCCTTATTCACTCATAACTCTTCTTCTTCTTCCACGCGTTTGCCCCACTCACGTAGGGGTGTCCAGCTGCCCTTGGCAACCTTCTCCACGCTGCACCTGACCTGCGCCGTCTCTCTTTCTGCTCCTCGGACCCACCGTGTCCGCTCGCACCACATCTCCCCAATCCCACGTCTTCTTCTGCCTTCCTCTTCATCTCTTTCCTTCCACCTGCATCACTCACCACCTTCTGACCCACGTCATTTCCCTGTCGTCTCTCCACATGACCGAACCTCACCAGAGCCTTTTCTCTCTCTCTCTCTCATCTTCTCTGTGATTTCTAACCACCTCGAGTCTTCCTCTCACGTCTTGCCAATAAACTGCAACTTGAATAACTACCTATGAGATCTTCACTCAAAACTGCTCTAGAGGAGTTGTACACCCCTAGCTGCCACTGCTATTCAGTGGCCTAAAATAAAATAAAATGTTTTGCTCCGGATGACCGCTGCAAAGTATTATCTGTATTTTGATTGAGCGTGCTGATCTTAAAGGTGCATTGAAAAATGTGATACTCCGACTGATGCTCCTGTTGTTGTCGAGTCACTCATGCAGCCACCTATGGCTCTAGGGTTTGGTGTTACATGTTATTTATGTAGTTTATTGTTAAACATTCGGTCACAGTCCCTATGATCACTGTTACACTGCATGTATGGCTTTATTTTGGTGATTTAGAAAAGTTTTTTTGGTTTGGCCATGTTTTTGTTTATTGTAGTACGGAGTTAGACTGTTGGCCTTAATCTTAGTTGTCTTGTGGTTGTTGTTGTTGTTGTTTGACTTGCATCCCACTGGGATTTTTGCACACAGCGTTGGTGTACGGTGCTTTTTCAGGAATATTTTGATGTTTTTTCCTGGATTTTCTGTTTGGACAAAGTCACATAGTCACTTTCAGATGTTTTCTTGTTCATGTTTTTGTTTGTTGCAGTCGCACCCGATTCAAGAGCAGTATAGCCCTGTGAGCCATGGCTATACCAAATAAATGAAACTGAAACTGTCTTCATTTCTCACCCTGTCTTTGTTAAACCCAACACCCACAGCAACATCCTCATCTCTGTGACTGACGTAGCTTGGCACTCGCATACTCCTGACTTTAAATGTACACTGTGCTTATAGACACCAGGCTAAATTAAATTATTTAAATGACCTAATGATTGTTTCGTGTTATGGTAAAGATAGAATCCTCGCCTACAAGCATTAGACAGTTCACCAACATTGGCCCAAGCGATCCCGGCTCTGCTGATGAGCCACTGAACGCCGAAGCCGTTTCCAGAGGTTTGCGTTTGTGCCGAAGCAATGCTGCTGGAATTAAGCTCACCCACAGAGAAGGAATGCCAAAATCGGACCTTTTTTGCCAGGATCAAAGTATGAGAAAATAAGAAGAGGTTTTACCCTTCTCTGGCAATAAAACAGACGTGTTAAGATGTTCAAACACCAAATAGGAACTTTTGCAAGGGCTCAAGTTACTGCATTGACCACACACAGCGCTTGTGGTGGACATGCAAACAAAAATATGCGCTGATAATATGATGCAGTGTCTTTGTGCTTGTTCGCCTTTCGGCATTCTCTGGTGACACGCTGGTGGTGAAGGCTGCCATCTCTAGTGTAGGTTAATCAGACAATGCATCAAATATTATCAGACGTTTGTTTTGCATGTTCACCACAAGTAGCGTGTGGTTAATGTAGACTCGATTCCTTTCAAAGGGTTTCTATCCGGTGTTTGAACGTCTTAGCACCTCCTGTTTCATTGCCAGAAAGGGTTAAAAAAACACACATTCTTATTTTTTTCACAGGAAGGCCATTTGGCTGACGGGATGTGTAAAAATACTTTTATATATTTTTTATTGTGTGGGGACAGATGTGGGAAGGTGGCCTACGGTCTGCGTATCTATTTTGGCTCGTTTAGCGCGTGCTTCCAGGGGTTTTAAATGCGCGCTTAAGTTTGTACAAACTAACTTTCATCTCCTGATTCGGACCAAAACAAAATACGTCACCCACATAGTATAAGCTATTACGTCACCAACACAGCTGGGCGAGACGAATCAGAGGACACAGCGCGAGATGACGTCGACCGCGCACAAGTACAGTCCCAGGATTACGTCACCAAACACAACACCGAGCTGGGTGACGTCCCCTAACACAACACATTTGTTGGACGACGTCATCTCAACCCCGACGCGCAAATGACGTCCCCACGATCATTGTACCGTCCAATGGGCGGGCGCGATGGTGCGCGCGCACCCCCCACCTCGCTGACCCCCCGCGTCACGTGCTTCAAGGGGGTGGTGGGGCAGCAGCAGCAGTAGGAGAGGGCAGCAGCAGCAGGGAGAGGCCATCAGTGAGAGGGCAACAGCAGTAGGAGAAGAGCAGCAGCAGTAGGAGAAGAGCAGCAGCAGGGAGAGGCCATCAGTGAGAGGGCAACAGCAGTAGGAGAAGAGCAGCAGTAGGACAGCAGCAGCAGTAGGAGGAGAGGGCAGCAGCAGCAGGGAGAGGGGCAGCAGCAGAAGGAGCCGCGCGTCGCTCCTCGGCGACCACCACCCCCCCCCCACCACCCCGGCCCGACACTCGGCGAGTTCGCGCCGATTAGCGCGCAGCGATCGCGGCGGCGGCGGCGACGTCGGCGGCGCCGTCCACCGGCCCGGGGCCATGTCCATCCAGTACGCCGAGGAGGAGCCCCTGGGGGGCAGCTTCAACGTGGTCTCCTCCTTCCCCAAGGACTTCGGGTACGGCCCCGAGGAGAGCGGAGGATGCGCGGACGAGGACGAGGGCGCGGGCCGCGGCGGAGGCGGTGGCGACGGCGGCGGCGGCGACTCGAAGCCTCGCATCCTGCTCATGGGGCTGCGGCGCTCGGGGAAATCGTCCATCCAGAAGGTGGTCTTCCACAAGATGTCGCCCAACGAGACGCTCTTCCTCGAGTCCACCAACAAGATCTACAAGGACGACATCTCCAACAGCTCGTTCGTGAACTTCCAGATCTGGGACTTCCCGGGGCAGATTGACTTCTTCGACCCGACCTTCGACTCGGAGATGATCTTCAGCGGAACCGGGGCGCTCATCTTTGTCATCGACGCGCAGGTTCGGCCCCCTCCCCCCCCTCGTCCTGCCCGGAGCTTCGGGATCCTGGGGCTTGGACTCGTGATGATGCTGAGACCAGGACTCGTGATTCCCCCCCCAAACCCCAGGGCTCATGACCCCCCCCATGGCTCATGACCCCCCCCCCCCGACCCCAGGGCTCATGACCCCCCCCCCCCAGACTCCACTCATGATCCCCCCCATGGCTCATGATCCCCCCCCCCAGACTCCAAGGCTCATCCCCCCCAGGGCTCATGATCCCCCCCCAAACCCCAGGGCTCATGACCCCCCCATGGCTCATGACCCCCCCCCCCAGACCCCAGGGCTCATGACCCCCCCCCCCAGACTCCACTCATGATCCCACCCATGGCTCATGATCCCCCCCCCCGACTCCAAGGCTCATCATCCCCCCCAGGGCTCATGATCCCCCCCCCCCCAAACCCCAGGGCTCATGACCCCCCCATGGTTCATGATCCCCCCCCCCCCCAGACTCCAAGGCTCATGACCCCCCCCCCCCCAGACTCCAAGGCTCATCCCCCCATGGCTTATGATCCCCCCAGACCCCATGGCTCATGATCCCCCCCAGGGCTCATGATCCCCCCAGACCCCATGATCCCCCCAGACTCCAAGGCTCATGATCCTGGTTCCTGAGACCAGGACAGTGCTCAGGCTAAGCCTCTGGGCTTGAACCCGACTAAAGCTTACGCAAGAGCAAGGATTGGCCCAAGCCTAGCTCTAGAAGAGACTGGTTCTAAACGTGAGGCCTAGCCAAATTCTACAAGTCAATATAACACTAAAGTATAAGCCTAGGCAAGGTTAAGTCTGATTGTTCGCCTAAAGCTCGGGTAAAAAAAACCTCGAAGCTGACGACAGAACGCGGCTCAGCTTTACGCATAAATCTTGAGGCTTGAACGCAAGGCCCCACCTACGACGTAGTCTTGGCCGACTTTCACACAATCCCAAGTGTAAACAAATACTTGTAGCGGCGCAGACGGACTATACCTACAAGCCTATATGACTCTGGCCAAGCCTGTCGCTAACGCTGACTCCTGTAGCCCGGCCTAACTCTCAGCCTACACTTAAGATGCGCTTTAGATTTAGGCCTAAGCCCACCTTCAGGTACAGTACGTCTATATCCGTAACCCTTAACCCAGACTCTTTAAGCCTAAACGTATAACCCTGACCTGAACTTTAAGCGTAGGCCTAACACTTAAGCATAGGACACATGGACGAAACTTAAAACCCTGAGCCTCAAATTAAAACGTAAGCTCAGCTGTAAGCGTAATACTAATTGTAAACCTAACCGATTATTTAAGCATGGTCACTCGAACTGCATCCAATCTTGTCAAGATCTTGGAGTGAAGCTGGTGCTTCCAGGCTGCGGCGAGGATGTATATATTGTTCAGAGGAAGGTGCAGCAAAAAAAGGTGAAGTATGGTCAAAAGGCTGCCACTTGTGGGAAGGCCCCGATTCAGCGGTGCATTGATAACAGGACAATGCAGGTACACACAGAAGCGAACTTAAAGCGTACACATACTAAAGCCTGAGTCTTATACATTTGTCTAAAACCACCCCTAGACACTAATTATTACACCAAGTTCCGCACCAGTGTTCCACCAAAGACAAAGATCCCCCGTGTAGCCCGTAACAGACTCTAGGGGCAAGTGCTGTTAGCGAGTAGCGCCACCTGTGAAGGCCGGCACGGCACGCGAGGGGGTGGGTGGCCACAACACCACGAAGGGGGCCGCCTTTGTCTCCCCAGTGGCGATGTTTATACTCACCGCAACAGCTTTCTCATTTCAGGCCGAGCCGACCTAGGGGAGGCCCGTCCATCCAATGGTGCGCGTGGCCTTGCTGCGACTTTAAACGCCAGCGCTCGACTGTAACGCGACCACGCACCCCGGATTTGAGTAACTAAAATAACTTTAGGGCTAAACTGCTGTACGGGGACGACTATTATGTCGATGCAGTCGAAGCTTGGATATCCGGTAAGCAACTTTACCGCACAGTTGGCTACGTACGGTGGGAAAGAAGTTCAACGTACACAATGGTGGAGCCAGGATTATCAGGTAGTGGGGGCAACCCCTCCAGCAATGAAAAACGATAGAGTTGTTAGTAAGGAGTTGTTAGTGTGTAAGGAGTTGTTAGTAAGGAGTTGTTAGTAAGGAGTTGTTAGTGTGTAAGGAGTTGTTAGTAAGGAGTTGTTAGTGTGTAAGGAGTTGTTAGTGAGTAAGGAGTTGTTAGTAAGGAGTTGTTAGTGTGTAAGGAGTTGTTAGTAAGTAAGGAGTTGTTAGTAAGGAGTTGTTAGTGAGTAAGGAGTTGTTAGTGAGTAAGGAGTTGTTAGTAAGGAGTTGTTAGTGAGTAAGGAGTTGTTAGTGAGTAGTTGTTAGTAAGTAAGGAGTTGTTAGTGTGTAAGGAGTTGTTAGTGTGTAAGGAGTTGTTAGTAAGTAAGGAGTTGTTAGTGTGTAAGGAGTTGTTAGTGAGTAAGGAGTTGTTAGTGTGTAAGGAGTTGTTAGTGTGTAAGGAGTTGTTAGTAAGGACTTGTCCCTTGCTTTTATTCGATGCGTGTGTGGCGATGACGCAGACATCGATCGAGGGTCGAATTGGAACCGCGTTGTGTGATCGGCATTGCACTCATTGAAGGTGTTGATACCTTCAGGAAAGTCGTGTCCTGTATACGCAACCGTGCACAATTCTGTGAGTCACTTATAACTGCTTTGCCGTTACTTATTGCCAATTATGGACTCAGACTATTGTCAATTATGGACTCAGACTATTGTCCTATCATCTCATAAAGTCCCTGGCACGTAATAATATGCTACACGGTGGCAGTGTGGGCCGCAAAATGCCGATTTATTACTAATAAACCCCAATGATCCAATCGAAATGAGGGATTTCGAAATTAGGGATTTCGATCGGATCATTGGGGGGGCACGTGCCACCCCACTGGCTCTGCCAGTGAACGTACACACACAGACTCACATAGTCACTCACCCACACAATCACTCACTCACATAGTCACTCACCCACACACTCACCCACACAATCACTCACACAGTCACTCGCCCACATAGTCACTCCTTCACATAGTCACTAACCCACATAGTCACTCACCCACACAATCACTCACTCACATAGTCACTCACCCACACAATCAATCACATAGTCACTCACCCACACACTCACCCACACAATCACTCACACAGTCACTCACCCACATAGTCACTCACCCACACAATCACTCTCACATAGTCACTCACCCACACAATCACTCACTCACATAGTCACTCACATAGTTACTCACCCACACAATCACTCACATAGTCACTCACCCACACACTCACCCACACAATCACTCACGCAGTCACTCACTCACATAGTCACTCACCCACATAGTCACTCACCCACACAATCACTCACTCACATAGTCACTCACCCACACAATCACTCACCCACACAATCACTCACCCACACAATCACTCACCCACACACTCACCCACACACTCACCCACATAGTCACTCACATAGTCACTCACCCACACAATCACTCACTCACATAGTCACTCACCCACATAGTCACTCACCCACACAATCACTCACTCACCCACAGTCACTCACCCACACAGTCACTCACTCACACAGTAACTCACTCACACAGTAACTCACTCACACAGTAACTCACCCACATAGTCACTCACTCACACAGTCACTCACCCGCATAGTCACTCACTCGCACAGTAACTCACTCACACAGTCACTCACCCACATAGTCACTCACTCACATAGTCACTCACTCACACAATCACTCACTCACATAGTCACTCACCCACACATTCACCCACACAATCACTCACACAGTCACTCACCCACATAGTCACTCACTCACATAGTCACTCACTCACATAGTCACTCACTCACATAGTCACTCACTCACCCACATAGTCACTCACCCACACAATCACTCACATAGTCACTCACCCACACACTCACCCACACAATCGCTCACACAGTCACTCACCCACATAGTCACTCACTCACATAGTCACTCACTCACATAGTCACTCACCCACATAGTCACTTATCCACACAATCACTCACATAGTCACTCACCCACACAATCACTCACCCACACAATCACTCACCCACATACTCACCCACAGTCACTCACATAGTCACTCACCCACACAATCACTCACTCAGTCACTCACCCACAGTCACTCACCCACACAATCACTCACTCACCCACAGTCACTCACCCACACAGTCACTCACTCACACAGTAACTCACTCACACAGTAACTCACTCACACAGTAACTCACCCACATAGTCACTCACTCACACAGTCACTCACTCGCATAGTTACTCACTCACACAGTCACTCACTCACAGTCACTCACATAGTCACTCACCCACACAGTCACTCACCCACATAGTCACTCACTCACATAGTCACTCACTCACATAGTCACTCACCCACAATCACTCACTCACATAGTCACTCACCCACATAGTCACTCACCCACACACTCACTCACCCACAGTCACTCACCCACACAGTCACTCACCCACACAGTCACTCACTCACACAGTCACTCACACAGTCACTCACCCACACAGTCACTCACCCACACAGTTACTAACTCACACAGTCACTCACTCGCACAGTCACTCACTAACACAGTCACTCACTCACACAGTCACTCACCCACACACTCACCCACACACTCAGCCATCCGATTAGCACGTTTGGCTACGTACGGTGCGAAATAAGGCCAACATACAAGTACATGCGTACAACTTTATACGAGCACACGTCTAATATGAGCATCGCATGTTTACATGGCACTGTGTGTGTGTGTGTGGGGGGGGAAAGTCGAAGGGCAAACTCGTAAAACCGGTACGCTCTGGATAGAAGCACAGCGTGAGTGTCGTTGTGTGCGCACCCCCTGTTTGGCAATCCACTGCTGGATGAAGTCCACCTCCCGAACACGCCCACACTGATCAAACTATTTGGTGATGCAGCTGCGTTGGCAGCGGCGCACACGCACGCACCAATTATACAATCAGAATCTTTATTGAGACCGGAGGAATCCGATGAGCCATGAAGCTCTTTCACACGATGGCCAGTAAAAAACACCTCCATGCATTCGTCGACAGAAAAAAATGTGACCTTAAAATCAATGGATATATGTGCGATGAAGAAGGAACGTTGCCTGAAGCATCGCCTATTATAACCACACTGATCAGCGTGGCGAAGCAGTGTGGTCAAACAACCATTCACGATGTAATGGAACTGTACAGTCATCTAAAAAAGGCACTTATCGTAATCCTCCTGCCCCCCACTTCCTCATCGTCACCGCCATCATCCTCATCGTCGTCACAGTCTATAGTGTGGAGCGTCTCACGTGCTCTCTCGCGGGGTTGGGCCGGGGAGGTTGGTGTGATGAGTTCCCCTCCCCCCACTCAGCAACCAACTCCTCGGCCTTACCCCCCCCCCCACCACCCACGTGACCTTCCACCCACTGAGAACGGAATTTTAAGCTCCGGGCAAACGGGGTGGGATGGGGGGGGTACGGAATGATGATGCCACTTTCTTAAAACAAAACAAGAAACGCCAGAATCGTAGGTGGAGGCAAGCAGTGTTTTGCATAATAGTAGAGTAACACGAAGGGTTTGTCCTCTGGACGGTCAGCAGCCATGATCAATCCACTGCTGCATGAAGGGCCCCTCCCTAAGTCACCGCCATCGGTTACGGTTACTGCAAAGATACTGCCGAGACTGCAGTTAACCTAGAAGGTTTTAAAAGGGCCCAACCCCACATTACTTGCAGGAACTAATACATGTATATATGCCATCAAGGTCCTGAAGAGCTTCTGATCTCCAACTGCTCAGCGCTCCCAGGTCTAGGTTGCGCTCATTTGGTGATCGGTGCTTTTGTTATCGTGGCACCCAAGCTGTGGAACTCCTTGCCACTTGAAATCAGGCAATCGGAGTCTGTAGATATATTTAAGTCTGCTTTGAAAATACATTTCTTTGAAGTGACCTTCCCTCGTTCGTTTATGCGGTTGCCCTGGTTCTGCTTTTGTTTCCTGCTTTTCATGCATTGCGCATTGGGACCCTAGGATGGAATGCGCATTATACATTTGAAACGCGTATATATAACAAATCGAGCGCCTGTGCATCGCTCCATTGTTCACATCGCTTGGAAACTTGAACTCAGATGTAAACATTTAGGGTACGAATAGTTGCCCACCTTACCGAAGGCTTTTGACACTGTAAAAATTAAAGATAATCTTGGAGATACGAGTCGAGTTTATTTGGACACTGGTTTTCTCCACATGTAAAAAAAGAGTTGTCCAAGTATCCCATGCAAACATGCCCTCTACAAAGCCTCTTAAGACTCAACGGGACCTGGAATGCACAGTGTTGTTAAATTTGGAGTGGGCTCAAACGCAGACTCAGTCGTACTTTGGAGGCAACACGTTTATTAACATTTACACGTACTTACGAAGAGGTAACTGCCCCTTCACCAGATAACCTATGGTGGTGGTCTACCAGGCTAGCTACACTAACAGCACTGGGAGTAGCTACTATGGACGGGACCCCAGCTTGGGTCCCGGTCCCCGTGTTGATCTTGTCTTCCGGACGTAGGGTGACGAACGTAGATTCTTGATGATCACAACAGCAGCCGGTCCCACTGGGAGACCGGCTTATATCCTCTGTGGCGGGGCTCGCTCTGCCCCTAGCCACGACCCCCTTCTCGAATTCTCGAGGAGGATCTCCACTTGACACGTGGTCACCCCCAGCCCCCCCTTTGGGGCTCCCCGGGTAGACACCTCCGGTCACGTGTCCTCCGGGGTCAACCAGAGTGCCATGGCCCCCTCCAACCCCGTTCCGAGGCCGGCACTCTCGCACCCTATCCTGTAGGCGCTGGCACTGCACGTGGAGCGTGGTGCCATCACTCACTGTCAGTCAGTGGTGTCCGTGATATCAATACATTGCATGGCGTGCCTTTCCCAGGCCAGCCACACTGACATCCAGCGATGTCGCTACAAATGTAATCAAGAGAGGAGAGGTTGTGATGACGAGTGGGAGTTTGTGTGTAGTGGAAGCACAGCAATAGATAATGATGCAGACATTGGCGCTCTCTCCGATCCGTGTTGTTCGGCATGAGATCTGTCTGCTTGTCAGGAGCTCCTTCAGCAACTGCATTCATTTCCATAATAGAGTTGTTTTTGGGTTACATCGCGAAAGTATTAATATGTCGTGAAACCCGCCACCGCCCAACACAGCCAATTACAGGAGTAAGGTTTGCCACCTAAAATGCCAATTCGTTACTCATTCAGCACACCGCTGTGTTGGAGAGTAAACACACAACATTCGAATTCGAGTGCGCACAACACACCGGTTTTCTGAACTAGTAACGAATTTGCATGTTTTGTTTACATGCCAAACCTTCCTAATTGGCTGTCGGGAGGTGGCGGGTTTAATGACACATATAACATTGGTCGTGAAAGCCTACTACTTTTTAAACTGAATTCATTTAAACTCCCAGCACGTGAAGCGAAACGTCGGGCGTCGTATCGAATAACGCGGTGCAACCTGAAAACACCGCACGGCCTGAAAACACCGCACGGCCTGAAAACACCGCACGGCCTGAAGATACCACACAGCCTGAAAACACCGCACGGCCTGAAAACACCACACAGCCTGAAAATACCACACGGACTGGAAACACCGCACGGACTGAAAACACCACACAGCCTGACAACACCACACAGACTGAAAGCACCGCACAGCCTGAAAAACACCACAAGGCCTGAAAACACTACATGGCATGAAAAGAGCACATCGCGGGCGTTGGAAAGTGGCATCCAGAGGTTGACGACCAAGGGAGAGACTTGACGCCCACATGGTGGGATATCGTGAGTGGGCTTTGGGTCAGCTGTACAAAGAGGGATAACGTTTAAATCCAAGTAGTGGTGAAATACTTCTTCATTGTGGGTTGGGTGTCAACTGTGAAACAAGATTGCCTCATACCCCCTTCCACAGGGGTGTCCAAACTTTTTTTCCCGAGGGCCACATACAGAAAAATATACGAAGGACTGGGCCACTCACTAGACGTGAGGTATACTGCCTCACTTCTCATGCACTAATATTGGCAAAATCAATCAAATGCAGGTAAATTACGTTTGATAATTGAACATGTTTGAAGAAAAAAAAGCCTCCATCATAGCTCTCCATTAGTAGATTTTCATTTTATTTTTTACAAAAAGGTTGGCAGGTCATTCTCTCAGTGACAGCCTCAGATTGGTTCTTAGGGTGCTGATCCCCCTTCATTGTCCTGTATGAAGGGAGAGACAAGAAGAGAAATAGGGGATGTGGATATTTCAAGCTTATTACACAAATAAATTATTGGGCTTGTTAACACATCAACTAACGTTCGTTAAAAAATTGTCATCAACTTTAATTGACTGAATTTAGTAAGTAATTGGGCTTATTAACAAATGAAAACTGCGTGTATATTTTTAACTCACTTGTAATGGGAAGAATGTTGCGCTCAGTGGGAGCAGTGATGCTGCGCTTTGGTCTGAAGGATAGCTGGCAGGTCAGGAGTAAGTTTGGTGGTTGAGATGCGAAGGACGTTACGGAGATGGCTGTCTGTCGTTCTGGTTCTCAGTCTGCTTTTGTTCAGCGTTAACAGAGAGAATGTCTGCTGACAGATGTTTGTTGAGCCGAACAGACTCATCATTCGTTTTGCGTGGCGTCTCATCAGGGGAAACTTGGCCTTTTTCAAGCTCCGGTAGGGAGAGAAGCTAATGCTGATTCTTCAAAGAATCATCACACTGAATTTCGATCAGTTCTAATTGCAGACTCTCCTCCACTTCTTTTGCATCCATTGAAAACGGAGCCGCGAACAGTGTGATTTCCTTCTCAATGACAGAAAAATCTTGGAAGCGCTGACTGAATTCTGTCATGAGAGATGTTATCACAGACACATATTCTCCCCTTTTTGTCCCCTTTTGACTCCGAAGATCGAGCAGTTCCTCCGTAATGCAAAAATTATCATCAACTCCCCGCAAAATTTTTTACAGCTGTGCAGTGTCCGTGGCATCTGTGCTCTCATCACATGCAATCGAGTAAGCACAAACTTTATCTGACACTTGCTGTTTTAAGTTAGCCGACAAGTCTTCAATTTGCCGCACAACCGTATTTCTGGACATACTAACATTGTTGAAATCCTGCATTTTCTCCGGGCACATTATTGCCAGGACTTTATTGAGGCACTGTTTGATGAAGTCACCGTCTGAGAAAGGTTTCCCGTGTAGGGCAATGAGTTGAGCTACTTCATAACTGGCTATTGTTGCATTTTCTGAGCTTTGTTAGCACGGAAAAAAACCTGCTGCTGCTGCGTTAGCAGACTAGCTGCCATTTGCTTTACCTTCTCTCTCCGCTCGGCGCCAGTGTAGGACGTGAAGGTCTGATGTTTCGTTTAATAATGCCGTCGTACATTGTACTCTTTCATCACGGCAATACTCTTTCATCACGGCAACACTCTCATTACAAATCAAACAAACACACTTCCCCTTGGTTTCTATGAAAAAATATTAAATTTTCCACCGAGTCTGAAATTTTCTGCACTCGCTTGCAATCTTGCGTCCCTTCGGTTCCGGCATTTCTGGTGACCCTGAGCAATTTTTTTCTTCGATTGCTTGCTTTGTGGAGGCGCTGCCTTGTTCAAGACAATAGCGCCACCTAGTTTTTAAACTAAGAAGTGCAATACAGTGGGCCGTAGTCCATTATATTTTTAGACTTGATACGGGCCAATTAAAAATGGATGGCGGGCCGCAGTTGGCCCGCGGGCCGTAGTTTGGACACCCCTGCCCTACCAGCATATAGGTTTCACAATTTTTCTCGATAATAAAAAAATTTACTTAACCCCAACGCTTAATTGGCACAAACGTCCACAGAGTAACACTTCAAATGTCTTACAAATCCACGACGTGTTGCCGACTAAACAAATGTTTCTATGAAAATAACGAATGCTGACTAAATAAATGCTTCACCGCTGTGGTGAATGGTCATAATAACAGTAATGCAATTCATAACACGCATGATATTCGATGGACATATGTGACCGTGAGGCTTGAAGTCAAGCTGAGTGTCGCACTCGAAAACCGGGCGAAAGAGGTGGGCTTTTAAGAGAGCTGAACCTTTAAGAAAGCGGAGGACCTTTAAGAGAGCTGACACCTTTCAGAAAGAGGTGGACCTTTAAGAGAGTTGACCTTTTAAGAAAGAGGTGAACCTTCAAGAAAGAGGTAAGATGTTAAGTCTCAGGTCGGTGTAGGTCAACTGCTGTTGTGAATGTGCAGCGGCATGATGGCGCTCCTGATGGCAGGTGTTGCCGCGGATAATCGACGGCTGGCAGTGACCCTCCTGGTCCTCGGTCTTCTGGCATTTATGTTGTGCCCCTTGCCCTGCCCCCCAGGACGACTACATGGAGGCCCTGCTGCGCCTGCACCTGACGGTGACACGCGCTTACAAGGTGAACCCCGACATCCGCTTCGAGGTCTTCATCCACAAGGTGGACGGCCTCTCGGACGACCACAAGATCGAGACGCAGCGCGACATCCACCAGCGTGCCAACGACGACCTGGCCGACATCGGCCTCGAGCAGATCCACCTCAGGTGCGACAGGGACGCTTACGGGGGGCAGGGGAAGGCGGGGGTTGGGGAATGTGATATTTCCATCGCCGCCGGCTGGGCAAAAACACTATCCCCACCACTTTCGTAAACACCCTTACCGTTTTCGTTTGGGCAGGAAGACGCTTTGGATGGAATTGCTAAATCTTTGTTGAGGAATTGGGCCAACATCGATGCAGGGTGAGAGGTTACCACGGCCACTTTCATGAAGGTATACACATCTCTCGACTCGTGGTTAGGAAACCCAAGTGGCTGATGGAAACCTCGCTCGTATGGGGGCGGATAATCTTCTCCCCGGCCAGCCCAAACACGTGGCATTCCCAGGCAGTCTCTCGCACCAGGCTCAGCCTTGCTTAGCTGCTGGCATCTGGTGAGATCAGGCACTTTGAGGGAAGATTTTATCTTTTTAAAAAATATGTTTTTGAGGTTTATCTCCAGTGACCCGGTTGTGCGACTGGCACCTTGCATTTATTCGGCCCTCTCGCCGAGCAGTGCATCACACTTCAGGTGAGATAATGGCCCATGGAAGCGGATATCATGGAACTACCTCTGAGGTCCGTTCAAGCGGACCTCAGAGGTACTTTCGTCGCATGACAGTCGAATCGATATTTGAATTCTCGATCCTGGAATTTATCCGTCACCAAATTGAATGTGATTTTTTTTGTGCAGTCATCGGTATCCCGGCTGAGGCCTCTTGAGCCACACCCGGCCACCCCAAGGGAGGTTCGATGTTAACAGCGGTGTCCCCCGCCTCTCTATGCCGTTACAGCTTCTACCTGACAAGTATTTACGACCACTCCATCTTCGAGGCATTCAGCAAAGTGGTGCAGAAGCTCATCCCCCAGCTGCCCACCCTGGAGAACCTCCTCAACATCTTCATCTCGGTGAGTGTTGGAACACAGCAAACAGCATCGGCCATCATCACCATCACCGCCGCAGTAGCTATAGCAGCTACAACAGCAGTAGCAGCTACTATTTAAGTTTATTTGTTACACAGATTATCCCATTTAGCTGGTTGCCTGGCATTTTTTATAGAGCAGCAGCAGCTACAACAGCAGGAGCAGTGGCAGCTACGGGAGCAGTAGCAGCCACAGCAACAGCAGCAGTTGCACCAACAACAGTAGCAGCAGCAGTGGGAGCAATAGCAGCTGCAGCAAATTCAGTAGCAGCAGCAGTGGCAACAGAAGCAGTAGCTACAGATGCAGCTGTAATAGCAGGAGCAACAGTAGCAGCAAAAATGGCAGCAGCAACAGTTATGCAATGGAAGGGGAGCAGTGTCTCTAGTGCTGCGTACAATTTGTATAGATCCCTCCTGCCATCAGGTCTCTATCAAAAAGAGACCTGATGGCTCAATGGGACACTGTCTACAGGAAAGCCACCTACACGGATACCTACCTAACCACCACCATCCATCCCAGAAGAATTCCCTCATCAAAACTCTACACCATAGAGCTCGATGTATTTCCGACCATCACCACCTAGTCGGTGAACTGGAGCACGTACACCAAGCCCTCAAGACCAATGGATATTCAGACTACACAAGCCGTAAAGCTGTCACCCCAACCGTTGGGAAAGAACCATCCGAGGACCCAATAAAAACCATCACCTTGCCATACATGGCAGGGGTCACCAAAAAGATTTCCAAAATCATGAGCAAACACAAGATCCAGGTACGGTTCAACACAGTACATAAAATTCGTGATTTTATCCCATCTATGAAGGATGTGATCCCTGATATGCAATACCCCGGTGTCTACAAACTAAGCTGTGTCTGCGGCAGCAGTTACATTGGGGAAACTAAGCGACATGTCTCAGACCGGGTTTGTGAACATAAGGCAGATCTGAAACACGGTAGGACCAATACCTCAGCCGTGGCTGATCATTATTGTAATGCGGTGGGCACACATGAAATAGATTTTGCCAAGACGAAGGTACTTTGCAAACCCACGGGCTATCAGCAAATATTCGTTCATGAAGCCATCCAGATATATAAACACAGGCACAATTTTCAACCGAGAAGATGGGTACAAACTGAGCAATCGCTGGAAGGACGTCATTAACCAGTTTAGGTCATAACTGGCTGTGATGTTTCTATCCTACCTACCTATGTTAGCAGTTATTTTGGACTCTCTGAGTTACATTCACTAACACAGCCAACCTTTACGTGTTAGTAAATGGCGGCTTGCCACTGCGTCGTCCGGGCCCTAGTCAAGCTTGGCCCCCACGGAGCTTACATTTACAAGAAAATTTCTCTCTCCTACGCGCTCTTTTTTTTCACCTGAAGACGATTGCTTGTATTGTGATCGAAACGTAGTGATTTTGATTTTTGTTATTTTTTCTATCTACGTGGTTTTACCGAAAGACCCAAAGAATATAACAAAATATATTGTGTATTTGTTTGTGTTTCTCCCTTGCGATGGGACTTTGTAAGATGAACGTTGAGATTTATAAGGGCACGGGGTGACCAATAAGATCTGAATTGGTCTGTAATAAGGTAGTCACTGATAAGGGGTTGACAGGTATGGCATGGCATTGTCCCATACAGACGAGACAAATCATATCAGCCCGCGATCGCGCTGAACCTTGTTCTCGTGGATTGCCAGGGGGCATGGCTCCTCAGCGCCCACGGGAACAGAGTTTCCCAACGTCTGTGCGATCCACCAACCCCCTCGTCTCCACCGGTGCTGGATTCCAGGCCAGGCACCTAGCCACCGCTGCCTGGTTGGCTTTTCTCCACGCCGGGTTTTGTTTTTGCGTGTCCGCCGGGAGGTGTATCGTCATCGCTACCGGCCCCGTTGCGTTCGCTCGTTTAGATGGGTTCTAGACGGCAGGAGTGGTGGCACCAGCTGTTCAGTCCTTTCGCTTGTCAATGTTTACATATCTCATGGTAAAGGGATAAAAAGCAACCGACCTGCCCATCGCCAACATGTAGCTGGACGGAGGCCTCGCACCACGCCGCGTCACTCGCAGGCGTTGTTCGACCGTACTTCGCCTTGCTGGTCGGTGCGGGATTGCGAAGGAGGAAACGGGCCCAGAGGATCCATTCAGATGTCAATTCACCGCCGGTGTTACCGGTGGCTGGGAATAGAACTCTGGTGGCCCGAGTTAACCACTGCACCGCTAACCACTGCACCGCCGAGCCACCCGTCCCGTGGTGCTTGGGCACAAACGTAAAAGCCGTTCGTTTGCCCGCGTTTTGCCACCGCCACGCTTGGCGACCGTGGCGAGCGCGTTTGTGATGAGCCCCCCCAGATGTGAATGTGCAAATGACCCTGAGCGCCTCCTCGGTAAGCAGCTCGTGTGCGGCTCGAGGAGCCATTGGTTGCGTGTGCAGCGACGTTCCTCTCGCTGTCACAGGGCCTCATTGTGATCCATCTGTGTGAAGCCCCCCCCGGGGTTGTAGATTTAGGCGCGCCGCGGCGATTCACCGCTTCGCGATTCGCGGCGAATTGTCACTGTTCAGGGTGACGATGCAACTCTGTTTTCCCATTGTAGCACGTGTAGGATTTATAGTGGGGTGTGGAACTGTATAATCTGTAGTAGTGTGGATCACTCGCATAATCTGTTGTGGTACGTATGTATGTTGAACTTATTTCGCACCTTACGTAGACTACCGTGCAAATCGGAGGTGCGATTCCATCGACGTATGCATCTGTAGAATATAAAATAGAGGTGCGAATCTATACTTTTTTAGACTGGTGTTTTGAATGCATTAATTACATCTTGTTTAAATTGTAATGTTTGTGAATTGGTTCATCTTTGAACCTTTACACCTCTAGAATGATGGATGTAATTTACGAAAGAATTATTTCGCTCTTTTTCCTTGCCTGCCACCCATGTCTTCTCTCCTCCATGTCTCCTTCCGTGTCTCGGTGTCTCTTCTCCCTCTGTTTTCCGCCTTCCTTCCATCACGTCTCTCGCCCCCTTTCCTCTCCACGTCTCATTTCATGGCTCTGTCTGCCTCTTTCCACCACGTTGGTCTGTTTTCTTTCCTCCGTGTGTTCTTCACCCCTTCTCCTTGTCCCCTACCCTGTCTCCCTGCCTCTCTTCCCCCCACCCCTACCGACCCCTACTCGTCGCTTTTGTCCCCTCTCCCTGCCCGGCTCAGAACTCGGGGATCGAGAAGGCGTTCCTGTTCGACGTGGTCAGCAAGATCTACATCGCGACGGACAGCTCGCCGGTCGACATGCAGTCCTACGAGCTGTGCTGCGACATGATCGACGTCGTCATCGACGTCTCCTGTATCTACGGGTAAATCGGCCCGCTGCTGCCGCCTCCACTACCACCGCTGCTTCGGCTTCTCCTGCGCTTTGCCCGCTGCCTGGTCCCCTCCCTGCACTGTCCTGCCACCACCGCTACTACCGCCATCACTGCCACCGCCTCCACTACCAGCGCCGCCATTGCGGCCACCACCATCGCCACTGCCGCCACCACCGCCACTGCCGCCACCACCACCGCCACATTTGCCGCCGCCACTATAACCACTGTCGCCACTGCCAACACAGCCGCCACCATCACCCACACCACCGCCGCCGCCTGCTTCCACTGCCTCCTGCCGGCGTGATTCCGCTTGCTGGCCGTTTTTGTGGACTGTAGCTTAATCGTGTGGCTTGTTCCGCTTTCATCCCTTGTCTCGGTTTGCCTATGGTTTTCGAGCAGCTGTACAGCAAGTAGGTTGCTGTCCTAGAATTTATTAAGGCATTTTTTAGTTTTTCCCTCGGATGTGTGGGTTGGGTTGTTTTTTCCCAGCGAGTCAAGTTTTCTCTCTTTCTCGTGCATGCTTTGAGAGATTTAGCCAATGTCCCAATGCATGACCCTCCTGAGATAGTCTATAGACAATAAGTCTTTGAGTGGGTAAAGAAGAGGCTTTTGTTGAAAAGGCTAGCTTGGCCAATAAGCTCACATTATCACAGAGCCCTTCCATCATCAGTGTGACCGTATGGGCTACAAAATCAAACAAATTGAATAGTGGAACTGAATACATTTTCATGATTAAGTCGGCTTGGTTTGAAGGTCTTCACCGTCACGAGTTGTGAATTTGGCAAAACCAATGTTGTGAGCCACTGGCACATTTCAATCCATAGGGCACGGTCTGTCTGAATATGACGCTCTCCCGGCTTGTTGTTGTTGTTGTTTCAGTAAGAGCTCATTTGCACGAGCCATTGTGAAGCCTGCCACGGTGGCTCGTCTCCCAGAAAAAAACATTGGCCGCTGAACCATCGGCTCGTGACGGCCTGCGTTTTTAAATAACCACGGCGAGCGGAGAGTGGTTTAGGGCATAGTTTTTTTTCTTTTAAATCCCTGGGCCACACGCAGGCAACTGTTGGACAAGCGGATCTGCCCGCACTTTGGACTTGATTGGCGAGGAAAGCATCTCTTGCCAAAACAACCTCCGCAAGCGAAAACTGTTGTCACGAGCGACGTTGACACACAGCCTGCAAATAAGTAGCAGAGTCCTCGTGAGCTCACAGCAGAGTTTCCGTCTGGATCTTTGCACGCACGCGTGTGTTCCTGTGTTTGTGTGTGTGTCATGGGGAGCCATTGGTGAGCGGTTAGCACGCTGCGCTACGAACCCGGCAGGCCGAGTTCGATTCCTGCTCCCGGCCAACACCAGTGACGAATATCTGAACCAGTCTTGGGCCTCCCCTAGGTCAACTCGGCCTCAAATGAGTACCTGGTGCAGTGTGTAAACATCGACACTGGGAAGACAAAGGCGGTCGGGCGTGGTACTGGCCACCCACCCCCTCGTGTACCGTGCCGGCCTTTATAGGTGCTTGGTAACAGTACATGCCCCAACAGTCTGCTAAGGCTATACAGGGGATCTTTGTCTTTGTGTGTCTGTGTGAACAACTGTAATGAACAGTTGTACAGTGGGCAGTGGTGGTGCAGTGGTCGGCGCGCTGTGCTACGAACCTAGAGATTTCCATTCCCGGCTGTGGCTAAAGTCAATGGCCGAGTGTCATCCGTATCGGTCCTTTTCCTGAACTAGGTTGACTTGGCCTCAGATGAGCAGGTGATGAGGTGTGTGAACATCTGCACGACGACGACGACAATGCGGCCGGGGCGTGGTGCTGGCCACACCTACGCCCTTGTGCGCCGGCACCGTGCCGGCCTTTATAGGCACTCGCTCATGGTACTCGCCCCAACAGTTTGTTTAAAACTATACAGTGGCCTCTCAGTTTACAATACCATTGATTAACGATCCTCCTCTCATAGGGTCCCATTGTTTCTATTAACGATAAATAATTTCGATTAACGATATTGTTTTACGATATCACGCGGACCCACTTATTTAATTCGTACCGATAGCATCGAAGTTTACATATAATCCAAAAATGTATTTATAATATTTAAACAATGGATAGTAATACATAAAGATGCTTACAAGATAAAAAAATATAATATTAAAATAAACATTGTTAATAAATGCATTATTTAATATTCATTGTACATACAACAGCCCGCCGTTCACAGGGGAATGGTCGGTAAGCGAAACACATTCGGCTTTATGGAGGCCCGTCGCTAAGCGATTGGTCCTTAAGAGGGGCTCTACTATATTCGATTAACGATAATTTCAATTCACGATGGTTTTCGTGGAACCCATTAATATTGTTAAGCGAGGGACCACTGGATAGAGCAGATGTGGGTCTTGGGATGCGTGTGAGCAAATGCCCTCACACATTTCGCTGGCAAACTTGGCACGGTCAATAAAGCACCGTCTTTTTTGGTGAGATTCCACAAAGGTCACTTTTGATTCTGGCACTTTCATCTTGGGCCTTTTGCAAAACACAATCTCCAAACAGTGCCTTTGACTTGGGCAGTTGCTCAATTTCCATTCCCTGCAAAATACAATTTCACCTTAACTAAGCTTGGACTGGGTTTTGTAGGGGCAAAGGGGGGCGGTGGGGTCAAGGGTTATTCGACGTCGTGGCAAGTTAGATCGTTGTGTTTTGTGGCTGCGCTTGCGGTCCCGTCTTCCTCCACTCTGACGTTCGCACTTGCTGCATCGCTTCATCGCTGTCCCCTCCCTCTCGCTTGTTGTTGTGGGGAGTAGTGGAGCAGCGGTTAGTGCGCCGCACAACAAACCTGGCGGCCCGAGTTCGGTTCCTGCTCCCATCCACCAGAAACTAGTGACGACTATCTGGACCGGTCATGGGCCTCCCCTAGGTCGTCTCAGCCTCAAATAAGTACCTAGTGCAGTGTCTAAACATTGGCACTAGGGAGACAAAGGCGGCCGGGCGTGGTGCTGGCCACCCACCCCGTGTGTGCCGTACTGGCCTTCGTAGGTGCTTGCAAACATCGCATGCCCCAAAAGTCTGTTAAGGCTACACGGGGGATCTTTATCTTTGTTGTTTGCTTGTTGTTGTGCTGCTGGCTGCTGTAGCTTGCAGGAAGATTCTAAATCCCAGGGCCGTAGTAGTCAAGGATGCGCGTGGCCACTGCGGTGCTGAATGGACCCATTGATATTAATTACTCGGCGTGTCCCCAGTAATTTTGAGCCGTTGATGCTAAATACATTGGCATGTACCAGCGACGTATTTGACCGGCTCCTGACTGCTTCCTAATAAAGGTCTTGTCTGTCAGCTCCAACTGGTCAGGCCGACACAATCTGGACAATAGGCGCTTCCGTATGGAACAAGACTGCCAATTTCGACGTACGCACGAAAAGCAAGACTGTCCCGCCGTCCGACGTGTCCGTTTTGTGGCTGTACCTCCGTGCCATTTGGCGCGACGCTCGGACGTTTTGCTCCGTGCCGGTTCCTTCCTTAAGAAGCTCCCCGAGCGTGTCGAGCGTAACGTCGGGATGTTGTGCCGAAACGGCGCTCGGCGCAACCCTGACCGACAGCGATCGGAGAGAGCCTACGCAGCAGCGCGACCGTGAAACGCCTACGCGGTCGCAGAGATTCGCTCCAGTTTGCGACATCAAAACACCGACCGATGGCCACCGATGTGGGTCTGCGTTTTAGCTTTTCACACGTCCCTCACGCTTGCTTTTTTGTCTGTACAGCCCTCGCCCCCCCCCCCCCCGCGCTTGTGTGCCTGCATTTTGGTCGACGGCAAGCACTTTGCTGACTTTGCTGGCCAGCTTTCGAGAGAAAGCAGCTACAAATAAAGGCCGGTACTTAAGTAGGCACCATCTCCCCCCCCACAGTGTGTCGCATTTCGGCAGGACAACTGAGGCCATAGGAGACGAAACGGAGTCGGCAGGCAGGTGAGTAAAAGAGAGAGACACAGGCCCCTGGGGTTGCTGCTATATCATCTGTATCATTAACAATACGATGTTAATTTTCACGATGTTGCGATTATCGCGATGTAATTTTACCCGTAACTCTGTAATTGTATTCCGCGTTTTTTTTGTCGGTTACTGATTTTGGTGCTGTGCTGTAACTTGCAGTGTGGTTCTCCCGTCAAATGACTGCCATAATCCTCGTGATACATTATTCGGCCAAAAACGCACATATGCTGTCGGTTACACAAAAAGACGAGTAGTTCAGTGAACTCGACTTACTTTCAATTGTCATGCAGGAAATCAAGCGCGTTGGCTTCGTAATGTAACTGTGTACTTGGAACTCAACGATTTATTTCGCACCTGTTCTTTGCATGTTAATTTTGTTCACAAAAAAACATAGAGGCATAAAATGATGCACAAACAAAAATGATGTTAAGTTATTTTTGCTAAATGGGCGACACGATGAATGTGCAATGTATCGCGGAAAGCTTTCAGCGCCCAGGCTGCTGCAGTGGGGCAAAATCGGCGTGGAAGATGTCAATTATTCGATGATAAGGCACGGGTTTGCCTCGATGTAACGCCGTGCGCTGCGATACGCCATCAGTCTACACAATGCGATGCTCTCAAAATCCGAGTGATTTTGTTGCTCGCGCGAGCATTGAGGCGTTGCTCATCTCTTGTTTGTTAAAAGCCCTGAGCTAATTGGCGGTGAAACTCCCGCGTCTATACGACAGGGCCCAGGCTGCTGGTAAAGGCGGTGTAGCGTGACGCTTGGCAGCCCCTTGGCAGCCCCCTTGGCTTGAGAAGTTAATTTCTCGTCTAAGCCTTTTTTGGCCGTCGCGTCGCAGCGTGTGTTTACGCCGGGGCGCTGTTCGAGCGCTGCCTCTGTTTGGCACTCCCCCCCACCACCACCGCTAGTGTTATGCAAGATTTAAAGAGGAAAAAATAATTTTGGTTTAATTCTTCCCCCTCAAGGGGGTGACCACAAAAATCTCCTTTGTGTTTTTTTTTTTAAAACGTAGGGATAAGCAAGAAACGAGGGTTGCAGTGACTCAGCGGGCCATGGATTGAAGTTATTTGCTTGGCCAAGATGCGCGCGTCAAATTGCGCATATTTATGGTAACGTCCCGCTGCTGCAGAGCCCAAGTTTGTGAGCGGAAGGCGGGACCGCAAAATAAATAGCTGTGCTGTGCACCAACGTCTATGCTCCCCACCTTCACCAACCCACGCTGAGCAGCGTGGTCACGTGGCTAAATAACCCCCAAGACCGTTACGGCGTGGGGATGCCCTCATTCAGCAGTGGATTGAACATGATGCGTAGATATCCACGTGTGATTATGAAACTATATCCTATAGATGCATAAAACTAATTTCTACGTACACCATGGGTGCAAAATTTTATTTATTCGTGGAGCAAATCAAGAATCCAATCTGTGATAAGGCCATCGAACGGTGGCAGGAGTGAGTTCCTACTCCACCAACTCCAAATTGCATCACTGCTGAATCGATTTGACGCTTCCCTGTAAATGATGAGAAACTCATCGGACAAAGTACAGGCTGGAAACTAAACGAGAGCAATCGTCACGCACGCAAAGGGGGTGGTGTTTAGATGGCTTATTGTGACCAAAGCGCTGGTCCACCGGTCACGCCTTGCGTGTCACGTGACCTCGCCGTGCTGTCATTGTGTTTGTACCGCGAAATTGTGGCCATTTGGGACAGCAGCAGTAGCATAGCTTTCCGTGGTCGTAGACAGGTCATGGCGGCCAAAAGCTATAGGTCAAGTTTCATTTTGTTTAACCAGGGTGAGGACTCAAGAGACCAGGATATACAGTCCCCTTCGCAAGCGACCTGGGGCCTGACTGCCAGTAGTGGGGGGCGGGGGGTGGGGGGCGACAATTGCCATGAATCATCCCGGTTGAGGAATCGGCAGTGCAAATTTTCGAATTCGGGTGAAAATTCGGTCGGCCTGAGAAGGGCCCATGGCGTCGCCCAAGAAGGGACTTGCTGGCGCCCGAGTGCAACGGGAGCGTCGCTGTGTCTCCCCGGCGTTGCACGACGCAGGTTAAAGGAGGACGGCAGTGGCGGTGCCTACGACAAGGACTCGATGGCGATCATCAAGCTCAACAACACCACGGTGCTCTACCTGAAGGAGGTCACCAAGTTCCTCACGCTCGTGTGCATCCTTCGCGAGGACAGCTTCGAGAGGAAAGGTGAAGGGAAGCTCCCCCCCGCCCCCCCCCCCCGCGCTGGCTCCTCGCCCACGGCTGGACGCATGACGCACGCCCACTCAGCCCTTGCTACGCTTTATCGGCTTAAGTTCCACATTTATTTTGTTGGTATTTCCCCCCATCCCCCCCACTTGTTGTCCTTCCTTCCCCTGCACCTCCGATTAGCACGGTTAGCTATGTACGGTGTGAAAGAAGTTCAAGATAATACACACACCGCACCTCCTATTAGCACGGTTGGCTACGTCCGGTGCGAAAGAAGTTCCTCATGATGCACACACTGCACCTCCGATTAACACGGTTGGCTACGTCCGGTGCGAAAGAAGTTCATCATATGTATGTACATGCAACCAGGTGACAATTCAAGAGAGCAGGATGAGTGCATGGACCTGGGTCACCAAAATGACAAAGGACAAAGTCAGTCAAGCAGAACGACGAAGAAAATAGAAATCGGAGCAAAAACCACTCTTGTCATACATTGGTGAATTTTTTTTCAGTTTTATAGCCACATGAGATGCCGAAAACATTGCACGAACAGAAATCAACGTTGAAAAATAAGATTCCCTGCAGCGTGTATTTTACTGATCAAAGTACAATTACCATCGAGTTAAAGAAACATTAAACATATGTAGGGTGAATGTTGTACTGATATGTAAGCTGACCGGGATACATGTCGATTGCAAACTTTGAGAGAGTTATTGTTTGTAAGGAGGGTCACGATAACTCTTGTGAAGATGTTTAACATTCCAAAATTGGCCAAAATTAATTCATTACTTGGCTCGTCAATCATATGGGCCTAATCGACCCACTCCGCGATGTCACGCACTTGTGGCTGATGACGTCACATGCCGATGGTGAGTGTATCGGGCAGTCTGGGACAGTGTCTTGGGTGTCTCCAAAACGAGGCCCAATCTGTTTTTTTTACGGCCACAGTTTTCCCGTACCAGGGATCTCACCATGGCGTAGCAGTCCGCACACCGCACTTTGGCGGTCCAGAGTTCGCCGGTTTGATCCTATCTCCTGGTTGCAGCAGTTGAAACAATGAGGAAAGTTTTGTTAAAAAAAATCTCCAGCGACGCTTGTGTCCACTCAGCGTTATAAATGGGTACACCACGGTTAGTCTGTGATCGGCAGGTCGCGTGTGATTGGGGTTAATTGTGGGTACCCCAAACCCTTCCAAGGCTTCTAACCAGCGTGGAAGAGTAAGGGGGCTCCCAGGAGCTCCGTCTAGCGCGGAGGCCGTTCTGCCTGCAGTGACGTGAGCAAGAAATTGCAGGGCTGCACTTTTACCTTGACGGATTTTTTGTTTTTTTTTATATTAAAATTTCCCTGTAATAGCGAACGTGTGCACGTGTCATTTCCCTCCTCCCGTCCCCGTTGGCACCACCCAGGTCTCATCGACTACAACTTCCACTGCTTCCGCAAGGCAATCCAGGAGGTGTTCGAGGTGCGGCTCAACTCGCACCGGACAAACGCGCACGGCACGCCTGAACTGTCCGACGGGAAATCCTTTTCGCACAACGGCATCGTGGCGTGACCCCCTGACCCGGGCGGAGATATCCCGCGACGCGACCGCGCCACTCGCCCGGCCAGCGCCCTCGGGGTCCAGACCTTCCCTCCTCCTTTCTACGCCGCTGTCACCACCGCCCCATGGCGACGAATCATCGGGAGGAACAGCTGTAGCGTCTGCAACTTGCGCTTTGTAAAAACACCGTCACCGTTTTTCTTTGTTTTGTATCGAGGCTGCGTGTGGGTTCATTTTTGACTCCACGCTTCTTTTCTGTACCACCACCTGCGCTTGGAAAGGTGGGAGGGGGGGTGGTGGGGAGGGGTGGAGATGGGGGGGGGGGGGCGAATGAAACAGGAATAAGTTAAGGCAAAAATAGTGTAACTAAAAGAAAAGAAATCCGTAAGTATTTTGATTGTAAAAAGCGCACGCGACTCTTCACTATTTTTCTGTGCTGCATAACAACACAACTCACTGCTGTCGTTGAGAGTAAAACCTGTAAATTATTAAGTTTCTTTTTTTCCCCGTTTACATATACGCGTGTGTCATTTAGTTTTCTTCTTCCCTGCAACTCGGGGTTGTGAGGCTTGGCGGGTTTGCCGATGCCCCTGCTTGTACAGCGTCCTCGATCCAAAGCCGTGGGCCCCCACACACACAGGTGTGCGTGGTGCCTCGATCGTTCTCTTGCTGCCCCATGTCACACCGCAGGACACGGAGCGGTCAGCCCACTGCCCCCACGCGGCCATAGCCCGAGCGTGGACGTAATGGTGCGGGCCTCTCTGCCGAAGGGCTCCGCTAGAGTGCTCCTCCGGAGAGGTGTTTTGGCCTACTCTTCCTCGCTCCCCAGCAGAAAAGTATGGGGTGGGGGGGGGGGGAATCTTTTGTGCGTTTTTCTCGTGGCCCTGTGCCCATTGAGGAACGTGTGACCGCTGAGCGGTCAGCCTTGGGTCAGCCTCGGGTCGGGGTCGGGTCGGAAGTTGCAGAGGCTTAAAAAGCTGGGACACCCGCTTTAAGATGCTGACGCAAGCAGGGAGGGCCGATGCAACCCGTGTGCTACAAGCAGAGCTTGGCGAGCAGCATTTGCACCGTTGACGCATAATCGATCGCCTTTTAAAAATAAATGTCATTTGAAGCAGTAAGGACGGCGCGCATGTTAGCCGCTTTGCCGACAACCGGCCAATTGCGGAATATAAGAATAGCATTGAATGTTTTTTTAAGGTACAGTTTTTTGTCAGTGTTAGCTACTCTTGATGTGCAAGGTTACCTGTTTTAACATTGAATCGGGGCGCGATGTGACACCATGCATTTGGATGCAATTGGAGCGCCGAGCCAGCCCGGCACGGGTCGCCAGGCGCCACGCTATTTTTCCACTGCAGGAGCCATTTCCTTCACCGCTGACGTCATCCGTAATGAATGCATTTAGTTGCGCGTTACGACAATAACGAGATTAGCTCTGTGCCTGTGGCCCTTTTTTTTCCCCGAGCCAGATTCGGGTGTCTTGCGAGACACCCGGCGTTTTTTTATGGTTTAGGCACTGCCCTGGCTGCCCGAATAGTCAGCGGAAAAACACCCCGCAACTGTTGAGGAGTGCCCCGCTCGCCGGCAATGGCTTCAGCGTGCGAGTGGAAAAATCGAGCGTGACAATGCCCCATGCCCAGTCGCAACGTCGTGGTCGTCGTCTCTCCGAGGCAGAAGGGTCGTGGGTGAGGCTTCCGGCACCGGCTACCAGCCACGGTGGGGCAGAACTGTGGGGGGAGGGGGTGGGGTGGGGACGACCGTCCCTTTTGCGAGTGAACAGTGGAAAGCGGTGGAGGGAGTCGTAGACCATCGTAAGCGGCCAGCATGCCCGAAGGTTTTTTGCGTGCCCCTGTGTTGGGGTGTCCAAGGTTGCGGACACGGTGCCCCTTTGCGTTGGCGATTTTTTTTCTGCGCGCGCGGCCTGCAAGGCTGCCACGTTCTCGGGTGATCGCGTCGAGGCAAAGCAAAAAAAACGTGTCGGTGGTTTTGGTTGTGTGGGCACACCGCTTTAATTGAAGAAAGACAACGGAAAAAAAATGACACGTAGTCCTTTGTAGATACATACCCAGTTGGGTGATGTGTTTCCCAATTTCGGATTAGTACAAAATTTAATTGTGATTTACATACAAAGATTTGAATTCGACGTTTTACGATTGGTCCGGAAATGTGGCGTCCACGATAAGTCGTCACTGACTGTGGGCCGTTGTGTGCCGTGTGTTCCGCGCGGCGTTGCATGACGTCGTTTTAAAAGGAATCTTGAAACTCATCCCAAATACAGCGGTGCTATGAGTCTCGGGCTGTCTTGACGCAAGTTGTTCAAATTTTATTAAACGAACATCGACGAAAAAATCATTCAAAATCAGCAGCAGGACCCCAGCCATGTGACTGCAGGTGATAACGTCGACAAACGTGCACTATGCCGCATTGACGAACCTAGAGCCAACCTGACCGTGATGTTAAGTGACGTTTTCTCTCTAACTGACGCAGCTCCCGTTGGATAGCACAAGACGCACACATCTGCACAGTCCCCTTGCTGGTTTTTTTGACGGCAGTGTTTTTGTGATTTAAAATATTCATAAACCACGTGCGTTGTTTATTTTAGTCGACGGGAATGAAGATTCTCATGAATGACGATGACTGCGACTCTCCACCAATGACAGTGACTCTCCACCAATGACAGTGACTCTCCACCAATGACTGCGACTCTCCAATGACTGCGACTCTCCACCAGTGACGGCGACTCTCCACCAGTGACGGGGACTCCACCAGTGACGGGGACTCTCCACCAGTGATGGGGACTCCACCAATGACGGCGACTCTCCACCAATGAGTGAAGCGTGACTTGCTGGTGACAAACTAAACGAGTCCGAAGACTCAGACATTTTTAATATGATCAATGTATTAGAAAATCTGGTGGACTGAGGAAGACTAAAAATAGCATTTGGCTTACTGTATATGTATATAAAAAGGTTTACGGAGTGCACCGATTGGTTGACCAGACAAAATCGGTGGGAGGACTGTTGAATTTCTATTCCCCTCAAAGCAGCGTTTATATGCTCAGACTTAAACATTGAATAACTGAACGTGGACCTTATTCGACGAGATGAAGAGAATGACTGGATGACACCCACAGATGTTGCCATCGACTAAGGACTTCGGGCTGACTCGAATTAAACCTGATTAAATAAACACTGGGCTAGGTAGCAGTTGGTGTCTCGAGTTGATTGGCCGTTGTTCGCCAAGCCGGCGCACTATGGCCCGTGCACAGGGATGTTAGGGGTTGGCGGCTGCGATGCACGCGTGGTTTGTGAATCTCTTGTGGGCGAGTCTCGTGTGCGATTATTTATAGCTGCCTGGGGGCTTCGATGGGTTTCTGCCATCGACCCTTTCACTGGGAAAGAGTGGGAAACCGACAACGCCCGCGCACCGCGTTCGTACCCTCGCGGCAAACTGGCGCGACTTGTAAAGCTCAGTGCCGTGTAGGTTTTTCGCGTGTTGTTGCTGTATAGCTCTCCAATGTGTTTCTTTTTGGGGGCGCCCGACGTTTCGCTCCAACCCCCGCTGGAGCTTCTTCGGCAACTGAACTCGGCTTTTCGTGTCGAGCTGAATTGAGGGTTTGAGTTTCTCCAAGCTGTGGTTTTAAAGTTTTGTTTTCGTTCTTCATTGAGGTTTTGCTACTTGCGTTGTGTAGCCCCCGAGACGCGCACTGCTTCATTCGGTTCCCCAAGGAAGTTCCTGGGGTACCCCGAGCGAAACGTCGGACATTGCGCCGAACAGCACGTGGCGCGACCCGAAAAAACGCGTCGGGAGAGCTTTCAAACCATTGCACGTGGGCGACTAAAAACGTAAACTCAAAGAATATTTTTACATACACAAGTACAATCGCTGCGCCCGCCGTCTTCACGTTTGGTCGAGTGGCTAAACTGAAAGTTCCACCACTGATTTTTGCAGCCTGCACAGACTTTTGAGCCATAGATGCTCTGACCACTCTGAATGCCTTCAGAACCTCGGTGCACACGATCAAGTCTAAAGGCCAGTGCACAAAGGTGAGTCGTGTATCGTTCTCTCGAAGGTGATCAGCTATTTTTGTACCCATTTGATTCGCACACATACGAATGAGTAAATCTTCTAAACGGGTTGTCGTATTGTAATGATAATAATTATGCTTTAATAAATACGTTTGAAATCGCTTGCTGCGTGTCCTGGCGTTCATTTAACCGTGCAGGTGAGCGGTGCCTCTGTGTGTCTGCCGTGTCATTCTGACTGCACGGATGGAAATTGCTTACCGCGCCCATGCTTGTCGAGAAAGCGATTTGATTCGAAAGGAATCGAGCGATTCCTTTTTGTCTGCTGGCCCACATTAAACCGAATTGCTTTCCAGCGGTGGACAAATAGGTTGGTGCGTCGTGCGTGATGAGAGATGTGAGATGCATCTGGCACATTAGCTTAAAGGATTTAAGATCGTGCATGCGACCAGGCTTTCGAGAGCATATAACCACGTATAACAAAAAACTACACGCACATCAGCACAGCAATGGCCCTTCGTAGCACATAAAGGCGGCCCACTGCTTGCAACGGTGCCTATTGTATACTTCACCTTTTAAGGGGACACTGTTAATGGCTGGGTTGTTTTCTTTTTGTAGTGATTCGTGCACCATTGCCAATGCAGCATTGCCGAAATAATGTTTTGAATAAAGGTCAAGGACACGGTTCCTCTTTCATGGGGCATTAATTCCTCTAACGATGCGTTAATCATCGCATCTCTACAGGCGCTCGTGTGGTTAAACAATTGACTCCTGCCTTGGTAATAGAGGGCAAAATATTACCATCTATTAGCTTTTGATTTGTTACTGATATTTTTCAATGAAAACTTGTGAGTAATATGGATTTTACATTGGTGAGCTCTAACTTGGTTAAATAAGGATGCTGATAACGCCCACCCTAATGGGCTTTTCGGCATCAACCGCATCCCATCCACTGCAGGGTTGGAGGCACCCAAGGTCACGGGTCTCCGACTGCAACCATCCGTCTGTCGCTCCTGCGCACGAGTAGACCACGCCGCTCCATCTCCGCAGCTGACTTTTCTCGGCCGTTTTCTCCTTGGCCTGCGATTCCTTGATCAGTCTTGTCCATCAGCCATCATCCCTCCGAGTGATGCTTCTCGCTTAAGCCAGCTTTTTGTTTGTTAAGTCTATAGTGTCTAATTATGGTTTCTGTACTTACGTTTATACGTAATTTTAAACACGTGCCCTTCCCCCATGCTGCTTTGCACACTTCAGCGTGTATCCCTTTTGTCAGCGTGCATGTTTTGCATCCACGCGTAATAGCGGTCAGTAATAAAGCATCGGAAACTTCATTTTTTGAGACGCGTGGCTAAAATGTTGCATTTCGTGATCAAGTTTTTTTTCCATTGCGTATCTATCTGCTACTTCCTGTCCGCATCCTTAAAACCTTCACCATCCTTCCCCTCCCTCGCCTCGCCGGGCCTCTCTTTCCCTATCATCATCCTCCATTGACATCCCTTCCTATCCTCCCTCTCCCTACCATCACCCTCCCTTGCCATCCCTTCCCCTCCCCAACACTCAAACCCCATCCCTTTTCCCCATCGAGCTAATAACTAATTAAAAATGTGTAATTCTTGTAAAGCGCTTTGATAAAAGCGCTTCGTGAAATCCAAGATAAGTTCAGGTTTTCCCAACAGTACCGCAGGCTGCTCAGTGTCCTGACCCTGATTTTATCCCACCTTTAACTATTGTCCTCGGTGTGCGTTTGACGCATTTTGCAGTTGTTGTGTTCTTTCAACAAATGTTTATCTGGGTGGTAGCGGTATTGCCACGCGTGCCTTTAATCCAGCGCCGTGGAGGCAGCGAGGGTTGTTGGATCACGCACAAGTGTTGTGAAACTCCCCGTGGGAGTCGGGGTACCATACCCGGGCTCGCCAGAAGAAGGCAGTACAGCAAATTGCCTAATCGCCATCTGTTTGCATCTGTACGGGGATAGAGTGTTTCTCCCTCGCGTGCGTGGGGGTTTCTCTGGGTTTTCCGGTTTCCTCCCACTTGTATAATGAACGGACATTGGCTGAAAACATCTTTAAAACCCAAATGCAAGACCCTCCTGAAAGAGCCACATGCCTCAGTTTGGCGTTCCTGAATAAATAAGTAAATTATGATATTTAATTAGATTCAGCAGGGGGTTTCCGCTATTATATTCCTCTTAATCGCAGGGTAAACATTTGTGCATAATTAGAGGGCGTTTTGCAGATCCAACAGCTGCTGCGGGTAATAGGGCTGCAGAGCAGGGGAGTTCTGTAATGTTGCTGTGGTGATGTCATATCTGCTTAAATCACTCCCTTCTTAAAATGCATTTAATTCTCCACGAAATCTCCGAGTAAAATATGTTGTATTTTTGTTTTACGATATGTTTTATATAGATGTATGTGATGCGGCCCTTTGGTTTGCGAGCGCTTATTGCACCAATTTCCTCTAGGCTGGTATGCAGGGGGTCGTGGGTTCCATCCTGACCCTGACGCCTGCTGTATATTTGGAGTCTCCATCTCTCTCTCATCATCATCACGGTGGCTAGGAGATGTTAACTCCCTCGCCTGGTATACAGGAGGTTGTGGGTTGGATCCCCGACCCTGACGTCTTTATATTTGGAGTTTGCGTGTTCTCCCTATGGTCGAGTGGATTTTTCTCCGCGTCTCTCCGGTTTCCCCCACCACATTTAGAAAAATGTCCGTTTAGACTTTAGAGTATTTGGCAACCGCTATAAATTTCCACACGATAAGCCACTTCGTTGAGTTATCATTTGTGATGGCCAGGTCGCGTCTTTAAAAAAAAGAACTGGAATAAAACTTGATTTGAAGCTTTCGTGACTGCAGGAATTACTCTGTGGTTGTTTCGGTAAAGCCACGTAGAAAGAAAATAAATTAAATAATAAAGTACGACGTTTCTATTGCAACACAAGCGATCGTCATCAGGTAGAACTAAATTTGAGAGAGAGACAAAACACTGACACACAGACACAGAGACACAACATAGACACACAGAGACCCAATGCCTCTGTATCGAGGCCTTAAATAGAGGAGGGGGGGGGGGCATTGGGTCTCTGTGTCTATATTGTGTGTCTCTTTCTGTGTCTGTGTTGTCTCTCTCTGCTTGTGTGTCTGTCTGTCTATGTTGTCTCTCTCTGTGTGTCTGTGTTGTCTCTCTCTGCTTGTGTGTCTCTCTCTGATTGTGTGTCTGTCTGTGTGTCTATATTGTGTCTCTCTCTGCTTGTGTCTGTCTGTGTGTCTATGTTGCATGTCTCTCTCTGTGTGTCTATGTTGTCTCTCTCTGATTGTGTGTCTCTCTCTGATTGTGTGTCTGTCTGTGTGTCTATATAGTGTGTCTCTCTCTGATTGTGTGTCTGTGTTGTCTCTCTCTGATTGTGTGTTTGTTTGTGTGTCTATATTGTGTGTCTCTCTCTGTGTCGATGTTGTCTCTCTCTGATTGTGTGTCTGTCTGTGTGTCTATATTGTGTGTCTCTCTGTGTGTCTATGTTGTCTCTCCCTGTTTGTGTGTCTCTCTCTGTGTCTGTTGTCTCTCTCTGCTTGTGTGTCTGTCTGTGTGTCTATGTTGCGTGTCTCTCTCTGCGTCTATGTTGCGTGTCTCTCTCTGTGTCTATGTTGTCTCTCTCTGCTTGTGTGTCTCTCTCTGCTTGTGTGTCTGTCTGTGTGTCTATGTTGCGTGTCTCTCTGTGTGTCTGTTGTCTCTCTTTGCTTGTGTGTCTCTCTCTGTGTGTCTATGTTGTTTGTCTCTCTGTGTCTGTGTTGTCTCTCGCTGCTTGTGTGTCTGTCTGTGTGTCTATATTGTGTGTCTCTCTCTGTGTGTCTCTCTCTGTGTCTATGTTGTCTCTCTCTGCTTGTGTGTATCTCTCTGTGTCTGTGTTGTCTCTCTCTGCTTGTGTGTCTCTCTGTGTGTCTATGTTGTGTGTCTCTCTCTGTGTCGTCTCTCTCTGCTTGTGTCTCTCTGTGTGTCTATATTGTGTGTCTCTCTCTGTGTCTGTGTTGTCTCTCTCTGCTTGTGTGTCTGTCTGTGTGTCTATGTTGTATGTCTCTCTCTGTCTGTGTTGTCTCTCTCTGCTTGTGTGTCTGTCTGTGTGTCTATGTTGCGTGTCTCTCTCTGTGTCTATGGTGTCTCTCTCTGTGTGTCTCTCTCCGTGTGTCTCTGTGTGTCTCTCTCTGCTTGTGTGTCTGTCTGTGTCTATGGTGTGTCTCTCTCTGTGTCTGTGTTGTCTCTCTCTGCTTGTGTGTCTGTCTGTGTGTCTATATTGTATCTCTCTCTCTGTGTCTGTGTTGTCTCTCTCTGCTTGTGTGTCTGTCTGTGTGTCCATGTTGTGTGTCTCTCTCTGTGTCTGTGTTGTCTCTCTCTCTGCTTGTGTGTCTGTCTGTGTGTCTATGTTGCGTGTCTCTCTCTGTGTGTCTATGGTGTCTCTCTCTGTGTCTCTCTCTCTGTGTGTCTCTGTGTGTGTCTCTCTCTGCTTGTGTGTCTGTCTGTGTGTCTATGTTGTGTGTCTCTCTCTGTGTCTGTGTTGTCTCTCTCTGCTTGTGTGTCTGTGTGTCTATATTGTGTGTCTCTCTCTGTCTGTGTTGTCTCTCTCTGCTTGTGTGTCTGTCTGTGTGTCTATGTTGCGTGTCTCTCTCTGTGTGTCTATGTTGTCTCTCTCTGCTTGTGTGTATCTCTCTGTGTCTGTGTTGTCTCTCTCTGCTTGTGTGTCTGTCTGTGTGTCTATGTTGTGTGTCTCTCTCTGTGTCTGTGTTGTCTCTCTCTGCTTGTGTGTCTGTCTATGTTGCGTGTCTCTCTCTCTGTGTCTCTCTCTGATTGTGTCTGTCTGTGTGTCTATATTGTGTGTCTCTCTCTGTGTCTGTGTTGTCTCTCTCTGATTGTGTGTCCGTCTGTGTGTCTCCGTGTCTGTATTTTGTCTCGCTCTCAAAGTTAGTTCTACCTGATGACGGTTGCTTGTGTTGCAATCGAAACGTCGAATTCTATTATTTAATTTATTTTCTTTCTCCGTGACTTTACCGAAAGCACCAATGAGTAATAATCGGCATAGCTCAGTGGGCCTTACCTGGTAAAAAATAAAAAGTTTAGTTTTAGTATAAAGGAACTCAATTATGCAATCTCTATGAGGTCAATAGCGAAGGAGATTGGTCTCCACACTCGCAAGATTAACAACATTTAATAATTATCATCAGGCCTCGTGGTGGAATGTGCAAGTCTCTAACTGTGATCCACTCGTCTCTCTGTATAAGCTGTGAAAAAAAGGGCCATTAGTCCGACACGTCGCCTATCATATATGGTTCTATCTTATTGTAACGATAACACGCCTGTAAAGCCCTTAGCAGTGCCCCGCCTTATTAACAGACCAATTCAGACCTTCTTGGTCAACCCGTGCCCCTTATAAATCTCAACGTTCATCCTACAAAGCCCCATCACAAGGGAGAAACACAAAACTGAGACACAACATTTTGTTGTTATTGTTGTTGTTGTTGCCCGTATTGAAACGCCGTGTGGACCTGCAAACTCAGTTTCCCTGCACAAGAGCACGGAGTTGTGAACCCTGTGGGTTGACACGCGATGCAATGAAACAGTGTCACTCACAGTCGAGATCGATTGCTCATTAGCATAATGGGCGTGGCATGAGGGTAACGTCACCTCGCGAGTCCGGCACGCCGGCTCTTCGGTGGTTTCGGGTTCGTCGTCCCGTGCGTGTCTCGCATTTATTACTTTACGTTAACTTCGCCATAATTAAAGTGACGGCGATTCCCGGCCGTCGGTGGCTGCGTGTGTGAACCTCGTCAAGGAGTTTCGTTACGGAAGTCGGAGAGGCCCGGTTACCGTGGACGGATTGAGAGCGACTCCCGCGGGGTCCCGGGGAGACCGTCCTCGACTAGTTTCCCTGCCGGGGGGAGACGCCTCACCTCCCGCCGGGACTGCCCGCGCCGAAGCGTAGGCCTCACCGACACCGATCCTGCGCGTTGTTAATTACGTTAAAAAAACACATTTCCGTGTTTGACTTTTAACGTCTGCTGAGTTGGTGAGAGACAAAGAGGGCTTGTTTTTGTGGGGCTGTTATTATAATGTGTTATAATGCCGAATTTCGGAGTTTCCCTACGACAAACAGCAATGTTCAGCCCTGTCCCGCCTCGACATCGCGTTCCGTTCGCGACACCGATTTAAATATCGAATCCCTCGAAACGATCACTTTGCTTTTGCAAACTTCCACTCTGCATTTGATGACGTTCGGTCAAACTCGTTTACTGCGCATCGATTAGCGCGGTTGACAACGTACGGTGCGAAAGAAGTTCAACATATATCGGAATCTGAATACTTATACCGGAGGAATCCGATGAGCTATGAAGCTCTTCTTTTGCCACAGATGTCCAGTAGATGGATACATATGTACACGTCTCAGAAACGCGACGTGATTATCACGCGAATGTTTTCGAATCTACGTGCTCCTCTCTGTATCGAGTATATTTACATAATATTTATCCATTTACATCCTGTAATTGGCGTTATATAATCAGCATCATGTATTGAATCGTATAATATTGCGTAATATTGACTGTGTCGTGATCAAGTCTTGAGGTGGAGAATTGTTCTCGTTTGTGTTTTTGAAGACTACGTTTGATAATGACAAGAACCATTAAGCGTATCTGTAAATGAGGAGAAACCTCATCATAACTGAGAAGTCAATCTTTAAATTAAGAGAACCCTCATCACAGCAAAACAATCAAACGTGTAAATGACAGGTAACCCCATCATAACAGAGAGATCAGATCCGTAAATGATGAGAAACCTCGTCATATCAGATTCATCGGTTCGAGTCAAGCAACATACCAATGGGCCTGACTACGTTTTCAGTCGGTGTGTATTAAACTATTAATACAGTACCGTATACCAGTACCGGCTGGGTCACGTAGCCCGCATTCCCAGCCACCGCGTGCCCTAACAGCTTTTGTTCGACCGGATCGAGGGGGCTTAACAGTGAGCGGCACGGGCTAGAGAAGAGATGGAGTGGTGTGGTACAGGAGGACGTGGAGCTGAGTGGACTTGCCGATGACTGGTACCAGCGGTGTCAAGATCGGCCTCTGTGGAGGAGGCTCGTGAAGGACGCTACTGGGCAGTTGGAGGCAGTCGCCCTCCAACAACAACGGAGGGCGGAGGAGCGACGCTCATAACAACGCGTAAAGCACCGGGCGGATAAAGCACAGCAAGTTGGCATCGTAGGGGGCACAGGTGGTGCATCAGCCAGTCATCTCAGTCAGTCGACCCGTGCCACCTGGGTCTGCCCCGTGACCTCCTGCCGGCGGGCGTTCGACACTTAACGTGGCCTCAACGTGCACCTAGCCTGGCACAAGCGTCGTGGTGACGTCACCGCCACTTAGTGGCAAATGGCTTTTGTTTTGTACCAGCTGTGACATAGACCAGAAGAATGATAACGAACAGAGAAAAGGAAGCTAAAGCTAAACGGTGCGAGATACTTGGCACATTTTATTTACAGAGAGGCAGAAAGAGGAACAGATTAGCCGAGTACAAACCCGTGTCATCTCGTTTACCCCATGCAATACTGTACAGTATGGAATCACACATGTACTTTGAGGCTGATATAAATGCACCTGTGTATTTGTAGAGCGATTTTATCCACTGCTGGATGAGAGCCTCCCACGCCGTGCGGCTCGTCGGGGTAATTTTATCATACTTCACCGGACTGGTCAGTGCGGGATGGTTGAAAATCACTTGCATATTACCTATGTGGTTAGAACTACATCGCAGCATCTCCCCCCCTACTGTGACACGACTGCAGACTAGAATCGTCTGTAAAACATGGCGCCTTCTTTATGGCCTTGCACTATAAGAAGAGCATGAATACCACGTGTGTTAAACTTTTTATTTGATGGCAATAAGGATAGACGTGGGAGCATAGAAGTACATTACAGCAATTGATTTGTTTGTGCACCGCCACGTAGCCACTGCGCCACCCCCTGAAAAATGATAAAATTTACCATCGAGGAAGGTACCTTCATTCGCCTGGCTTTCCCAGCTTACCCTGTTTAAAAAGCCTTCTCTTTCCTAGCAAGCATGCCCTTGGCCAAACACTCCATACACTCCTGCTCTAGTCACAGTGCCACCACGAAAGTGCTTCGTTTTTGTTGTCGCTTAAGTAGACACCCACGTTGCATTGGCTTGCCCAGCTCACCTACCTACACCTGTTTGCTTTCCTTGCTCTCAGGGACCATGTCCTCGGCCACACACTCGTGCGTCATCTGCGGCGAGGTGGGGCTGTCGGCGTCCGAGGTGCAGATGCACTTATTCATCCACGCCGAGGTCTCCCCCTCGTGCCCATTCTGCTCCCTGTCGGGCGTCTCCCTCGACGAGCTCCACTTCCACATCGCCGTGGCGCACGCGGAGACGAGCGCGAGCGCTGGCGCGCCCTCGCCGTTGCCTCCGCCGCCGCCACCCGCCAGTCGGGAAAACGGAGCGCGGGGTGGGGCGGATGGCAGAGAGGCTGACGATGCGCTGAGTTCGGCTCGACCGGCACCTTCACAAGGCCCCTGGAAGTGTCGCAGTCCCAGCGGCGGCCAAAAGGCAACATCCTCGCCGGACGGTGCCGACACGGCCGACGGCGCTAAGCCAGTGGTCGCCGCACGAGCCGCGGACTCGACCCGTCCCCGTGGGGAGAAGTACGGGAGCTTCCCGGGCAGGCTCGAGGAATCCCGGAGTGAACGGTGGCATTTAGAGGGCGGCGTCTCTGAGTGTGGCCCCAAGGAGGCGGAGGCTCCGAGTCCCTCACGTTGCAGACGAAAAGGCGTGGAGGTGCGTTGCTGTGAGATCGTGGTTCGTGTGAAATTGTTATGGGAGTTGATGGCTTTGTTATCGACTCTGTTGTTTTTACGTGCGGCCTTTTTTGTCAACTCACTGGTTGATGAGGGCCTCGCCACGCCATGCGGCTCGTAGTTATTTTGATATCATACGTCACCCCACTGGTCAGTGCAGGTTGGTGAAGGCAGGAAGCATCGACGTCAGGACAAAATAAGTTCTTCTTTGTTTTTGCTGCATTGATCTCAGCTGCTCGCAACATAACCCCACAGCAGCCAACAACCAATTTGGCAAATTCTAAAATCACCATCAAATTATTCAAATCGCAGTTACACCCAGCAGCAATCATTGCCACCTACTCGCAGGTGCTGAGTCACTTTGTTGCACACATTTCATTTCATTTATTTGGTATAGCTTTGTGAGCCATTCGGCTCTTGAATCGGGTGCAACCGCAACAAACAAAAAAAAACATGAACAAGAAAACACCTTAAAGTAACTATGTGACTGTGCAAACAGAAAATCCAGGGAAAAAAAAAACAGCAAAATATTCCTGAAAAAGCACCATACACCAACACTGTGTGCAAAAATCCCAGTGGGATGCAAGTCAAACAACAACAACCACAATACAACTTAGATTACGGCCATCATTCTAACTCCGTACTACAACAAACAAACATGGCCAAACCAAAATAAAGCCATAAAAGCAATATAACAGTGATCATAGGAACTGTGACCGAATTTTCACAATAAACGACGTAACATGTAACACCAAACCCTAGAGCCACAGCTGGCTGCATGAGTCACTCCACAACAACAGGAGCATCAGTCGGAGTATCAAATTTTTCAATGCACCTTTAAGATCAGCACACTAAATCAAAATACAGCTAATACTTTGCAGCAGTCATCCGGAGCGAAACATTTTATTTTATTTTAGGCAACTGAATAGCAGTGGCAGCTAGGGGTGTACAACTCCTCTAGAGCAGTTTTGAATGAAGATCTCATAGGTAGTGATTCAAGTTGCAGTTTATTGGCAATAGCATTCCAGACCCTGGGAGCATCAATAGCAAAGGCCCTTCCTCCAGTTTTGTACGGCAATAGGGAATGTGAAGCTGGTAAATGAGCGAAGACCTGAGGTCAAATTTGTTATTTGAAACAGAGAGGAGATCCAGCAGGTAGTCTGCGGATTTTTTTGTAAGTACATCGTGAATAAATAAGATCTGGTGCACAAGCCGTCGAACATTAAGAGATGTTAAGTTTGACCCAATGTAGAGATCACAGTGGTGAGTCCTATATGGGCAGTTCAATGCAAATCTTAAGGCCGAGTGATAGATGGAATCAAGCTTCTTCAGTACAGTACTTGGGGCGGATTTATACACGATGTCACAGTAAATTTTGATTTAAAGCTTTCGTTACTGCAGGGATTCATATTCTTGGTTCTTTCGGTAAAGTCACGTAGAAGGGAAACAATAAAATAAAAATATAAAACAATAAAATTCTCACGACGTTTCGACTGCAGCACAAGCAATCATCATCAGGTGTGAAAACCACAGCAACAAAATTTGAAAAAAGTGGCGTTTTTTTAACGTTAGCACCACAGAGAGCGATTTGGCAGTTATTCAGATGGACAAGTCCATCTACGTTCGGAAAAGAGGAGGGGGGAGACGAAAATAATGGATGCGGTCTGAAAGCCACCGTAAGTGTGAACAATCAGTTAAGACCACCGTGCATTGATTGTTCACGTACGTCTCGTAGGACGTACGCGTGGAGTGCCCGTTCTGCGGGCTGAAGGAGTCGGGGGAACAGCAGATCCTGCAGCATTTGCAAAGTGTCCACGCAGATGCCATGGACACTCCTCAGAAGGCCGCGTCACGACCGCCAAGTCAAGGTACCGGAGGTTTAAAATGCCTATGACGCCGATGGCAGTCGTAATTAATACAAATGTGAACGTGCGATGCGCCGCACAGCATTCGCTCGCTCTCTAAGAGACGGATAGCGACTCGTAGGTGCCGGGAACCACAGACAAGCAGGAAGGGCAGCTATGCGGTGAGCCGGTGCCAACAAATTGCCTAAGATCTGCGGTCCTCTGTCTATAAAGGTGTTATCAGTCAATTAATAAGCATTTGCATGTGGGAAGAAATCGGAGCGGCCGGAGAAAACCCATGCATGCGAGGGGGAAACGCAATCCCAAACAGATGGACACAGGTGGAGTCCGCACTTTGCTCCACCGCGTTCTCGCCGGCGACCCAGTGTATGGCTCCTCCTTGACCCGCAGGGGAAGAGAGTTTGTCAACGTGTGTGTGCGACCCACCAACCTTCGCCGCCTCCACAGCGCTGGATCACGGGCGCGTGTCACCATTGTCCGGGCTCGCTGCTGCGGAACACTTCGACTTGTCTGCAACGATAGACCCCACCACTTCCCCCTGCGAGGAGATTTCCCTTCCTGTGTCTCGTGACATAGGACTCCATGACGCTGGAAAATGAAGCCCATGGCATGATAGGTAGGGGCGGTGACGTGGACCATTGGAAGCTCGTTTTGGCACTCCCTGCCGAGGTTTGTGGTCTGAATCAGGCAGGCTTCCCCCGGTAAATGATGCGGGGTGTATTAACCGAAAAAAATATGCGTGCATCTGCCTACACACGGTGGACGTTATAGATCCCACGACGTAGGCCATGTGTGCCGGCATCTTGGTCAAAACCTTCCAAATATTAGATATTTCTCGCAATGCCACGTAGCAACATTGTCCTCGGAGCTAACCTTGTGCCGCAAAAGGACATCTGCCACCAGGGGATCCCTCTCGGTCAAATTAACCCCCACGATCCCTCAACAGCACGGGGAGGTCCTCCATCCAGCAGTGGATTGACAAAGAGGCCCGTGCAAAGAGGCCGCTTATTTCCAGTGTCGGCGGAGAGTGTCTGGCGGCCGGCCATAGGGGGGTGCTTTCACAAGCGGACGCGTTGCCCCGCGGACGCGTCTCTGTAGGTGGGGAGCGGACCGTGGGCAGGGCCGCGTGTCCGCTTTGCGACGCCACCCTCTGCTCGGAACGGGAGCTGCAGCTGCACGTGGAACAGCATTTCTCCGGAGGTTCGTCACCGCTTCACCGGTCACTGATTTTTAGATGCGGAATCTGTTTTCGATTCCAAAAGCTGGCGTGGTAATCAATTATAATTTATCGAATTTTTTGTTTGTAACGATCGGACCAATTGGCACGCGAGAGCACGTGCGCATGCTTCTACGTGCGTGCGTCGGTGCGTGCGCGTGTACGTCCATGTGCGACAATGCGAGCTTGTGTACGCGCACGCGTGTGGGCTTTTGCACGTGCGAACGTGTGTTTGTTTGTGCATGTGCGCGCATGCGTGTCTACACTACACCCCCAGAGGGTGCAGTGTAGCGGTTAGCGCTACGCTCAGGCGGCCCGAGTTCGATTCCCGCTCACAGCCAACACCAGTGACGGTTATCTGAACCAGTCCTGGGCATCCCCTTGGTTGACTTGGCCTAAAATGAGTACCTGGTGTAGCGGTGGTGTAAAAACATCGCCACTGGGGAGGGCAAAGGCGGCAGGGCATGGTGCTGGCCACCCACCCCCTCGTGTTGCCGTGCCGGCCTTCGCAGCTACTCACTGACAGCACTTGCCCCCACAGTCTGTTGCAGGCTACATGGGGGATCTTTGCCTTTGTGCGCGTGCATGAAATGCGTGTGTAAACGTTCGTGAGCACTTTTGCATGCCTGTGTGAACACGTGTGTGTGTGTGTGCGTGCGTGCGTATGTCCCGGGATACAGGCGAGGCTGGCGTACTGGAGGATGAACTGCTGGCCGAGGCGCTGCAGAACGAGGAAGTCGTGCGGCGCCAGGAGGAAGACCGGCGAGAGAGCGAGGAGTTCCGTCGCCTGCAGGTGTGAACGAGCGCGGGCGTGAATCGCGGAGGCAGCGGCAGCACAGTGGGATACGGGGCGGGCCGCGCCGCCAGCCTTAAGCCCACTTCACCATTGCACACAATATGCTCGCCGCTAATGAACCACGGATACCTCGGTTGACCTCGACAAGGAGCATAAATCATCATCACGCAAAACTCCGGTCGTCCTCGCGGCGGCTTCAGGCCAACCATGGAACAAAGACGGTCACTGTACCGCGCGCTTTCAGATGCGCTTCCGTGGCTGTCTGGAACACTCTTCCTTCAAACAAAGCCACTGGAGCTGTGCACTTTTACATCGAGATTTAAAACCAATTTCTTTAAGAACTGTTTTTCGTGTTTAGTTTATTGTGCGTCCCCCACACTTTGGAAGAGCACGGCTACGTGCGGTGCGAAAGAAATGTTATATACGTAACTGATTTCTACTGGCCTACTTGACGAGACGTCGCATTGCCAGCATGGCAGAGAGGAAAGAATGGTGCCTGGCGTTTTGTTATAGTCTCATTTATTCCCCTCTGTTGGTAACTGCAGTGGTTGGCAGCCCATCCTATGCCACTCACCTGAAACCCGCCACTCTGGAAATTTAAACCTCATTTGAAAAAAACTACATCATAAACTTCAAAATAACCCCTCATTCATTAAGGAGTTAGGTACATAAAAATGTATGGGTGCTTCAAAAAAATGTTAACACTCACATGGGACTATCATTTAATGTGAAAACAGATAATACACTGTAACATGATAATAGCTTCAAAAAGCCAGTCTCCACTTGTTCGCCGTCGTTGTCAACGCGTGCCTGGAATCCTCTCCAGGTGGTCTCCAGAGCCTGGAGGCACAGTGTTAACATTTTTTTGAAGCAGCCTGTATATCCACATAAAGCCGAGAAATTTCCGGCAATCTGAAACACATTTCTCGCAATCTAAAAAATTATTTTGTTTCAGATTTATCCAAAATCGGAAGTGACCTAACTTCTATGACATCATCTGAGTGACGTCTCGTGGCATTCGGTGATGTCCCTGTTGTTAGCACGAAGGATGTATTTTTTATATTTGGACGTGGTTGAAATAATCCAAAATCGATCCGAAATTTTCAGGAAGTGCAATCCATCACTCAAATCACCAAACAATTCCCGATACGCATGTTTTCTGGAGGCACAAACGAAATCCATCTGGCGACTCCAGACGCCATCATTTTGCTTTCCAAACTCAACGTTGAGCCATAAACCCGGTCCGTTGAATTCTAAATTTGCATTCGCAAAAAGATTTGGTCAGTGAGGTGTTACTGTGCCGTCACTCCAATCGTGAATACGATACTGCCCGCGAAGGTCCGTGGGTCCCTTCCCTCTCGCCTGGATATCTGCGAAACCTCCTGGACATCTGTGGAAAAAGAGCTTTATAGCTCATCGAATTCCTCCGGTATAAATAAATATTCCAATTCCGGTCGACCCGGCCAAAGTGGGTACGTCGACCTCGCGGGGGGTGGGTGGGGGGGGGGGGGTGACGTGGGGCCGCGCCAGCGCGCCGTTGCCACCGCCGCCTCAACAAACCGCGCCGTTGTGCCCGCTCGCCGTTGTGCCCGCTCGCCGTTGTGCCCGCTCGCCGTTGTGCCCGCTCGCCGTTGCGCCGTGCGTCAGCGCGAGCACGGCATGGACGGGCGCGGGGGCTTCGCGCGCCAGGCCCAGCGCAGCCTGGAGAGAGACATGGAGCGCGGCGTCATCTCCCCGCTGGAGCTCCACGAGCGCCGGGCGCAGCTCCTGGAGGACCTCGCCGACGGCCGCGACAACGGCAACACTCGCACCGCCGGTGAGCGCCCGGCGACACCGCCGACGCTAAGCACGCGGCGTCCGGCGGCGGGGTAGGCCAGACAGAGGTTGACTGTGTAACCCCTTCTTACCTGGTAATATAAAACAAGGCACCGCGGTGGCGAGATGTGAACTGCCTCGCCTGGTATGCAGGAGGTCTTGGGTCCGATCCCGACCCTGACCGTGCTGTATATTTGGAGTTTGCGTGTTCTCTCCGTGGTCGCGTGGATTTTCCTCCGGGTCCTGCAGTTTTTCCCTCCACATCAGGCATTTAGAGTATTTGGCTGCTATACATTTCCACACGATAAGCCACTTCGTTGAGTTATCATTTGTGGCCAGGTCGCTTCTGAAAAAAAGCTATGTCGCTCAGTGGGCCTTACCTGGTAAAATATAGTACTTTTCTAATCAATTCTCATGCCCACGAACCATTGAATCGTCGATACAGTAAAACCTTGGATTGCGAGCATAATTCGTTCCGGAAACGTGTTTGTAATCCAAAGCACTCGTATATCAAAGCGAATTTCCCCATAATAAATCATGGAAACTCAGATGATTCGTTCCACAACCCAAAAATATTCATATAAAAATTATTAATACAAAATACCTTTTTATATTTTTATTATGTAAATTTAATATAAAGTAATCAAATGTATTAAATAAATTTAATCGTGGCTGGTGTGAGGGAGACGAGGGAGAAGAGGAGGAGGGTTATTGTGTAAGACGACTTTCACTTGCAGTACAGTTACTAAAGAACAGTCACTACACTTGGACACAAAATAAAAAAATGCTTAACACACACACGTGGTCACAACACTATAGTAAACAGTATACGCTCGCACGGATGTTGACTATACGAGTGAGGCACGCCGAGTGAGACCGAGCATGGGAGACGATGACCCACAATCCCGCAGCGAGAGAAAATAACCAACGGCTCAGTTGTGATCACGTGACGCTCAGCAGACAAAACGTATACTGTCCGTACTACTCGTATTGCAAGACCTCGCTCGTTTATCAAGTTAAAATTTCTATAAAAAAATGCTCGTCTTGCAAAACACTCGCAGACCAAGTTACTCGCAGTACAAGGTTTTAATTTATAATAATTGGTATATTTTTTACAGTTTATACGAATTATGAAACCTTCCCCGTTCCGATGACGTACGTTTTTCTTCTGATTACATTTTAAATGACGTATGTGTACATGTCCATCATTGGTACGGAACCGATGACGTACATGTACGTCATCAGAACGGAACTGTAAGAAAAAATCAAATAACTTTATCGGTACTGAGGCTCCCACAAGGACATGCGGAAGGGGGTGTGGCACAGTTTGGCGCCAGCTATCATAGAGTGCGGTCGTGTCGCTACAGTTCGATGCGGCGAGTACGGTGTCTTCAAGAAAACAACCGTGCTACGCCTCTCCAAATAAAATTAACGCTGAGCCGCTCGCATGTTCCGAGATTCGGCGGTGAACGGGACACCGCAGTCGGGTTACAGGAATGAACAAGACTTGAATGATTGGGGCAGAACGAACAAGACGGAACGACGCACGACGTTGAACACACGAGGAGGGGGGGCTGTTAGCCGGGCAACAATTCACCGATTTAAATCAACTCCTCCCGACGCACAGCACTCAACACGCTTGGGGGGTTAGGCATGGTGCCATCTCATTGTGCAGCTTGGAATGTATCATTAAGATGATTAATTAAATACTTCAAGCCTAGCGTTGTTAATGGGTGCACCACAGTCAGTCGAATTGGCAGGTCACATATGGTGGTTAATGCTTGGATGCTCCCACCTCTTCCAATACGTCCATTCAGCGTGGAAGAGTAGACCAAAATACCTCATTGAGAGGCTCGCAAGAGCTCTCTCCGGTGGTGGCCCTTCCACCAGCGATGACATGAGCACGCAATTGCAGGCCTGCAGCTTCATCGACCTTTTAAATCCCTCCCGAGTACAAGCGCGTGTTAAGAATCTACGCCCGCGTTAAGAATCTACGCGTACGCACGAACGCCTCTGGTCCTGTGCTAGAAGAAGCCTTTCCCTCCCCCTGCCGCCCGGCACTTGACCGCGCGCACTGCGGGGATCCCAGGCCTCACGGCGGCGCTCGCACGTGTCTACGGCACGGGCGCGGCGGTGCGGGACGTGGCGTGCGTGTGGCTCGCTGCCGACACGAGCCACTACCGGGGCGATGGCGGCGACCGGGGCTGGGGCTGCGGCTACAGGAACCTGCAGATGCTCATGTCGAGCCTGGCGCGACTCGACCGCTTCAGCTTCCTGGGGCTGCAAGGTGCAAACGTGGGCGTCTACCTCCTCCCCGCGCGCCCTGGAAATCTGATAGTCGAACAGTTTATTTATTTATTTACAGGGTGCCTATCGCTCGAGGCTCAAGATGTGGTTTTGGGAAGAAGAAAAAAAACGGCGACAGAATGAAATGATGTAGGCGGCGTTGGGCGTGCTATAAGGGTTGAGGAACGAGTGGCCGTGATCGAAGGGTAATTGGGGATCACGAGAGGGTATGGGGAAGGACGGGAAGGACTGGAGGAGCGAGGGGAGGGAAGAGAATGGGCAATGGAGAGTTAAAGTTGGGTTGCTTCCATAATTTTTTTGCCGTACTATATATCGGAATTTAAGTGCAGTGAATAAGGGTCATTGCCCGAAACGTCGCCTCGTATATTTGTCCTCTTTAGGCAATGTTTTAACAAAGCCGAAACAATAATGGTGCGTTAAACGCTTGCACGCGTGACGATGTAATTTCTAGATTTGAAGCTTTCGTGACTGCAAGGATCCATACTCTTTGGTTCTATTCGGTAAAGTCACGTAGGTAAAAAATAAAACAACAAAAATCACGACGTTTCGGCCACAACACAAGTGGCCTTCATCAGGTGAAGGGGACCGTACTGTCACGAGGACAGCGTTGGAGTGAAGACCTGGGCTGGACTGTCTTCACTCCAATGCTGTCCTCGTGACAGTACGGTCCCCTTCACCTGATGAAGGCCACTTGTGTTGTGGCCGAAACGTCGTGATTTTTGTTGTTTTATATTTTACCTACGTGACTTTACCGAATAGAACCAAAGAGTACGATGTAATTTGTTTGGCTATGTCGGGTGGTGGACGAGTGTACGGCACACTTTTGCTAGATCATTACATGGCCTAACCAGAAAAGCAAATGTGATGTTTCGTCGATTGACCTGGATAATGTGCAGACAGAACAAAGTTCCGCTTTATGTATGCGTCGTGGGTTTGTATACAGCTTAGTCCCACGAGGTTAAAGTTCATGCCGCTCCCCTCTCTGGCCTGGTTTGGCAGGCGGCGCCCGGATGCCGGGAATCCCGCGGCTGCAGGCGCTGGTGGAGGAGGCGTGGGAGCAGGGCTTCGACCCGCAGGGGGCCTCCAACTTCGCCGGGAAGCTGCGGGGCACGCGCGCCTGGATCGGCGCCACGGAGCTCTACGCCCTGCTCACCTCGCAGCGAGTGCGGTGTGTGCGGTGCGACCGGCAAAGGCCGGTTACACCGTGTTGTTTTATGTAGCTATGGGAGGGAAACCCATGCGGAGCAGGGGGAGAGAACATACAAACTCAACACAGAACGGCGCCCAAGTTGGGAATCGAACCCGGGCGATTCTTGCCGAGGCAACGGGCGTCACCGTTGCGCCAGCTTGCCGCCCTGCCGCCCTGCTTTTCCGTGTTGATTTGGGCGCCACGGTGGCAAGATGTTATCTCCCTCGCCTGGTATGGAGGAAGTCGCGAGTTCGATCCCGATCCTGACGATACCTGCTGTGTATTTGTAGTTTCCATGTACTCTCTCTCCCCGTTGTCATATGTATGTTTCTCAGGTTCCTCCAGTTTTTCCCTCCACATCACGCTTTTAGAGTATTTGACTGCTCTAAATTCCCACATGATGATAAGCCACCTCGTTGAGCCATCATTTGTGGCAGCCAGCTCGCTTCTGAATAAGAGCTATGTAGCTCAGTGGGCCTTACCTGCTAAAATAAAACAGTTTATAGTTTAGTTTGACGGTCTCCCATCTGCTCCACTGGTCCCGCGTGCGCAGCTGTCGTGTCGTCGACTTCCACCGCGCCACGGGGGAGGGCGGCACCCACCCGCTGCTCTTCGCGTGGGTCACGGATTACTTCCGGGGCAGGGGTCATGAGAGGGCGCCCCCGCCGGGTCAGCTCGTGGTGTCCACTCGGCTGCCTCCGCTCTACCTGCAGCATCAGGGTGAGACCTGGCGCGCAAACGAAAATTTGCCAGCGTTCACGAACGTTCGCTGGTGGTGATAATCATCATCATCATCGCCGCCGTCGCCACTTAATTCATTCCGCGCCACCGTCCCGTACATCTTGAGGCACGAGAGCAAAGGGCTTTTTGAGATAATTACTCACTGAGGAAGTCATTGTAGACGAAATACAATGTTTGCAAACAACGCAGTATCGACAATTTACACGTAACAAAATGGGAAAGTAAATATAATAACAAGCTACACTGTGCTCGGGCCTTCTCTGAATTGCCCACTTGGTACAGTTGAAGAGGAGTCGGAGGCTGTTTAAGCGCTTCTTTATTCTTTAAACCACAGCCACACTCGTTCCTAAAACCAACCCCAAACACGCGTTTAACAGCCCCTTTTTAACCCCTCCATCTCCGTCTCGCACGCCGAGTCCGTGTGACGTCAGTGCCCTTTAACCCTTGACCCCCGTCTAGTGTGTTCCCGTGCGTGTGATTGGTGTGTGCTATGCTGAGTACGGAGATTTCATGTCTGCATGGTGCGAGTGCGTGAGGATGGCTCGCAGATCCCCGACACAGTCACCAATAATATTAACGTTGCTGATGATGACGATGCAATTGATGCTGCTGCTGCTGTTGATGACGATGATGCCGTTTCTGAGGTTGTTGATATCGCTGCTATTTGTCGATGATGTTTTTGCTTAGCATTTTCACACTGCTGTGAACGAGAGCCCTCCTTAATCTTCTTGACCTTTCTGACCTTGCTGTGCAGGTCACAGCCGCACGGTGGTGGGGCTGGAGGAGAGGCGAGATGGCACTGTGTGGCTGCTAATCTTCGACCCGGCGCACAGCGCGCAGACAACGGACCGGCTACTCCGTGCCGCCACCGGTAACACCGCCGTGGCCACTGCCGCCGTGGCCACCGCAGCTCTCCGCCCGTTCCGCCGGCCCCTCGGGGCCTTGCGGCACCGCCAATACCAGGTTCTGGCGGCCGAAACGACGGAGCTCACCGACGCAGAGAGAGAGGTCAGTGCGTACGAGACGCATGGCCACACCCCCCCCCCTCCCTGACAGAAAAGAGGGCACGGCCTTATAGGGGAGTGGGCGGTCAGAGCGGATGCCCAGGGTGCAACGCTAGGAGGGGTGCCAAATATTTATTCAGTATAAAACCGGGGTGATAAAGCTTTACCTTATTGAGCACCAAATAGGATTGTTTTCATATCTTTGAAGGGTAACTACACATTAACACAGATCTCAAGTCACTTCTGTCACTGTGAGACGCCCTTGCAAACTATAAACGGTGTTGTTGCCAGGTCGAAAATATTCCCCCCCAGCACCCGATTAGTGCGGCTAAGGTGCTGGCAGTGGTGGACAAATATCGGTTGTGGGCCGCTTCGGAGCGTTAAGGCCTCGATTCCATCTCAAGCCGTAAGAAACGAGGCTCACCGGGCCGTAGATTCCTCGCCCCTTTCTCTTTTTTTGTACGCGACATAAAAGCGTGAAACGTATATTGGGCTACCCCTCCCTAAACCGTTGCCATCTCTCAACAAATAACAACGCCCAGGGTTACCACCAGCGGAATATTTTCAAGGGGCGATTCGTCACTCGTCGTCGCAGTCCGGTCGCAAATCACTCCACCGATTTCTCTCCATTGCCCGCATCCCTCGCTGCGCACTCCCATGCCCGGCACGTACCAATTAACTTCCCTCTCTCTGTGCCATCGTTGTATTCTTTGTTCTCCATACGCAGGCTCGTCGCACGGCTTCCCAGATTTTCATGGCCGAGAGGATTCCCTGAGACACGCTGGTTGGGGGACTGCGTGCCGGCCCGCTCCCTGCCGCCCCTATGAGCAGGGGGAGAACCCTCCAACCCTCCCGCCACCACTCGACACAGCCGAGGACGCCTTTGCCTCGCTTTGCTGCAAGAAGTCACGAAAGTTGACGAGACTAAAATGACGATGTCAGGATTTAGGACGGCCGTGGCGTCTGTGGGTAGATAGCCACAAATGCATTGCTGTTTGGATATTTGCCGCCTTTGTTCGCCAAACGTGTCTGGTGCCTTTTGTATATGGACAGGGTGGTCCAACATCGTCAAGTTAAGAACATTACAGTGGCTCGATTCATTGCCCTGCAGGCTGGGAGATCGTCGATTGAGGATCGGCCGCCAGGCTGATGGTGGCATGAGGTCGCGCTTTCTCACTTAACAGTGGGCCGGGTTAAGGCTGCCATCTTACACTCAAACATTACAGTGAGAGCTGCAGATATTCACCAAGTCTGCCCAGGGATTGATCACAGAATTTTTTAAAGCTTGCAATAAAGCGTTTTTATATTTTTAAAATATATTTTAAGTATGGTTGTGACTGTGCACAATGACGCCCGTGTGCCTATGCCAGGGTTCAGCCCGTCCTGTTAGTGTAGCCACACCACGTGATACTCATACCCAGCCCTGAGATGAGGAAAAGATTTAAAGTGGTGGATGATGTCTGATGACCGAGCAAAGCTGGTGGTAAATGATCATGATTAATGACCTCCGATTAGCAGGGTTCGCTACGTACAGTGCGAAATTTCAACATCCATACCTGCATTGTGAATGTTGTGTTGTGGGTTTACTCTCCAACACACCCGTGTGCTGTACTAGTACCGAATTGGCACGTTTTGTTTACCTTACTAATTGGCTGTGTCCGGTGGTTTAGGGGTTTAACGACACATTTACGCAATCTAGCCCAAAAAAACCTGTCTTATGAACCTACATAATCGATTCTCCTTCCTTGTTTCTCCTCTCATGTGGGCCTGACCTTCCTGCGCTTCTTCTACACTCACTCGTACTGGGCCATCATCTCCAACATCCAGTCCGTCGCATCCCCGACACACCACCTCGCTTCTCGGTCTGCCTGTCCCTTTACACCTTTTGATAATTGACGATTATGTTTCAGCGGTTTAGGGGAATTGAGACATCCCAGCATAGACGCTTGCTATGTCAAAAACATATCTTTGCTGATGACGATTTGTAAATTTCGTTGGTATTTGAATTCATAAAAGGAAGCTCGATTGCCATACCAGCCGTGCTAGATCTTGGCCCTGGCGAAGTCCCCATCGTTATCACCGTTGAGAGACGCTGTCATCACAAACGATTCACCCCCTCGTGCGTCGATGTAAAAATGTTTATTCCGGTGTTGCGTCGCTGGTTGTCACGATGGGATGCAAGGCGTGCACACGAGCGGGTGAATCGACGAGCGAGCTTCAAAATAATTAGGCCATTAATACTTTGTCATTGTGTGCACTACTGCGCTTGTCCGACGACAGTAACATTAGTGCCTGGAGGATTCCACCTCCCGCGTTGTAAAACAAAGGCAGGCAACGCTTCAAACGGAGCCTCGTGCATATGAAGCCGCCAGGTGAATGAAGACAAAAGAATCGACACGCTATCGTGGAGGCCTCTGGTACTCCACGGGACACGACATTGCACGCACGCAGCCAGTGTCGACAATCGCGCTCCTCCGACGCGTCGGGTAGGTAGAGTATTTTTTTTTGTAGTTTACTCGAGCGTGGGGGGCTCTCAGTTCTCGTCACTGTCCAGATCGGCGGGGTTAAAGGTCGGGTCCTCATCCTCATCGTCGTCTTCGTCAATGTCCAGGTCCTCCATGTCTTGGAAGAGCGACTCGTCCACCTCCACGTTGTCTCCTGCGCAGGGCGGGGGAGGGGTGCGGGCGCATGAATCCCACTGCTCACGGCTTCCGTGTAGCGCGGCAAGGAAGGAGGTGACTCGTGGCAACACCAGAAGCCACACCCGCACGCACGTGTACTATACAATGCGGATTTATATTGCATGGACATTTTCCCCACATCTCAAGGCACTGTACAGAAAGCTGAGCATGTTTGTTTTGTAGATAAAGAGGCGGTCAGAGTCTATCCGAGCCTGGGTCCTCGCGTGAGTCTTTACAAAACAATGTGAATTTACAGAGCAGCGTCTGAAGATGCTGGCTGGGGGAAAGGCGGCCCACAGAAAGCGGCCAAAACACCTCCCACGGAGCGAAGGCTGACTTGGAACTTAACATCAAGCACTGGGTGCGAGCGCACAGCCCGATCTGTGGGTCTTCCCTGCACCTCCGATTAGGGCAGGTGGCTACGTACGGTGTGAAAGCAGTTTGGCATACATTCGTACGCCTCGGGGTGCTGACTACCAGCGTTCCCATTTCTGCCGCACCACCCGGAGCAAATGAGTGTGTGAAATGAAAGTGGGTCCAAGACGCTGCCAAAAGGCACCGCCCTCGTACCTTCCTCCAGAAACTGCATGTCGGACGTGTCCAGGTTTCTGTCCGTCTCAAACAGCTGCTTCCCTGCGTTTCGAGAAAGAGAGATGGAAGTTGGCGCACGTGGGTCCATTCAAACATCAGCGGTTATACTCGAGGCTTATGCTAAAGCAGGGGTGGCAACCTACTTTCCATTCGTGATTATCCATCACTGCACAAGTGATCGTCCGTCACTGAAGCATATTAGCTGAACTAATTGTGCACGAGGCAAATATTTTCGACTCGACAACAACACACGCGTTCAAGTGACTTCTGTTAGCACAAGGGCCCCTCTGGGTAGATGGTCAATGCGCATGTTACTTTTCACTTTCAAAATTCATTGTGCTATACGTTGACGCTTCCACATCTGTGGTGCCTGCCTTCATCAACCAATGCTACGCTACATTCGTTTACTGAGCTAATACCGAATACAACATGTAATTGAGTCAAAATAAACACGATCTAACAGGCAGATATATACAGTAGACTCGATTATCCGCGTGCAGTTTATACGATTTATGGATTAACCGCGCACCTGAGATTGACAAATTAATTACTCGTGGATTTTCCCTTTAGCCCAAATTAATCGTCTAAAAACAGTTATACATGTTATTCTTGGAAATGTTTATTTTAAGTCACGTGCTTAAACCGAACAAATATGTGCTCCAGTTAATCCTAAATCCACGTGATCGCCTCTACAGTACAGTAGTTGCATATCTTTACAACAGTGGGCGGAGTTTGATTGATGTTGATTGGCGTGGCTCTGCTATCACCCACTTAGTGGCCCGAGTCTTCTGTGTGGGAGCAGGAAAGTTATCACGGAGCACATGCGTCGATCGTTAGTATTCGTTCTAAATCGAAATCGTCAGTTGTGCTTACAAAAACAGAAATACCTATATTAGTGATTTTTTGGGATAGAGATCTGCAGAAAATTTATATTTTTTGGTTATCTGCCATTTTTTATTATTCGCGGCCGTCCTCCCCGTCATTAGCGCTGCTAATCGAGTCTACTGTATACGCAACTTCTGTAATGAAGCGTCTCAGCATGACCATATTATTCAACTCGCAAAAATATAAAGATGTAACAGGTAAAGGTGCAGCCCTGCAATTGGTTGCTCATGCCACTGCTGGCAGAAGGGGCCTCCACTTGAGGGAGCTCTGGAGAGAGTACCCTGCTCTGATTAGCCTACTCACTGACGCTAGGCAGACAGTCCTGGGAGAGATCGGAGTACCCACACGCTCCCCGGCCACATGCGGCAGACGTATCGTGACGATACCTGAAAGCTTCGATTTCCCAATTTGCTCCTCCTCTCGCAGTTGTTTCTTCTTTTTCATTTCCAACCTCTCTTGGTCAAACTTCGCCTTCCAGGAAAGGAAGTTTTCGATCGTGACTGGTGTGCCATGGAAGGTTACCTAGGGCAACACACCGGGTGGGCGATCACGGTATAAGATGCTGTGCTGTGACCATGTACGTATTTTTCGAGCGCTCTCTGATGTGTCTTTTCGGGTTGCGCCGCGTGTCCTCCGATGTTTTGCTCCACACGTGCTGGAGCTGAAGAATCTCGCACCACTTGGGAGTGAAATGTCGGACATCGTGCTGAATAACAGGTGGCACAATCCGAAAACGCATCGGAGAGCTAGGCGGCACAACGGTGGAAACAAAATGACATTCCAAACATTACCCGCAAATTGCTCATTTGGAATATAAATAGCGATCAAATGCCTCCCCAAGTGGCAGGACCCTCTGGGAAAAGAGTAATGATACTCAGTGAGGCTTTCCTGGGTAAACAAGCGTGATAATAATATTAGGTTATGACGAGTACACCCAAACCGCAAGCTAAACTTAAAAACGAAACCAGGTAAGCCCCACCGAGCTGTGTCGCTTTTTGCAGAAATGACGTGGCCACAAATAATAGCCCAACGAAGTGGCTTATCATGTTCAAATTTATGGCAGCCAAATACTCGCAACGCATGCCTCTAAATGTGGAGGGAAAAACCGGAGGAGCCAGAGGACCCGGAAAAAAATCCACACGACCACGGGGAGAACATGCAAACTCCAAATATACAGGCGTTAGGGTCGGGATCGAACCCATGCCCCTCCTGCATACTAGGCAAGGTAATTAACATCTTGCCCCCCCTGCAACAAGTGGAAGAGGCGCTCCCGCTTGGCCACGGCATAGCTCAGCTCTCGTCCGTACCTTTTCGGCCTCCTCAGCCTCTCGCTGTTGCCGCTGCAGGTCCTCCTCTTTGCGCACTTTCATCTGATCAACGAGCTCATTGAGTCGCTCCTGTACGGCGGATGCGAAGGTGAAAATCATCGCCATGCCCAGGTTCTCCGTGGCCTTGGTATTGCACACGTGACACACGTGACACACACAAGCGCACCGTCAAATTTCGGGCACAGCACCCAATTTCTTGGTTGAGGCGACAAAAATCTTCGCAAACGTTCGACTGAAGAAAACGCGTCGGCAGCACAGCTCCACCAGGCTGTCTTTGCACAGCTTAGTTGTGCAGTAAAAACAAAGGTATTTTTGGGTCATCGTTGGCCCTGTTCAAGCACAGATGTGCCAGTGGACAAAGAGGTGGGAGGTTCTGGGTCATCACTGGCACTGTGCCAGCGCCGACGCCCCTACCTGCTCCTCCAGCAGCCGTGTGATGTCGGCGACATCTTCGTCCATCAGGTTCTCCTGGCCGACCACCTCGAAGAGCGGAGGTTCGTCGGGGTACTTTTCCACGTATGTGAACTTGAGCGTGACCTGCACATCTGCGCAACGCAGCGCAACCGACGAGATTACGCTGGGTGCGGCGCGGTGTGGGTGGCTGTGGTTGGTGGCAGTTGATTAAGAGGGTTGGTGGTGGCAGTTACGTAGGGTGTTGAGATAGTGGTGGTGATGGTGGTTGAGTCAGGTGTGGGAGGTGTGGGAGAGGTGGTGTTGAGTAGGCTATTGGGACGGTGGCAGTGGGTGGTATTGGTTGGATTGGTGATGCAGGTGGTTGGGTTGTGGTTTGGTGGTGGTGACTGGGTGAAGTTCTGGGACGGTGGTGTCACATGGCATAAGTGACGTTACTTCGCGCGAACGCATTCATTTTACAAAACGTAAATGGTCGAAAATCCAAAACATGATAAGTCTTGAAAAAAACTAAAGATTTGAAATCCACAACCCATCCCGAGTGCATTATGAGTAATGTGGTCATACCTTGATTGCTGTCGTCTCCGATGTCAGAAGTCAGTGTTATCGTGAAGGCTGGTGGTGCCACTGTCAACACTGCCAAAGGGTGACAATATTTGTTAGCATGTACCATAGATTTTCAGAGGTTTTTTCCATAATTTTACTCAAATGGTGCTATTGCCATCAATTATATTCCTATTCAAATTCATACAACGAGCTGCGCACCTCCTTTTGTCAGAGGACAGCCCTGTCAGATGATCCATATAACCACTCTACAAGTATATCCAAGGTCATTTAAGCAGGCCTCTATGTTCACACAAGAGGCACACATATTACTTGCATGTCAAGCAAACCAAACCATTTGGTTCTCAGAGCTGGAAATGGATACTTTTGTGTGTGTAACTCACTTAACTGAAACCCCGGCCCGATTTGAACCCATGACTTCGGTGGCCCTGGCTCATTATCGACAGGGCATTATCCCCAAGTCACCCAACCATCTCACCAATACCCACTCAATCGCCTTGACTGTTGCGTCACACTTAAGGAGAGCACTGTACGTAGCAACGTGCGAACTCTCGTTTAATCGCCTGGATTTGAACCCAGGATTTCAACGGTGCCGGCTGAGGATCGCCTAGCAGGGATCTCCATGCTACGAAGATCCCCAAAGACCCGTGCGTTACACGAGTGCCTGGCTAGGATTTCTGACAGCAGAGCCTGTTTCGACTTGCGTGTGACTACTATTAAGCACACGTGCATGCATTAAATACAAAAAATACTGCAACGATGCAGGCAAAGCGCTGAGATGTGTTTAATTACAGTGGGCTCGATTAAAGCAATTTTGCAGATCAAGAATTCAAGCAGCCTTTCATGAGACCCAAATGAATAATTGGTCTCGCACACACCCACACATTGATTTAACGTTGAATAATAAACATATAAATAGACCTCAATGGTTCATAATTTGAATAGCTTCTCACATTCAGAGGCATTAAATACATTTCAGTCAAATAACAGTACGTACTATAAATACGAATATAAATATGCTCATTATGGCACTAGCCCGAACAAGAAACAGTATTCCTAACTCTGGCATCAGCTGTTTGTGAGATTACTCTTCAAGCAAAGGTTACCAGTCAAATCTCCCGGCGTGACAGCTGCAAATACCACCGCCACTTCTTCCCAGTTTAAACAGGGTACCGTGTCCATACCGTGTCAACCCATATGGTATACCTGTACAAAGAGATTGAGTGTTCAGGTCCATACAGCGTACAGCCACTTCAATACGGGAAACATAAAAAAATAGGTGTTTCTCCCTTGTGATGGGACTTTGAGATTTATAAGGGGCACGGGGTGACCGATAAGGTCTGAATTGGTCTGTAATAAGGTAGGGGCACTGATAAGGGGTTGACAGGTATGCATGTACCACAGTTAATTGATCGTCAGGTCACGTATGGTGGGGTAAAATGTGGGCATTCCCATCTCTTTAATTTCTGGCGTGGAAGAGTAGGCAAAATACCATGTAGAAAAGAGCTCTACAGCTAGGAGATTCATCTGCCAGCAGTGGTGTAATAATAATTAAATTCAGAGAGCGCTTTTCATCGAGGATCTGAAAGCGTTGTACAGGACACAGCAGCAACTGAGCGCGTCTTGAGACATTTCATGGCTGCGTCTTTAAAAATCACTCGGGGTTTTTTTTTTCCTCAAGGAAAGGCGAAAATTCAAAACAGGTGTGACAAAAGAACCCACATAAATTGTAATCTGAATCCTGATACCACTGAATTGAGTCCGTTTATCTAAAAACACGGTACTTTAATGGCAAATTGTTCAGCCAGAAATTAAAATATTACTGCATTGCTAAAACACTCTCGTCACGCGCAATCACGCAACCACCCAGGCCCTATAACGTAATTACATGTCAAGATGACGGATTAAAGAGATAAATATATCGCAGTCGCATGCGCGTGGGGCTTGGTATGGAGATAAAAAAAACACACACACACGTGTATATGCAAGCGAAGATAGACCGGCCCTCACTCAAAACCTGGACAGGGCTCTGTGGAAGCAAACACTTACCCCGCACATCCCGATAAGCACGGTTGTCTACGTTCCGTGCGAAATAAGTTCAACAAACGTACACGACGCGTAGGAATTTCAGTCTCGGTTGTCTTAGTGGATCAATGGTCAAGAGCACTGAGCTCTGGCATGGCCAGGCTCCAAAGTTTGAATCCGCGCAGTTGGCCCGTCAGTAAGACGGCTTCACGAGCGTGGTGGGGGGGGGGAATTGTTTCTCTGAGCCCCGTGGTCAATCACCGCATGCAGTGAACTTGAAGCAAGTGGCACGGCGGCTGTGAACCAGAGACGCACCCTGACAGGGCTGACACCAGCAGACCACGCTTGGCTCACCGTCTCCGATACAGCCACTCGCCGAAACCTTCGGCGAGTGGGGATTTACAGCAGGAAGCCCCGGGGCTTGAGCCCAGCTTCTCGGCAGTGCTGGCTCAGTGAACCATGACAGAGCCGTCGTGAAACGGTAAAGTCGCCCACACACCCCGAGCAGTTCTGGCGCGGCACCCAGCACACTGCGCGCATCGTGAACCCCCGCTCGGGTTCTGACAACACCGAGGCCTCGTCGGCGAGCTCGCGCAGCCCCGGGCTCTCCTGCTTTCACCGCCCGTGACGGATCCGATCCCCCGGCCGTGCGGGTCAGGCAAGGCGAGGGCTCCGCACCTCGGCGCACCCGCAACCCACCCGAGAAGCAGTCCGGGTAGATTGACTCGAGCGCTTCCAGCTCGTTCCTCTGCTCCTCCTCGTAGTCCATCGCGGTCGACTTCGCCCGCCTAGTCCCCCATAGGCCGTACAATCGCGGCGCGTGGAAAGTGGAGGTGTTGGTGGTGTTGGTTGGTGTTGGAGGAGAGAGCGACACGTGGAGTCGACGCGCGACTGCTCGAGTCTGGCTCGCGGCGTCGCGATCGCGCGATCGGCAATCTTCAAAGGGGCCGCGTGGTGCCGCGGGACGTTCGCTGTGCCAGGCAAGGGCGAGCCTCGACTTATGAACATTCGACTTACGAACTTTCAGAGATACGAACTTTCAGAGATACGAACAAACCTGGTCCGTACGTCCAGGTTGCCTGTTCGGACCGAGAGTCATAAGTTTAACCGCCGCGCAATAGATGGCGGTGGTGGCATCTACATCTGCAGAACGTGAAGAACCAGTGGCATCTACATCGACAGAACAAGAAGAACCAGTGGCATCTACATCGACAGAACATGAAGAACCAGTGGCATCTACATCGACAGAACAAGAAGAACCAGTGGCATCTACATCGACAGAACATGAAGAACCAGTGGCATCTACATCGACAGAACATGAAGAACCAGTGGCATCTACATCGACAGAACAAGAAGAACCAGTGGCATCTACATCGACAGAACATGAAGAACCAGTGGCATCTACATCTACAGAACGTAAAGAACAAATGGCATCTACAGAACGTGATGGACCAGTGGCATCTACATCTGCAGAACGTGAAGAACCAGTAGCATCTACATCTGCAGAACGTGAAGAACTAGTATCTACATCTGCAGGACGTGAAGAACCAGTGACATCTACATCTACAGAACGTAAAGAACAAATGGCATGTACATCTGCAGAACATGAAGAACCAGTGGTATCTACATCTGCAGAACATGAAGAACCAGTGGTATCTACATCTGCAGAACGTGAAGAACCAGTGACATCTACATCTGCAGAACACGAAGAACCAGTGGCATCTACATCTGCAGAACATGAAGAACCAGTAGCATCTACATCTGCAGGACGTGAAGAACCAGTTGCATCTACATCTGCAGAACGTGAAGAACCAGTGGCATCTACATCTGCAGGACGTGAAGAACTAGTGGCATCTACATCTGCAGAACGTGAAGAACCAGTGGCATCTACATCTACAGAACGCGAATAACCAGTGGCATATACATCTGCAGAACGTGAATGACCAGTGGTATCTACATTTGCAGAACGTGAAGAACCAGTGACATCTACATCTGTAGAACGTGAAGAACCAGTGGCATCTACATCTGCAGAACATGAAAAACCAGTGGCTTCTACATCTGCAGAACATGAAGAACCAGTGGCATCTACATCTGCAGAACGTGAAGAACCAGTGGCATCTACATCTGCAGAACGTGAAGAACCAGTGGCATCTACATCTGCAGAACGTGAATGATCAGTGGCATCTACATCTGCAGAACGTGAAGAACCAGTGGCATCTACATCTGCAGAACGTGAAGAACCAGTGGCATCTACATCTGCAGAACGTGAAGAACCAGTGGCATCAATATCTGCAGAACGTGAATAACCAGTGGCATCTACATCGACAGAACATGAAGAACCAGTGGTATCTACATCTGCAGAACGTGAAGAACCAGTGACATCTACATCTGCAGAACACGAAGAACCAGTGGCATCTACATCTGCAGAACATGAAGAACCAGTAGCATCTACATCTGCAGGACGTGAAGAACCAGTTGCATCTACATCTGCAGAACGTGAAGAACCAGTGGCATCTACATCTGCAGGACGTGAAGAACTAGTGGCATCTACATCTGCAGAACGTGAAGAACCAGTGGCATCTACATCTGCAGAACATGAAAAACCAGTGGCTTCTACATCTGCAGAACATGAAGAACCAGTGGCATCTACATCTGCAGAACGTGAAGAACCAGTGGCATCTACATCTGCAGAACGTGAAGAACCAGTGGCATCTACATCTGCAGAACGTGAATGATCAGTGGCATCTACATCTGCAGAACGTGAAGAACCAGTGGCATCTACATCTGCAGAACGTGAAGAACCAGTGGCATCTACATCTGCAGAACGTGAAGAACCAGTGGCATCTACATCTGCAGAACGTGAAGAACCAGTGGCATCTACATCTGCAGAACGTGAAGAACCAGTGGCATCAATATCTGCAGAACGTGAATAACCAGTGGCATCTACATCGACAGAACATGAAGAACCAGTGGCATCTACATCTAGAGGAGATGATACAACTTGTAAAGCCATTCCCCCTGATTAGTGCACATGTCGTACAACGCGTTTGGAATCGGCAGGAGTAAAGTTGGACTTACGAACAAATCGACTTACTAACAGACCCCTGGAACCTAACTCGTTCGTAAGTAGAGGAGTGCCTGTACAACCAGTAGTACGTGTACAGTACATGCATATGAAGAGCTTGCAACCCACTGCTGGATGAGTGCCTCCCCAAGTTGTCGGTCACAATGGCGATCAGTCTGTTGTGAAGTGTGGTAGATCGACATCCAGCTGTACATGAATTAACAGAACGCTCGGCACATTCGTCAATAACACTGTGTGGTCTTAAACGTGAAACATACATCATAGGTGTTGTGTTGGTGTACAACATCACACCCATATGGCGAATATGGATCGCGATCCACTGGTGGATGTCGGGAGAAATGAAAACAAACACGAACATTAGCACACAACGCAACAATACAGGATTCATAAGAGGGTTGTTTTGGTTTGATCGCGTAAATATAAATGTGTCGTTAAACCCGCCACCACCCAACACAGCCAATTAGTAAGGTTTGTCACGTAAACAGAACATGCCAATTCTTTACTAATTCACAACATTTACAATCTGAGTACGACGTCTCGCCAGTAATTACAATTAGCATCATCAGGCGATAGCCAGATTTGTGGAGAAATCTTCCTGTTTCAGGATTGGTTACAACTGATGGCAAATAAAAATCCACGACTAAAAATGGTTAAATTAAAGTGATAATTTCTACCAATAGATGGCGTTAGTACTTTACATCTCTAGTACAGTACTCTATACTGTATTAAAGGGTTAAATCCAGATAATTGTTAGTCAAAGCTCTATGATCTGATGGACCGCGGATGCCGTTGAGATCCACCACATTGGATAATAGTTAAATTTCGATTTAAAGCTTTCGTGACTGCAAGGATTCATCTTCTTTGGTTCTTTCGGTAAAGTCACGTAGAATGAGAATAAAATAATAAATTGATAAAATAAAATAACACAATAATATTCTCACGACGTTTCGGCCACAACACAAGCGGCCTTCATCAGATGAAGGGGACGAGACTGTCTGGAGGACAGCGCTGGAGTGAGAAAGCCACGCTGAGATCACGACCTTTAAGCTGTGTGAGAAGAAACAAAGCGCCTTGACAAAGGAATTAGCATATAATTTAGCATTGAAATGGCTGAGTGATTAGCTTGTGACTGGTCACAGAAAAGGCTATGTTAAAGTTGAAGCATACACATCCGCAAAGGCACCCCTTGACAAAGTAATTAGCATAGAATTTAGCATTGAAATAGCTAAGTTAACATCCGCAAAGGCACCCCTTGACAAAGGAATTAGCATAGAATTTAGCAAAGTTGTGTATACTTTAACTTAGCTATTTCAATGCGAAATTCTATGCTAATTCCTTTGTCAAGGGGTGCCTTTGCAGATGTGTATGCTTTAACTTTAACATAACCTTTTCTGTGACCAGTCACAAGCTAATCACTCAGCCATTTCAATGCTAAATTATATGCTAATTCCTTTGTCAAGGCGCTTTGTTTCTTCTCACACAGCTTAAAGGTCGTGATCTCAGCGTGGCTTTCTCACTCCAGCGCTGTCCTCCAGACAGTCTCGTCCCCTTCATCTGATGAAGGCCGCTTGTGTTGTGGCCGAAACGTCGTGAGAATATTATTGTGTTATTTTATTTTATCAATTTATTATTTTATTCTCATTCTACGTGACTTTACCGAAAGAACCAAAGAAGATGGATAATAGTTGGTGTTTTGGCCATCACTGGCATTAACCAATACATAAACCATCACTGGTATAAACCAATGCATTGACCATCACAGGTATACACTAAATGTGTGAATTAGTGATGTGTACAATGAACACAATAGCAAATTTAGATCTGTCTATTTTCACAATCCTCATCGACACAATACGCCGATAAGTAACAGTGCCTCGGCATTCTTTAATGAACGATGCAGCTGTCAGATGTGGAAATATCTATGGCTAAGGATTAGCTGATTCTCTCTGTTGAGTTACTTGATTAATACTTTTAAACAAAATAGAAGGATAACATCCGATTACTTTTGGGAACCAATGACAGCTCTAAATAAGGGCGCCACTGTGGCTATGAGATGTTTACTACCTCGCCTGGTGTACAGGAGGTCGTGGTGTGTGCGTCATCACCACGGTGGCTAGGAGATGTTAACTACCTCGCCTGATATACAGGAGGTCGTGGTGTGTGCGTCTCTCTCATCATCACCACGGTGGCTAGGAGATGTTAACTACCTCGCCTGGTGTACAGGAGGTCGTGGTGTGTGCGTCTCTCTCATCATCATCACGGTGGCTAGGAGATGTTAACTACCTCGCCTGGTATACAGGAGGTCGTGAGTTCTATCCCGACTCTGACGCCTGCTGCATATTTGGAGTTTGTATTTTATCTCTCACTGTAGTCGTGTGGATTTTTCTCCGGGTCCTGCGGTTTTGTCCCTCCACATTTAGAAACATGCGTTTAGAGTATTATTGCTGACATAAATTTCCGCATAAGCCACTAAGTTGGGCTATCATTTCTGGCCAGGTCGCTTCTGAAAAAGAGCTATACAGCTTAGTGGGCTTTACCTGGTAAATTAAAACATTGTTTAGTTTACAACCATTTCAAAAGTCACGGACTGCGAGGTTTCAGTTTGGTGTTTTAACATCTTAACACCTGTTCTGTTGCCAGAAAAAAGGGGGAAAAGTTATTATCATATTTTGATATTGGCAAAGGAGGTCCCATGATGACTGCGATAAAGTTTATTTTAAAAAATCCGCAACCTTAAGACTCTACTGCCGCCTAGCGTCCAAAGGAACGACAGTGAAATTACATTCTTAGTGCCCGACATCACTTGGAGCCGAGATTTAGAGGCGCATTGGGGAACAATTTAATTTGTTATATCACCATTAGCAGACATTCCGAATATTGCCGCCAAGGACATGTGCCGAGGTGATGATATGTTAGTACAAACCCTCTGAAAAGCGTCGCATCAGTCTTATACCTGTCTACTTATACGGTTTACCCGTATTCTTGTAAAGGGAATTGTAGTTTTAAGGTCCATAAGGCCATTTCAATATGGGCAACAATGTTTTGTCTATTTGTTTGTATTTCTCCCTTGTGATGGGACTTTGTAGGATGAACGTTGAGATTTATAAGGGCACGGGGTGACCAATAAGGTCTGAGTTGGTCTGTAATAAAGTAGGGCATAAGGAGTTGATAAGGAGTTGATAAGGGGTTGACAGGTATGCAGCCTTACCTCCTAGGATCGCCACCGTTTCCACTGCAGACCCCAACCATATCAGAGTTTTCAAACAGCACCGGGGCCTGCTATTATCAGAACCGTGCGGTTCACGATAATGAAAGTTAAACACCGGTCCCGGCACTCGGTACGAAGCAATTGCTGGCAGCAGCCGAACGCCTGTGAATGAATACTCCGGGTCAAATCCCGAGAAGGTGGCAACCGCAGTAGGCCCATGGACGTGAATGGGTGAGGTGAGCGAGGTTGGGCGGTATGGGACCGTCCATAAATGACGTCACGCGATTTTGGACGATTTTTGACCCCCCTCCCTCCCTCCCTAGTCACACGGCGTCACAAAAAGTCAGATCCCTCCTCAAATATGACATCACAAAGCTCTGCCCTCCCCCCCAAAACATAAAACATGCTTCAAATCGCTTTAAACAATTGTCATTGTAGTGCGTATTTAATGTGGCGCTGCACTCTGATGTTGTAGGAGAAAACATTTATTAAAAAGTATATTTAATTAAGTAGAAGTGTTGTTTATATTTATTCAAAGTTGCGCATTTTGATGTGACGTCACATTTCTCAAAACCTCCCCCCCTCCCTCGTCACACATCGTCACAAATGTCGGACCCCACCCCCCCTAGGTGCGTGACATCATTTATGGGGTTTGCCACCTTTTCCTTCCAAAGACCAAGCCCTGCCTCGGTCAGCACTTGGGGCCTCTCCCATCAATACTCTGACGGCCTCCCGTGGTATAAGTTCAACACGGGGCCAGATTTCGGTCACCCGCAACGCAGGTGACGCCAATTCCCGTCGGGGGTGGTGTTGCTGGCTGTCGCGCTCAAAAGCGGACAAGTGGCAACAACCTCATACACATTATATATCGGTTCCAGTAACACAGTGGTTGTTGTGGTTGTTGTTGGTGGTGGGGGGAGCGGTGGTGCAGCGGTCAGCGCGATGCCGCGCTACGGAACCCGGCGACCCGGGTTCGATCGCCGCTCACGGCCAACACCGGTGACGATTATCGGAACCGGTCTTGGGCCTCCCCCCGAGGTCGACTCAGCCTCAAATGAGCACCTGGTGTGATGTGTTGGCAACGCCACGAGGGAGACAAAGGCGGCCGGGCGTGGTGCTGGCCACCCACCCCCCCCCCCCTCGTGTGCCACAGTGCCGACCTTCATAGTGTGCTCACTAACAGCACTTGCCCCGACAGTCTGTTAAGGCTACACGGGGGGATCTTTTTGCTTTGTTGTTGTTGCACAAGACTCCAACAAAAATCCATCAGGCAGGCAGCCAGCAACAAGCGGCGACTCAACAACCCACGGGGTTCAAATCGTGGTACGGTCACCGAACATGGAACACGCCCTGGGGGGGGGGGGGGGTGACGTCACCTCCCGCGAGGGTATCCGACGCGCTGGGTGCAGCAGGAGGATGACTTTCACGTGAACCCGCGACAGTGAGTGAGTGATATGAAGAAGACAACAATATGGGGGGTGGGGGGCGTTTTTCTCTTGCTGGCAATAAAACAAGGGGTGCTGAGATATTAAAACACCAAGTAGAAAGTTTAACACGTAGGCTTTCCAAAATACAGGGTTTTTTTGCTTGGGGGGGGGAGGGGTAGATAGCGTAAATATGCCCAAATTCTTTGGTTCTATTCGGTAAAGTCACGTAGGTAAAAAATAAAACAACGAAAATCACGACGTTTCGGCCACAACACAAGTGGCCTTCATCAGGCGAAGGGACCGTGCTGTCATGTAGGTATTTTTTTACCTACGTGACTTTACCGAATAGAACCAAAGAGTATGGATCCTTGCAGTCACGAAAGCTTCAAATCTAGAATATGCCCAGATTGTAAATGTTGTGGTTTGGCTCTCCAACACACAACCGGTGTTGCTGTACTAGTGACGAATTGGCACGTTCTGTTTACGTAACAAATCTTACTAAGTGGCTGTGTCGATCTAACTCCCCCCACCCAAGAAAACCAGCATTATGGATCAAATAGAAACCTTTTAAAAGGAATCAAGTTCGCATGAACCACACACGTTACTTGTGGTTAACACGCAAACAAACATGCTCTGATGATGATGATGATAATAATATATGATGCATACTATTTGGTTCTTTCGGTAAAGTCACGTAGGTGAAAAAATAAAAATAAACAATGTACATTTATTTATTTCTATTTATATATATATTTTTTTTTATTATTTTTTCACCTACGTGACTTTACCGAAAGAACCAAAGAAGATTAATCCTTGCAGTCACGAAAGCTTTAAATCGAAATTTAAAAGAGACAGCAGCTTCCTTTATGGTCAAGGCTCACCACCAGTGGCAGACCGGAAAACGACGATAATAGGCGAACAGTAAAGAATTAATTATACATTATTTGTAATGCTTTAGGCCCGACAGAAATAATTATAAATAATACGTAGGTATACAATTAAATAAATGTTATTTTATTTATACCGACGTGACTTTACCGAAAGAACCAAAGAGTATGGATTCCTGCAGTCACGAAAGCATCACATGTTTAATGATTTATGCCCATATCTAGAGTAATCGGGAGTAGCTTTGCCCCCCCGTATAAGTGATACTGGAAAGGAAATCGACGTTTTTTTTAAACGATCGAATGCCCGATTAATCGGGAACCGACCGATTTCTAAGGCTACACAGCTCGATCCATGCTTGATCCATGCTCGAACACATAGCCGAAAGAACGAAAGAAGATAGCCGTGATATTTAGAAGATATATTTAAAACTCATTCCTGTCCCGTCGAATCTGACGATTTGTGGATCGCACCATCATTTATAATCCATTCTGTCAGTCCTAAAAAAACGTTAAACATATTTTATTATTTATTCTGTCGGGCATAAATCACTAAACATAATTTATCATTCATTCTATCGGGCCTAAAACATTACACAAATGTGTAATTCATTCTGTCGGGCGTAAAGCATTAACACAAATTTAGAATTAATTCGGTCGGGCCTAAAGCATTACACACAATGTATCACTCTGTCGGGCCTAAATCAGTAAACATAATTTATAATTAATTTTGTCGTGCCTAAATCATTAACATAATTTATTACTCATTCTCTCGCGGATTCATTGTAGTCTCTGGTTCCAGCGCGCCTATTGGTTGGAGCGGCGGCGCACGCGCCGTAGGGGGGCGGCGGGGGTCGGGCGCGTCTGGACCAATGGGGACGCGCGGCCGTGCGCGTGCGGGCTGCGGAGTATAAAAGGCTCCGGCGTCCCGCCCCGTGCCGGACGGAGCTCTCAGTCTGGGGGTCGCGGGAGCTGTATCTAGCAGGTAACAGCAGCAGCAAGCAACAGCAGCAAGCAGCAGCAAGCAACAGCAAGCAGCAGCAAGCAACAGCAAGCAGCAGCAAGCCAACAAGGCAGCGACGGAATTATATTCCAGGTATGCGGAAAGGTGTCTGTGAAACAACGAGGTCAAATATGTAACGCAAACATATTTTACGAAAATAATTACGTAATTTTATTTTTGTGTGTTAAAGTCAAACGCATTTTGACTTCGTTGTGCGTTCGTCTAAATGAATGGGTGTTGCATGGGAGGCTGTGTATGTGCGCGCGTTGTATGTATGTAGCGGGGAGCGGTGGTGTAGCGGTTAGCGCTACGCTGCACTACGACACCTGGCGACCCGGGTTCGATTCAGGCTAACGGCCAACACCAGTGACGATTATCTGAACCGGTCCTGGGGCCTCCCCTAGGTCGACTCGGCCTCAAAATGAGTACAAAGGCGGCCGGGCGTGGTGTTGGCCATCCCCCACCCCCTCGTGTGCAGTGCCGGGGCCTTCATAGGTACACTCGCTTACGGCACTTGCCCCCACAGTCTGTTACAGGCTCTACGAGAGGTGTCTTTGGGTTTGTGTGTGTGTATATATTGGACCTCTTTCGCACCGTACCCTGGGGGGGTGGGTGCTGCATTCATTCATTCGCTGCAGTGAACGGTGACCTCGCCGCTGACTCGTGCCCGGAAGCGCCGTCACAATCTCAGAAGGTCCACCAGGCGCCGGCTCCCGTCGTCATCATCGAGCATTCGTGAATTATATACATTCACGATTGTGGGGATAATTAAAAAAACTAAAAATGTGCAGCCCGTGGCGGTCATGTTTGGTGTGTTGAGTGGCATAGGAGGGCACACTGTATACAGTACATCACGAGCCACTGATGTTGGCCGTGGCCGGGAATTGAACTGTGGGGTTAGCCGGCTTTGGTGGCTGAGCAGTGCAGTATACAATTACCGTAATTTAACAGTCTATAAATACTATACTGCAATGTGCAGTCTATAAAGACTGTACTGCAACAATGTACAGTCTATAAATACTATACTGCAATGTACAGTCTAACAGTCATTAATACTACTGCCATGTGCAGTCTATAAAGACTGTACTGCAACAATGTGCAGTCTATAATAATAATAGGGTTTTTCCCCTTTTTCAACAAAACTGAAACCTTTTTACAAGGATTCATGTCTGCAATAACCACAATACCTGCAGTCAAAATGCAAACAAAAAACATACTATGATAATATATGCATTGTCCTTGAAACTGATTGGTCCACACCAAGGGGGGACGGCTTTCTTTTGAGCCTCGACCCAATTGGTGCTCGACCAGTTGACCCCAAAAGACTACGTCAACAACGTGCAGTCTATAAAGACTGTACGTCAACAACGTGCAGTCTATAAAGACTGTACGTCAACATCGTGCAGTCTATAAAGACTGTACGTCAACATCGTGCAGTCTATAAAGACTGTACGTCAACATCGTGCAGTCTATAAAGACTGTACGTCAACATCGTGCAGTCTATAAAGACTGTACGTCAACATCGTGCAGTCTATAAAGACTGTACGTCAACATCGTGCAGTCTATAAAGACTGTACGTCAACATCGTGCAGTCTATAAAGACTGTACGTCAACAACGTGTAGTCTATAAAGACTGTACTGCCATGTGCAGTCTATAAAGACTGTACTGCCATGTGCAGTCTATAAAGACTGTACGTCAACGTGCAGTCTATAAATACTGCACATGGCAGTAGTCTATAAAGACTGTACTGCCATGTGCAGTCTATAAAGACTGCACATGGCAGTACAGTCTATAAAGACTACGTCAACAACGTGCAGTCTATAAAGACTATACTGCCATATGCAGTCTATAAAGACTGCACATGGCAGTACAGTCTATAAAGACTACGTCAACAACGTACAGTCTATAAAGACTGCACATGGCAGTACAGTCTATAAAGACTACGTCAACAACGTACAGTCTATAAAGACTGCACATGGCAGTACAGTCTATATAGACTGTACGTCAACAACGTGCAGTGTTTCGCCTTGCTCGATCATCGTTGCCGAATGTAGTCCAACCAGTTATCCGACAAATGGAACAAAATATTCGAGTGTCCATTTCGTTATTTAACCCTTTAATTATCCACGTTTCTCAACTATCAAATATCAATAATGTCACGTACGGCACGATGTTTTGATATTTACCCAATGTATTTTAGATTTCCGGCAATATCGAATTACACTAACTTATTGACAACCGTGTATCATAATTATCGAAGCAATACATTAATTTAAAAAAATAAACGCATCCTCAATTCTCGACAGCATGAAAGTATAAAATCAAGAGATTATTTTAAAAAAACATGTTCAGTCACCGAACGTGTATGATAAATATTACAATGTTGTGGATGTTCCCACTGATGTCTGCTTTGACTAGCCCCCGCCCTTCCCCCAGATGTCCCAACGTTGGTCTCGACAAGGATTGCCTCCAGGCTGGTGGACACAGAGACCCTTCCCGTGCCGCTTTCTAGTTCACGACCGCGCTGAATTATTTTGGCGTGGTTCTTAATGTCATACCTGCCACAACCCCCTTATATAGTGCCCTCCCTACCTCATTACAGACCAATTCGGACCTTATTGGTCAGCCCCGTGCCCCTTGTAAATCTCAACGTTCATCTTTACAAAGTCCCATCACAAGAGAGAAACACAAACAAATAGACACAACATTTTGGTTGTTGCCCGTATTGAAACGGCTGTGCGCCGTATAAACCTGAACTCAATTCCCCTGTGCAACAATACGGGTTAAAGCCTGTGCCGCATTATCCTCGTAGCAAAAGTAGCTACTGGTGTAGCTATTACATATGTAGTAGCTACTACATATGTAGTAGCTACTACATATGTAGCAGCTACTACATATGATGCTACGGTCCCCGCACTTTCAAGGGCCCCGCGCTAAATGCTTTCAAGCTATCAATTCCGGTTCAGTGCACTTGCTCTATTACTGTAGTACTATACTGCCTAAAGCTTTTATGAACGACTGGTTGTTTAAGGTTGGCGATTTGTCGTATTATCTGGCTGTATAGAAAATGAAGAAAAACAATTACTTTACTATGCAAGTAAACCATTTGTGTTTTAATATTTGTGGGTTTTTCAAATTTAGGGCCCCATTATAACATATGCTACAGGCCCTGCGCTAGCTTAATCCGTCACTGGGTAAACCGTGTTTAGTGTAGTGTATAGTGTAGTGTAGAGTGGAGTGTTTAGTGCAGTGTATAGTAGTGTATTCATTCCTGTCAACCCCTTATCAGTGCCTACCTTATTTCAGACCGGTTCAGACCTTATTGGTTTCCCCCGTTTCCCTTATACATCTCAAGGTTCATCCTACAAAGTCCCATCACAAGGGAGAAACTAACAAATAGACAATATTTTTTTTTGCCCGTATTGAAATGGATGTAGGCCGTATGGACCTGAACTCCACTTCCCTGTACAATACGGCTAAACCTTATGGGTTGACGAGTATGTAATGTTTTTTTTTTTAAATACACGTTTTTTAAATAATCGAGGTATACATTCATAACGTTTATGAAACATTGTTGAAAATTAAATATAAAAATATATCTGACTACAGATATGCCGTTAGTAATGGCTCAGAATGGACAACGTTTTCCCTTTACCATGTCGTTGAATGGAATACACATTCAAATCTTTTTGTGGGAGGAAAAAAAATGGTATTACGCTATTTGATTGACCAAAAACTTTACTGTGCGATTTGGGCAAGAAATAATCGCGTTAATGACTGCAGTTGTCCACTCATCACTTGGCAGTGTCACTGTAAGTGGATGACTGCATGTGTTCTGTAATTTGTAAATCAATGTTATTTTTTTAACTAGCGCGAGCTTATTTAACGAATGCAAGGTTACGAGGAAGAATAGATTTTTGGGTCCGATCGCTGCGTGAGTAAAATGCCAATAACGTGCGTCGTGCCCCCTCCCTCCACCTGACGCAGCCAAAGAAGGTTGTCACGTGATGAACACACGTGTGCCCGTTGGATTCTGACTCGAGCTGCATGAACACCGGTGCACGTTGGAGAGCAAGCCACATACCCCTTTTAAGAAGTGTTGCGAAACGTCGTACTCAGATTGTAAATGTTGTGGCTTTGCTCTACAACACACTACTGGAATTGCTGTACTACTAATAAATTGGTATGTTCCGTTTACGTGACAAACCTTACTAATTGGCTGTGGCGGGTTTAACAACACATTTTTATTTATGCGATTGAACCCAAAATCCTGCATTATGGAAGTGTTATGTTCACGTTACAACTTTATTTCACTGGTCTTATCGGATGGAGGAGGGGTGTACAACAAAACGTTTTTACTGCCCAGTGAACCTGACCCAAATTAAAAAAAACATAAATTATAATTATGAATCGTTACATGGGTCACGAAAGCCTGCGTGGTTAAATTTTAACACGCGCTTTAAACCTGTGGGTTGAGCAAAATGTTTTTCCCCCCATCTCGTAGTTAGATCGGCACGTTTGTCATGAGGAATGGGATGCGGGTCCCTTTTTATGGTTCAGTGACCCCGAAAGTCCAGTGCAGCAGCAAAGCAGTAGCGCTCTTGTTCTCGCTGTGTTGCACATGAGTTTTCTAGCCGAGGATTGAGGAAATGCACCACGGAGATGAACTTTAAAACGAGGACTGTTTAAAATCGGTTGTTCGTTTTTGCATTACCGGTAATCGCATGAAATACAAAACCCCGGTAAAGACTGCTAACTGGTGTGCCGCACATGTACAAATATCTAGCTATATATATGCACACGCATGTTTTTTGTTATTGAAAGACAAAGGCGTCTCGCTTTTGGTGTGATGGTTTTGCAAATTGGACTTGCAAAGCAGAATGCGCCTTCGATCTTCCCCCACCTCTGCCACCCCAGTAGTCTTATCGGCAGGTCATTGTGTGGAGGGGTAAAGTGTTAGTATTCCCATCCCTGTCAGCCTAGAAGAGTTGGTCTGAATACTGTGGAGAGTTCTTTCTAGTGGATACAATTTCTTAAGCAGAGACATGAGTATTTAATTTGGCAATAGGTGTGTAAGCAGGATGAAATATGTGGTAGGTAGGAACAGCTACATTGTACAGCCCTTTTGTTCAATCCATGGCTGGACGAGGGTCTCTCCACGACTTACAGATCGCAGGGGTTATTTAGTCCATACTTCACCACGCTGGTCAGTGCGGGTCAGAACGGGCCATACAAACGTATAACAATGCAATGCCCGGTCCACAACTCCGAAGGAGACTTCGCAGTGATATGCACTCCGCTGCTCCTGGCGCGGTTGTCTGGCTTGACCACCTGAATGTGAAATTGTCGTCGTTGCTCTGCATCTACATCAGCTATTCGAAAGAAGAGGAAGAGGGCGAATGGTATAAACTCGAGTGCATGGAAGTGCAGGTCAGTACCACAATGGGTTTTGCCGCACTGCCCTTTGCCGCCCACCGTATTGCCCCACAGCAGCCTATGACAACCTGCAGCATGATGGGGTAAGTAAATGGACACACGGGGAGAAGGCCAATAAAGTATGAAGGTACACAAGTACGCTAGAAAGTATTTGGAAGGTGGGTAGAACGATAGACTATTAAACGGGGCGAGCACCCGTGCTGGTGTAATGCCTCGGGTAGCTGAAGTAGTGGTTGAATTCAAATGAAGTCTAAAGTGACTGTTGGTCGTGGGATATAAGCAAAAGAAAAACCGAATCTTCATCAATTAATGCCGCCTTTTATCATTAACACAGAGCAGGCTGCTGTTTCGGTAAATGGTCCTTGTTCAGAGCAGACGGCAGACAGAATTTTGAATTCTAACGAGAATCGCACTTTACACACCATAGGGCACTGAAAATGTCAAAGAAAGTTGGTACGTTAATGGTTCTTCTGAGGAAAAAGAATAGTAACAATGAAGAAACCCTTCCAAAAAGGTCGGCCAGTAATTGATGAAATAAAAAAAATATGTTAAAATTGCAAAACTACATCATGCTGTGCTGACTTAGCAGGATACTGATTTAAAGGACATGGTGCTGACTTGGTGAGCAGCAGGATATTGAATTAGAGGTCATTGCACTGACAATAAGTGCAAGGCACAGACTTACAGGGCATGCTGTGGACTTGAGGCATGGCTCTGATTTAAAGGGCATGGTGCCAGGTTGGAAAGTATGGCGCTTGCTGAGAGAAGCATAACGGTTGCTTAGAGACGTGTGGTGTGTGCGCTGCGCATACATTTACGACACCTTTCATTGGGCTTTTTATACACAACCCATCTTAATAGTCATTGTGTAACGATCTGCTGCATGTGTGTGGAAGCGTCGCGAGACGCCGCGTCGCGATACACTCAACCAACGGTGGGGAACCGACAGATGCAACCCATGGCTTAATTCAACACAGCCCACCACCACCGCATAATCGTCATAACCCCCGTACCTTCAATTAGCACGGTTGGCATACATATATACATGAATACGTTATGCCAGCCAGCCCACAAAACGACACTTATCCGTCACTGGCAAGCTTTCTAGCCGCACGAATTGGGTTTGAGAGAGGAATATATACTCCCCGGCGAGAACACTGTCTTTCGAATTCACTTCACAGGGATGAAGCGCACTGTGCTGTGAATCCGGCGACCTGATTTCTATTCCTGGCGACGGATAACATAAGCGGTGTGTGAACGATATCCTAATCGGTCCTTGCCCCTCCCCTTCACTAACGCGCAATGACCAGTGTGGCGAAGTACGGTCATCAACCTTCATCGAGGAGTGGACTGACAAAATCCTCTAGATTACATACATTGCAGACGCTTCAGAATTGACCAAGGGCGTTTGTCAAAGTGTGGGGCCCCTCCCAAAGGGGAGGGTGTTTTGAAAGTTCCGAAAAGAAAATGTTTCTCACCCCCCCCCCCCTGGAGTACACGGACGGGCACCCGCTGCCGTCGGCGGCGTTGTCGCAACTCGAGGGGATTCAAGCGGCCGCTGGCGAGGTGGCGAGGTTGTTTGGGGATAACGTAATCTCGCCACTGTGCCCGCACCACTGAGATCCCGCAATCAAATACAGGTTTAAATTTAAATCGGCTTCTCAAGCTTGGTGAGTTCATTGTCGCTGCCTGGTTGGTCACCAAGAAAAACTCGGTTAAAGTAAAATTTGAGTTTGGACAATTTGGCGTAATCCGACTCGGAATTACAAGCTTTGTTTTCATAAAATAATAATAGGGGGTTTCCCCTTTTTTCTGGCAACAAAACTGAAACCTTTTTGCAAGGATTCATGTCTGCATTAACCACAATACCTGCAGTCAAAATGCAAACAAAAAACACTGATAATATATGCATTGTCCTTGAAACTGATAGGTCCACACCAAGGGACGGCTTTCTTTTGAGCCTCGACCCAATTGGTGCTCGACCAGATGACGCCAAAAGGCGTAATTTCAGTGAGCAGCGGATACGTTTTTTTGTTAGGTCGCGTAAATATAATTGAGTCGCTAAACCCACCAACGCAGTTTAATGACGCATTTATATTTACTTGATCTAACCCAAAAAAACCTGATAGAATAATATTGTTTACGAAAGCCTACATGTAATAACAAACTTTGTTTCGTTAGTCATTGAATTGGCATTCTCTGCAGAGAATATACAAGAGCTGTGCCTCTCGGGTGCGTAATGTACGTTTCCTCAGTAACCCCTCCCCCACATTGTGCAAGAGTGCAGAAGGGTGGTCACCACATCTACGCCTCTAGATAAGGAACAAAAGAGGTAGACTTCTCCACAAATCTGGCTGTCGCCTGATGAAGCTAGTTTCAATTACTGGCAAAACGTTGTACCCGGTTTGTAAATGTTGTGGCTTGGCTCTCCAACACACCGGTGTGCTGTACTAGTGACGAATTGGCATCTTCTGTTTACGTGACAACCCTTATTAGTTGGCTGTGTCAGGTGGTAGTGGTGGGTTTTAACGACACATTTAGATATTTACACGATCTAACCCAAAAACCTGTTATAGTCCTGGGATAGTCTCGGACACAAGGTGGTCCGCTGCTCACTGAAATAATTATGTTCCCAGCCATGGCTAACACATGCGACGAGTGACACCTGAACCGGTCATGGACCTCCCTCCTCCTTCACCAACCCGCACTGACCAGAGTGGTGAAATATGGTCAAACAGCACCCATATCCAACAGGATGGGGAGGCCTTCATCCAGCAAGCAGGGATGTAACATTAATTCTCAGTTTATCAAATGAATGCTTTCGTAACAATTACAAATCGCTACTATATTAATACTGTGACTGCAAGTCCACTTCTTTCATAGTTGCTATGATAAATACTACGGTGTGGCGAAGTATGGTCAAGCATCCTCCATGACCGGCGCATCGTGAGGTGGTCATCATCCAGCAGTGGATTAATATAGCTGTCCATGTCAAGTTTGTTTTAGTGTAAATCGTTTGCAAGATTGACATCGGGTCACAAATTCACGGAAGCAACAAGTAAAGTACCGCAATGAAGCCAATGGCAATCGGAGCAAAAAACATTTGCGTCCTATGAGCGATCAGCAATATTGCACACAAATGCAAATCGATGTTAGATTATAAATTCCCCCATAGCGTAAAAATCAGCTCGGGCAGATGAAGTACAATTACTGTAAGTTGCAGAAACATGAAACAAAAATGAGGGTGATTATATTATCATAATCAGAAAATGTATTAATACTGGAGGAATCTGATGAGCTATAAAACTCTTTCACATATGTCGGGGCAGGGCAAAGTTACAACAGCGAACAATACAAAAACGCAATAGCAGTACAAAGTATCGGAATGGTGATAAAGTCACTAAAAATATAAATGAAGTATATAAGCACAAATTTGAAAATGCTAATAGACAAGGATGTATGTATGTACAGTGGTACATTTGTCTCCTGACCAAAGTGTATGGGCATCAACTTGCTGTGTACATGGTCTGTGCGTTTGGTAAATGATGCCTGATGGGTGTCCCACCCCTCACCTGGAGAACGTTGCCAGGGCCTCTTGTCGCCTCTCAATTATTTACAGCTCGCCCCTCTCATGCGCGGGATGCAGCGATAGTGTCCTGTGCGCGCACACTCTGACAAAGATCCACCGTATAGCCTTAACGGACTGTTGGGGGAAAGTGCTGAAGGCGAGCTCCAATGAAGGCCGGAACGGCACACGAGGGGGTGGGTGGCCAGTAACCACACAGGCTGGCTTTTTCTCCCCAGTGGTGATGTTTATGCACCCATACCAGGTCATCGTTTGAGGCCGAGACAACCTAGGGGACCCCCAGGACCGGTTCAGATAACCGTCACTGATGTTGGCCGTGAGCGGCAATCAAACTCGGGTCACCGGGTTCGTAGCGCAGTGCGCTACCGCTACACCTACCACACACACCCGCGTACACAAACGCACCACTGTTGCCTCCTGTCGTGACCTGCTTGGGCGTATTGTGTGCTTGCGTGTATCGTTTGCATGTTCATGCGTTTAAGGGCATCTCTGGCGGTCGCGACGACAGAAGAAGTCATGGAGCTCGTGGGGGATCATCTCAAAGGCGCCGTGGCGTTCTACGAGTGGACTCTAACCTTCGCAGGTGCGTGCTTCTGTTGTCTCAGCTCTTTGCGCGAGCCGGGTTTTTTTTGCTTGGTGACCGGTCTCCCGGAAATGCCCCCAGTCTCGTCCGATTATAGATGAACCCAAAGCAGGGGTCGAGCCTGGATGCTGGTGTGTGTGTGGGTGTTGTGACTCGTGTGCACGGAAACGGGCTGCTGTTAGGCTGCTGCTGCTGGGCAGGTGTGTGTGGGCGTCGGAGAATATTGTGGCGAAATTCGTCGTTGTAGAGTGGCGAGATGTTGACTACCTCGCCTGGTATACAAGAGGTTAATGGGTTCAATCCCGACCCTGACGCCTGTATTGCATGTTCTCCCCGTGGTCCCGTGGATTTTTCTCCAAGTCCTCCAATTTTTGCCTCTACATTTAGAATCAACATGCGTTCAGAGTATTTGGCTGCCATAAATTTCCATACGATTAGCAAGTTTGCTGGGCGATCATTTGTGACCAGGTCGCTTCTGAAAAAGAGCTTGGTCGGCCTTACCCGGTTAAACATTTTTTTTTAGTTGTCTCCTCCCCCCGCCTTCAACCCGCGCCGACCAGCGCAATGACATAAGGTCAAATGGCCCTGCACGACCCACACGGCGCATCCAGGCTCTCTCGTCCAGCAGTGGGGTTGACGAGGGGGCGCTGTGCCTCGTGTGCCCGGGTTACATCGTGCGAGTTTGTGGCTTTCCTTACCACTTGCTTGGTTCGGTTCTCGCCTGTGTGTGGCGATGTGAGTGGGGGAGCGGTAGTGTAGCGGTTAGCGCCCTGCACTACGAACCCGGCGTCCCGAGTTAGATTCACTCTCACAGCGCAACACTAGTGATAGCGATTATCTGATCCCGTCCTGGGCCTCCCCTAGGTCGACTCGGCCTCGAATGAGTACCTGGTGCAGTGTGTAAGAACATCGCTACTAGAGAGGGCAGCTGGGCGTGGTGCTGGCCACCCCCCACCCCCTTCGTAAGCCATGCCGTCCTTCATAGGTGCTACTCGCTAACAGCACCTCCCCCAACAGTCTGTCAAGGCTATTCGGGGGATCTTTGTCTTTGGGTGTCGTATCACCCGTGCAAAGTTTCTGCCTGACAACGCTTCACTCAGTGGTGCGGGGGGGGGGGAACTTTCCCTAGCATTTGCAAGCGCAGTACATCCTGGCAAAAAAATTTGAACTCATTGCAAACGTGTCAGCATTTTTAAGGACTTTAAAGTTAATCTTGGGTTGTGACGTTAGACACCTTGTGACCTACTTTGGTCAAATTCGTGATGAGGTTTGTTTCACGCAATTGCTTTGATATCGACGTCGCGAAGGTGGTTAAAGTAAAAGGTTGCGGCCCTGCGATAGCTTGCCTATGCCACTGCTGGTGCAACGTCCCCTCCACCAAAGTGAGCTCCATAGGGCATCTGCAGTGTTGCTGTATCATTCGAGTGATGTCGGGGGTACCACAATAATGCTCTCTCCAAAAATAACTTGATGGAGGGACACTGGGGAATCGATTTTTGGCAGAGCAGGAATTGGCGAAATGGTGAAATAAAAACTGCAAGGGCAGGTTTGAGTGCTCATTAAATTGGATGCCAAAAATGGACATGCCAAACGTGTCGAGTAATAATAAAGAGCACACGAAAAATATTTGAGATGCTTATTCTTGGTTCTTTCGGTAAAGTCACGTAGAAGGGAAGCAATAAAATAATTTAAATATATATAAAGCAATAGAATTCTCACGACGTTTCGACTGCAATACAAGCAATCATCATCAGGTGTGAAAACCACAGCAAGAAAATTTGAAAAATGTGGCGTTTTTTACGTTTTTTATTATTTTATTGTTTCCCTTCTACGTGACTTTACCGAAAGAACCAAGAATATGGTGAACAAAGTCTAAATGCGTGATGTTGAATCTAAATGTGGAGGGGAAAAACCGGAGGACCCGGGGAAAAATCCACGCTATCACGGGGGAGTGGCAGAGACATGCAAATCCAAATATACAGCGGGCGTAAGTGTCGGTATTGAACCCACGACCTCCTGTGTATACCAGGCGAGGGAGTTAACATCTCCTAGCTACCGTGATGATGAGAGAGACACGCGCAAACTCCAAATATACAGCAGGCGTCAGTGTCGGTATTGAACTCACGACCTCCTCCATACCAGGCGAGGGAGTTAACATCGCCACTGTTACGCCACCCAGGTCAGCAGAATATTGGCTGTACGAGCATATGCTGGCTTCTGGCACAGCGTGGACATTGTACCACAGCACATGGTGATCTCTCACAGGGAAGTAAATGCAGACCTGTCAGCAACCCCTTATCAGTGCCTGCCTTATTATAATAGTAAGTCAAGGGTCGTATATACTGACCCAGTAGCATATCTTGCAAACTAGAGGCAATCAACAATTTTAAGCATCATTTTCATTCTCAGTGACCCAGAATTAGTCAAGTTGGACTACATTTATTTTGGAAGCATTTTGGCTGTAGACCAGTGTTACGGACCAATTCAGACCTCATTGGTCACCCCGTGCCCTTATGAATGTCAACGTTCGTCATTTCCATCACAAGGGAGAAACACAAACATATAGACACATTTTCCCCCGTATTGAAACGGCTGTATTCATTACGGACCTGAAAACTCAATTTCCCTGTATAAGAATACGGGTAAACGGAATGGGTTGACTGGTATGTAAATGCAGGCGGTCCCCACTTTTCCGACGCAGCGCGTTCCTGGCAAACCACCGCAGTAAATGGAATCGTCGCAAACCGGAGCCAGAATCGGAAATCAGAATATTTATTTCGCAGCTGTCCAGTAGGGGCGGGTAAGAACGTCACAACAACAAACAGTACAAATACACAATAGGAGTGCAAAGTACAAGAAAGGTCAACAAATAAACCAAATTTTGATTTAAAGCTTTCGTGACTGCAGGGATTCATATTCTTGGTTATTTCGGTAAAGTCACCACGTAGAAGGGAAACAATAAAATAATAAAAATATAAAACAATAAAATTCTCACGACGTTTCGACTGCAATACAAGAAATCATCATCAGGTGTGACTCTTAGATCCAACTGGTTTTCACACCTGATGATGATTGCTTGTGTTGCAGTTGAAACGTCGTGATAATTTTATTGTTTTATATTTTTATTGTTTCCCTTCTACGTGACTTTACCGAAAGAACCAAGAATATGAATCCCTGTAGTCACGAAAGCTTTAAATCAAAATTTGAGGTGCTTGCTAAGAGACGGAAAGAAGCAGCACCATGGACCCGAGAACGCAATCAAATGAGGTCCATTATATCCACGGTTAGGAAGGGTGTATAAAAAATCTTGGAGCAAGATACCCGCACTTCCGATTGGCACGGTTGGCTACGTACGGTGCGGAAGAAGTTCAGTGTACGTACACCGCGCTGGACGCAATTCTGACTGATGGCTGAGACGGATGACGGACGGAGTGGAACGCGTCCGAGAGGAGAATGTCCACCGTGGAGATTGATCCGCCACTCTCTGGGCGTGCGTCTTCTTGTGCTCGCAGCCTTTCTCCTTCGACACAACATGCCCCCACCTATAGCCACCTGGTCTGAGATAAGATGCCACCACTCTGGTACACTTTCTTGGCCTTCACTTCTGACCCTCTCCAGTCTTGTGGTCCCTGTGTGGATCCGTTCTTATTATTCCCACGGTGCAAAACCTTTGTTCCAGTCCCTGGATCTAAGAGTCATAACAGTCACACACACGTCCGATTAGCACGGTGGGCTACGTACTGTGGGAAATAAGTTCAACGTGCATACACCCGTTTGTCAATACTGGTCCTATTACATTCTCCTAGTGAGTTGGTGTGTGGTGTGCCCATTTTATTATTATTATTTCGTTCAAGTTTCGACAGCTGCGGGGCTTTGCCTGCGCTTGCCTGTTTTAATATGCTCGTGACATTGTTGTTGACCGGGCATGCACTTGTGCACCCGTAATCTTGCGTGCAACAAGGTGTGTGACTTTCACTGAGAATGGTCCGAGGGAGGCTTCCCAGGCGGACGTTTGTATGCTGAAGTGGAACCGCGTGCTTTGTGCGCGCCCCGGCCGTGCAGTGACCTTGGGTTTCAAGCTGTCGTGAAACCTATGGAATGTAATCGATTTGTATTGTTTGCACGGCACACCACTTGGAACACAGAAAGTATGCATCGTTATTGCATAAAGCAAACTGATGTGCACTGATAAACAATAAGCTCTCAATCACTTCATCGTCCTTTCAACCAGTTGACAAGTCCACTACCGATGTATAGCCCCAATGGGATACGAGCATAGAGCTGCGCTGACGAAGTGTAAAGCGAGAATGGGGAAATTGCGCGTTGCCTGCATGCGCTCGTTTCAGATGTCTTCTCCGCGCTCTACGTGTTCACACCTCGACTAACTACGAGCTGGGCCAAACCAGTTCATCACGGCGATTTACCCGGTTTGGGATTGGGCCCTCCCCCAGGCCAACTGCTTTAAATGAGTACCTGGTGCGGGGTGTAAACATGATGACTCGGTAGACAAAGGTGCGGTGTTAACCACGCCACCCCCCAGTGCGCTCCCTGACTGCACTTGGTCCCAACAAGAGGAAACGATGGCTAAAGGGGGAAACGATCTTTCTCTTTGTGTATGCGAGCACGGGGTAGCGGTGGTGTAGTGTTTCCTTGCAGCACTATGGACAACGTCGTTTAGTCGTTTAGCCAGTGCCATGAATCCTGTGCCTAAGTCGACTCGGTCTTAAACGAGCTGCTGGTGCGGTTTTCGTTTTTTGGCGTCCGCAGTGGTGGAGATGAACGGCGGGTGACCAGACGTGTCGTCTGTCGCACCCCACCGCCCCCTTGTGTGTGTACATACAGTGAGGGGAAAAAGTATTTGATTCCCTGCTGATTTTGTACGTTTGCCCACTGACAAAGAAATGATCAGTCTATAATTTTAATGGTAGGTTTATTTGAACAGTGAGAGACAGAATAACAACAAAATAATTCAGAAAAACGCATGTCAAAAATGTTATAAATTGATTTGCATTTTAATGAGGGAAATAAGTATTTGACCCCTCTGCAAAACATGACTTAGTACTTGGTGGCAAAACCCTTGTTGGCAATCAGAGGTCAGATGTTTCTTGTAGTTGGCCACCAGGTTTGCACACATCTCAGGAGGGATTTTGTCCCACTCCTCTTTGCAGATCTTCTCCAAGTCATTAAGGTTTCGAGGCTGACGTTTGGCAACTCGAACCTTCAGCTCCCTCCACAGGTTTTCTATGGAATTAAGGTCTGGAGACTGGTTAGGCTACTCCAGGACCTTAATGTGCTTCTTCTTGAGCCACTCCTTTGTTGCCTTGGCCGTGTGTTTTGGGTCATTGTCATGCTGGAATACCCATCCACGACCCATTTTCAATGTCCTGGCTGAGGGAAGGAGGTTCTCACCCAAGATTTGACGGTACATGGCCCAGTCCATCGTCCCTTTGATGCGGTGAAGTTGTCCTGTCCTCTTAGAAGAAAAACACCCCCAAAGCATAATGTTCCACTTCCATGTTTGACGGTGGGGATTGTGTCCTTGGGGTCATAGACAGCATTCCTCCTCCTCCAAACACTGTGAGTTTGATGCCAAAGAGCTCCATTTTGGTCTCATCTGACCACAACGCTTTCACCCAGTTGTCCTCTGAAACATTCAGATGTTCTTTGGCAAAACTTCAGACGGACATGTATATGTGCTTTCTTGAGCAGGGGGACCTTGCGGGCGCTGCAGGATTTCAGTCCTTCACGGCTTAGTGTTTTACCAATTGTTTTCTTGACAAGATCCTCCCATGTAGTTCTGGGCTGATTCCTCACCGTTCTCATAATCATTGCAACTACACGAGGTGAGATCTTGCATGGAGCCCCAGGCTGAGGGAGATTGACAGTTCTTTTGTGTTTCTTCCATTTGCGAATAATCGCACCAACTGTTGTCACCTTCTCACCAAGCTGCTTGGCAATGGTCTTGTAGCCCATTCCAGCCTTGTGTAGGTCTACAATCTTGTCCCTGACATCCTTGGAGAGCTCTTTGGTCTTGGCCATGGTGGAGAGTTGGAATCTGATTGATTGATTGCTTCTGTGGACAGGTGTCTTTTATACAGGTAACAAGCTGAGATTAGGAGCACTCCCTTTAAGAGTGTGCTCCTAATCTCAGCTCGTTACCTGTATAAAAGACACCTGGAAGCCAGAAATCTCTGTTTAAGAGGGGGTCAAATACTTATTTCCCTCATTAAAATGCAAATCAATTTATAACATTTCGATTTAAAGCTTTCCTGACTGCAAGGATTCATCTTCTTTGGTTCTTTCGGTAAGTCACGTAGAATGAGAATATTGTTATTTTATTTTATCAATTTATTATTTTATTCTCATTCTACGTGACTTTACCGAAAGAACCAAAGAAGATCAATTTATAACATTTTTGACATGCGTTTTTCTGGATTTTTGTTGTTGTTAATGTCTCTCACTGTTCAAATAAACCTACCATTAAAATTATAGACTGATAATTTCTTTATCAGTGGGCAAACGTACAAAATCAGCAGGGGATCAAATACTTTTTTCCCTCACTGTGCGTACATACATACGTTGAAATTCTTTCGCACCGTACGTAGCCAACAGCGCTAATCGGAGGTGCCGTTCGTGTCTCGGGGCAAGGGCTGCTCATCCGCTTTGTCCCGAGGCTAAACCGAGAATCTCTGTGTAAATATCAACCCTTGGTGGGGGGACAAAATAGTCGCCTCTACAAGCCCATCGTGAGGCAGGTTGCGGGGAACCCGCCACCCACCCCCTTCGTTTCACAGAGCCGGTGCACGTGCTCGCCCGAGGCCAAGCCCCTTTAGAAGCGGCCCGCGAGCGACGTTGGTTGGCCAGCGTCTTTTCGCAGAACTAATCGGGTGCTCGGTGTGAACGTTTCGGACCGAGCGACGTTGCGTTTACCTAACCTGAGATTGAAAGCGTTTATTGCATTAGCACTGTCAGCCTATAACGGAGGCACCGCTAATCCGTGAGAACCTGTCGAGATTTTGATGAAAGGGTGGCCCAAACGCACGCTGGAAGGCGGCGCCGAATCCGCGTGTACGAGTTTAATTTTCTTGTTTGCGATGAACACTGATGACGTTAATGAAACCGCCGGCATCACCGAGGGAAGACTGCGACTTTGCCTTTTGTGCCAACTGAGTCCAAGGAGCCATTTGCTAATCAAGAGGGAACACGGGGCAAGTGCATGAGCGGATTTCGCTGCCCCTAAGTCCGCCGGGCTGTAATGGGGACACAGATTAACCCGATCTCGCACTGTCGAGTGTCGCCAGCTTTTGAGACGACGGTGGGTAACGGGGGCTGCCCCCCCCCCCCCCCCCGAGTTGTGCAATCTCCGTGTATGCGTGCACCGTCCTGTGCCAGGGGTTTGCCACCTGCGGCTCCGGAGCCACAGAATTGGCAGAGGTCAAGGGAACCTTTTTGTCTTTACCGAGGGCCAGCTTGGGGACTATCAAACACCTTTTCGTGGTGGGCCACGCATAAACACAGACCTTCATAATTTCCGGTGGAAGTGACAGTGTGACACGACACGTTACAAACACCAAAGCTGCCAGGTCCAAAAACGTTGCCCTCTGCTACCCGATTTTAGTATGGCTTGGATGTTCGCAGCGATGGATAAATATTGTTTTGCGGGCTTTTATTGTCAAAAGTCTTGGACCTCGGTGTGGTCACGGGCCAGACTGTGAATAGAGTCACGGGCCTTGTCTGGCCCCCCATGTACCATAGGAGGTTCCTCACCCCCTACCCTACAGTGGGATTCGGACTGGGGTTGGAATACGTTGATCCACCAACCCTTGCCTCCTCCACTGCGCTATGGTGTCAGAGGAAAGTGCCACCAGTTGGCTGCTTTAATTCCGACGATTTTCGTCATTTCCCATACTTGGAGCTCTTTAAGTTCCCAGTAATGACATTGACGTGTTCCATTGATTTTTTTTTCCCCCGAACGTTATGATATCATTTTCCCCTCCCCGGCGCTCTCTCCACTGGCAACCAACGCTGTCTACCGAAGCTTCCCCCCCCCCCCCCGTTAACCCATGCTTCTTCAGCTGGAGCTCGCATTGCCTAGACGACCTCTTCCACCAGCTAGCTGTGCTGTCGACTCCCTTCCCCCAGGCTCCAGGCTCAAGACCTTGGCATTGTTTTTCTATGTCCATGACTGGACCACCTCTTTCTCTAACATAACAATGAAAACAAAGATTCTCCACCATAGCATGAACAGACTGTTTGGGGAAAGTGCTGTTTGGGAGTACCTATGAAGGCCATCTCCCGAGTGGCGATGTTTTTACGCACCGCACCAGGTACTCATTTGATGCGGAGTCGACCTAGGGGATGCCCAAAATCGGTTCAGATAATCGTCACTGATGTTGGCTGTGAGCAGGAATCGAACTCTGGTCGCCAGGTTCGTTTCTCCAGCATCTTGATGTGGTTGCATTCCTCCATGCTATATTATTCCACGTTGCATTGTATTATATTATGGTCGTATACCGTCAACTCCCACTGATTTCATGACCAGGTTGACACTCTACTTAAAGGAAGACGCAGCCCAAAAAAGCAAATTGTTCTTTGAAGATCTTGTAAACTCCTAAGCCTCGTGTCCCGGACAGCCCGACGGTCCTATTAATGAGAAAAAATACTTGAAAGTTTGGGTCGCGTGCTGCATCATTCACACTTTAGTGATGTAATTGCATTGACGTGCTATAGCATATGGGAGTGATGTCACTAGAGTACATTTTAAACGGTGTCCGTTGCTTTAATACAAATTTTCACCTAGTTTACCAGATTTTTGTGCTGACAGCATCCATGGCATGAGACGCAATCCATTCGGATCCCTTGTACAGCAATGCAACTCTCCAAAAAAAACCCTTTTACGATGGATAAAATTGATCGTGAAAGCCTACACGTTTAAACCCAACTCTTCCTGTCATAGAACGGCCCATGGAAGAGGTTATCACAGAGCCACTTCTGAAAATCCTTTGGGTGACCTCTGGTGCACGCATCACTCTGTCTGCTCTACCGTGGAAAATTAAAAAGTTCGTCGCACGTCAGACAAATTAAGTGCCGATCCAAATTTAATGCAATGGGTTTTTTTTGTGTGCGTGTAGTCATTGGTGACCGGGCTGAGACCGTCAACTCGCTACGCTCGACACTGCTTTAATTGCAGGCGGCTGTCTGTTTGACGTGAGCCCAGGGATCTGGCGGTGCCAGCCCAGCGCTCCGACCTCCTGAGCCACCAGGGCCACCTCGATTTTGAAAGTGCTCATAGAGTTGCGGTCACGCACTCCGTCGTTCCCACCTTTTGATTGCCGTGTTTGCGACGTACCGGAGCGACACGGCTTGCGGATTTTTCCATCGAGCGGCGTACCGTCACCTTGAAAAGTAGCCGGCAATCAAATTGGGGCAATCTCTCTGCAGGATTTCAATTGGGGTCTGCGAGTAAATTTAGTGGCATGGCCCGCGAGCAGCTGGGTGGCACAATTAATGTGGAACACGAAGGCGGTGAATGGCGCGAACCGGTCTTGCCGTGAACGCGCCCCGGGTAAGGTTACCCGCCCCGGCTGAAAGCGATCCCGCGGTGGTGACGACACGCTGGTCCCTCGGTGGTTACTGTACGACGCTGTGCGAGCGGTAGGCGCCCACCCACCTTCCCCCCCCCCCCCCGCGCCTCCGATTAGCACGGTTGGCGACGTACGGTGCGATTTTAGAAGTTCTCCGTACGTGCAGACAACACCCGTGCCATTGAGGAGTGCGAAGGCGGAGAGAATGCGTCGACCCTTTAGAACCTTGCTTGAAAATAATTGAAATGTGGGTTGGTGCTTTTCATTCAAGGGATATGTGCAGTGGACTGAATTCCTGTTGCATAAACTTGCCCCTTTTTAAAGGGGCAAGTTTATGCAGAGTTGACGATTTAACATCTGCTTTGCCGTCCTTGATATCATCGTGAGCCATGATGAATCGACTGCTGGATGAATGCCTCTCCAAGCCTTGCCCATCTCTCACGGTCCCGAAATTCAACAACTTCTCGAGCAGCTGCACACGCGCTAGTTTAATCGCTCCATCTCCTCGTCGCTAGTTATGACGATCCGTGCAATTCTCTCATTCTGTATTCCTGGATTGCGAGGGATTGAGACTGGGGAGGCCTTTTTGCAACGTTGCCTAGACTGAGTTGCGTCTCGCCAACTCAATCTCGCTGAGCTGCGCAAGGCCGAGTTGCTCGCAAACAGAATAGAGGTAAAGGTGCAGCCCTGTAATTACTGCACTGCACAAGACACGCGAGACACTCGGCGTGGCAATAACTTGTTCGGTCGTTTCTCAATCCGCTTGTCCTGGTGAGGGTTGCGGTGGGAACATGTTGAGTAGGGCGGTCCAGACCTCCCTTTCCCTGGCTACAGACTGCAGCACTAATACACTACTATACACTACACTAGTATACACTACACTGCTATACACAGACTCTAGCTCTTCCTGGGGAACTCCCAGGCGTTCCCAGGCCAGCTGAGCGAGATAGTCCCGCCAGCGTGTCCTGGGCCGGCCCCGGGGGTTTTCGTGAGAAAGAAAAAAAACTGAGAAACGGCAAAACATTAACTTAAATGCTAAAAGCCATTGGCTGAATTAACAAAAATTTTAACAAGCAGAAGTGTGTAGATACCTTTTCGAGTCGAGTTTTGAAAGCTTCCACTGACTCCGGGATCCTGATCTCGTGGAAGAGGGTTCCAGAGTCTGGGAGCCGCTTCGTGGGGAAACGGCTCGGTCGCCCGTAGGCCCAAAGCCTCTACGACCTGGGAACCGGGAGAAGATCTGCATAACCAGATCAACGAGGCCTTGAGGGGGGACCTATGGGGGCAACACTGCCTCTGACGTAGGCTGGGGCAAGGTAATGTACGTGATGGTGGGGGCACGTGCGTGCATCCTGTTGCTTCCTGTGCAGACAAGCGTGTAGCAGACTGGCCGCTCATGCAATCGCCGCTGCCCACGCTGGCCATCTCGTCGCTCTACCTGCTCTTCGTGTGGCTCGGCCCCAAGTGGATGCAGAACCGCGAAGCGTACCAGCTCCGTGTGCCACTCATCATCTACAACTTCGCCATGGTCCTCCTCAACCTCTACATCTTCCTCGAGGTGGGACGCCGCACGCCCCCCGGTTACCCGTGCGGAGGGTCGCTCCTCCTCTTCCGCCCCCCCCACCACCCACTGCTTGCCGCTCGCATCCCCCACCTCTGTCGAGCGATGGTTCCGCAGCCTGGGTTAAAACGCAGGCCTTGGATAATAATCGGCGGTGAGCGGTGTCTGAACCGATCCTCGGCCTCCCCTCGGCTGACTAAACCTTAGAACCTTACCTGGTGCGGTGCGTGAACATATCAGCACGAGCGAGACAAAGGTGTCTGGCCGTGTTACTGTCCACACTACCCCGTCATGCTGTCCTGCATGGGGTTTCCTATGTGTGCTTTGGCTGAGTCGCATAGCTACAAAACGCACACACAATGGAAGTGGCCAAAACATCCCAATGATTAATTACCGTCAAATAACTCAAATTGGGGTCACACACAGCGACAGCATCGCCTCCTACTGCAAAAAAAACTTGGCAAAACCCTCCTGAACGCCTTGAATTCTAAGATATATATAGGTCATGAGCGCAAGGGAATAATGTATAAAATAAATGGCAGGCAATCGTGAGCAGCACTTGCGCCAATAGTTGATGCTAAGCCTATGTGGGGGATATCCGTCATACGTGTGCGCGTACTGTGCCGCCCATTTCCCTCCACCCCCTCCGTGTTCCGCGTTATCTTCAGCTCTTCCTGGGAGCGCGTGCTGCCGTGTACAGCTACATCTGCCAGCCCGTCAACTACACGGACGACGTTAACGAGATGAGGGTAAGCGTTTTAGCGCGCGCTCTCCACGCGGCGAAAATTGCCGCACCCGTACATTGCTCGCCATCTCGGGTTAAGGTGCCCAACTGAATTGTTGGACATTCTCACATCAGTGCTGTGCAGCAAACGCACAAGGGGGAGGAGGAGGGTCAAGCAATTCCCAGACTTTTGGCACTTCTCTCAGCCACTGCACTCTAAAAAATTGCAATAAACTGTTTTATTTTACCAGGTAAGGCTCACTGAGCTATATAGCTCTTATACCAAAGCAACCTGGCCGCAATTGTGATGGCTCGGTAAAGTGGCTTATCATGTGAACATTTACAGCAGCCAAATACTCTAAACGCGTGATGTTGATTTCTAAATGTGGAGGGGAAAAACCGGAGCGACCCGGAGAAAAATCCACATGACCACGGGGAGAGAAAACACGCCAACTCCCAATACACAGATGTCATGGTCATGATCGAACCCACAACCTCCTGCCTACCCGGCGAGGGAGATGACATCTCACCACCGCGGTACCTCCCTTGCAACCACAGCCACCACACTCACAACCACAGCCACCACACTCTCAACCACAGCCACCACACTCTCAATCACAGCCACTGTACTCTCAACCACAGCCACCACACTCACAACCACAGCCACGATGCCCACGGACACGACTACCGCGCCAACCAACACGGCCCTTCTCCCACTCGAGCTCGAGTCTTCGAACTCCCCAGTGCAGCACAGGCGGACGTGCGTCTCTCCTTGAACCATTTGTGGACGCGCGTCTTCACTTCGTCGTCGTCCGTTTTCAGAATCGTCGCCCACCCAAAGTGCCGCCGCTCCTCCGTGAGGAGGGCCGCCGCCAACGGATGGTCCGCTCGCGTCTCATGTCGCCCTCGCGTCTCATGTCGCCCTCTCGTCCGTCTCCCCCCCCCCACTCCCTCGCATCCGCAGATCGCGTCTGCCCTCTGGTGGTACTACGTGTCGAAGGGCATCGAGTACCTTGACACGGTCCTCTTCATTTTGCGTAAAAAGTTCAACCAGGTGACCTTCCTGCACGTGTACCACCACGCCACCATGTTCACCCTGTGGTGGATTGGCATCAAGTGGGTCGCCGGAGGCCAGTGTGAGTAGCTCCTCTTGACCTCTTTCGCCCCCCCCCCCCATCGTTCCCGTGCCGTCAATATTTTAGCACTCGTCGTTTTTTTACGTTCATCTTTCTCGTTGTCCCCTTTCACGCGCGAGTTTTGTGTGCGGCAAAAAGCCGGGGATGTTGATGGGCCGGAAGTGTTTTCCGGTTGTGGGGGAGAGCGGTGTACAGCCGCGGTGAGACATTTCGCCAGTCTTTGTCGGGTTCGGAGGGCACGCGCCAATCGCTGCGCTCACTCTTGAAGAGCGAGAACTCGGAGGTGCGAGGAACCATAGATAACTTGGATAACCACAGATAACAAGCCTACGTGTTGGACTAATTATAATTCCTAATTGTCATGATCTACTGTGCCCCCCTCTGCCCACCACTCCTCCGCAGCATTCTTCGGCGCACACATCAACTCCATGGTGCACGTGGTGATGTACACCTACTACGCCCTCTCCGCCTTCGGGCCAAAGATGCAGCCCTACCTGTGGTGGAAGCGCTACCTCACCATCATTCAAATGGTGAGCACCGCCCCTCCCACGCAGCTCCTCCGTGTTTTCCAGCCAGCCAACTCTGCCTCCCCCCCCCTCGCCTCTAAGGCAGGGGCGGGGGAGATTCAGGGCTGCCTGGTTGCAGTCGGCACCCTGCAACCAATATAAGCTCAACAAAGCGGCTAATCCTCCTACGGAAATATATAGCAGTAGCTAAAGACTCCGAACGCACGGTGATGTTGATTCTAAATGTGGAGGGAAAAACCGGATGTCCCAGAGAAGAATCCACGTGACCACGGGGAGAACGTGCAAACTCCCAACATGCAGGTGTCAGGGTAGGGATCAAGCCCACTACCCCCTGCTTACCAGGCGAGGGAGATGGCATCACGCCAACCACAGCCACCGCACTCGCCAACCACAGCCCACCGCACTCGCCAACCACAGCCCACCGCACTCGCCAACCACAGCCCACCGCACTCGCCAACCACAGCCACCGCACTCGCCAACCACAGCCACCGCACTCGCCAACCACAGCCACCGCACTCGCCAACCACAGCCACCGCACTCGCCAACCACAGCCACCGCACTCGCCAACCACAGCCACCGCACTCGCCAACCACAGCCACCGCACTCGCCAACCACAGCCACCGCACTCGCCAACCACAGCCACCGCACTCGCCAACCACAGCCACCGCACTCGCCAACCACAGCCACCGCACTCGCCAACCACAGCCACCGCACTCGCCAACCACAGCCACCGCACTCGCCAACCACAGCCACCGCACTCGCCAACCACAGCCACCGCACTCGCCAACCACAGCCACCGCACTCGCCAACCACAGCCACCGCACTCGCCAACCACAGCCACCGCACTCGCCAACCACAGCCACCGCACTCGCCAACCACAGCCACCGCACTCGCCAACCACAGCCACCGCACTCGCCAACCACAGCCACCGCACTCGCCAACCACAGCCACCGCACTCGCCAACCACAGCCACCGCACTCGCCAACCACAGCCACCGCACTCGCCAACCACAGCCACCGCACTCGCCAACCACAGCCACCGCACTCGCCAACCACAGCCACCGCACTCGCCAACCACAGCCACCGCACTCGCCAACCACAGCCACCGCACTCGCCAACCACAGCCACCGCACTCGCCAACCACAGCCACCGCACTCGCCAACCACAAGCAGGCGTCAGAGTCGGGTCCTGTGAAGTCGGCTCTCTGACCTGTGAGCCACCCAATCGCCAACCCACGTGTTCCCTCTTTCGTCGCCACGCAGGTGCAGTTCCACCTGTCGACCTTCCATACGGGCTACTCGCTCTACGTCGACTGCCCCTTCCCCAAGTGGATGCACTGGTCGCTCATCGCGTACTCCGTCTCCTTCATCCTGCTCTTCGCCGACTTCTACTACCGCACGTACATGAAGGCGCGCAGGGAGGCCGGCGCCATTGGGGCGGCGGGCAAGCGGTCCAGGGGCGACAGAACCTTGGCTCGCGACGCCGCCGCCGCCGCCGCCAAAAACGGCGCCCTCGCCGACGACCTCTCCTCTGGCGCCGACGGGCCCAGGCGGGGGGGCGTGAGGGCCAACGGCGGGCGCCCCGCCGCGCCCGACGGCAAGGCCCACGCAGACAGGGCCGCTGCGAACGGCCGGCCGTCGCAGCAGCCCTCGGCCTCGAGCGGTGGCAAGAAGCAGAAAGCCAAGGCCAAGAAGGAGTAGATTAAACCTCTTGTTTTTCCACTGTACAACCGAGCCGAGCCGGGGGCCGTGCCGAGCTTAGCCCCGTGCGCAGCTCGAGACGCACCACCAGATTTTTTCTTTTTTTTTTTTTACACTGCGGGAGTCGAGCCCGTGCCATGCCTCCGACGCCGCACATCGAACGAGTCCGAGACGTGCGTCGGTGACGCGGCGACGCAGAGTCCGAGTCGTCGACTGGCCGACTGTCGCGCGCAAAGAACCCGTCGTTAAGCCCCGTCCCTGGCCCTGCTTGGCCCCCGTCCCCCCCCCTTCCTCAAGTACCCCGCCGAGCCAGATTCGGACGTCCCTAGTTAGGCCGGCGTAGCACGGTTTGGTTCTGGCTCGGCACGGCAAATAGCCGGTGTAAAAAGAGGGCCTCGCACCGGCTTGGCTTTGGATGTGCCAGTGGAAAAAGGGGGGGGGGGGTTGCGGCGATGGTTAGGGATGGTTTGGTTTTCGTTTCGGCTGTGCAGGATTATCATTGAGTTGTCGTGGCTGCTTTAGTTACTGCGGTGGGGGGGACGGGGGGGGGGTCCCATTTGCGAGCCGCCGATCCAGGTTGCCACTCTGGTGGGTTTGTTGTGGCAGGCAGGGCTCGCTGGAGCGCGCACCGCATTCATTCCTTGACCAAATTCAAAAACCCGTCTGGAAGCCACCGCACTCATTGTGGGAGCGAGGGGACGGTCCTGGAGTCCTCGCAAGCGGAGAGAGGGCGGCTGCGGCAGCAGCACATCACAATCAGTTCACCGATTAGCGAATACATCATTGCCCAAGTTTAATTACATACACGCATTATTGCAGCGGGCAGCCATGCAGCTTAACAGATTTACGATCGCAGCCTTTAAAAATGTTATTACTTTTTTTTTAATATTTCGGCAGCTGTTCCGGTTTGCTTCGTTTTCCGGGGATTACCCCAAGGTATGGCTTCACGGGATTTATGTTTTGCTTGCATGCGATTGAATTGACATTTACAACGTGAATCGTGGGCAATCATCGTCACGTCGATTCGTCAGTTCTCGACGCTCGCAGTGCACGCAAGCATCGAGACGTGCGTTTTAAAAAAAAAACTGCTGCGGAATATGTTACACAATTTTACGTACAAATATTTCCCTTTTTTAGAATCGTGGTCCAAACGAAGCACCAACACTTGGTGAACAGTACAAATGAGATCGGTGGGGGGGGGGGGGGACATACATTATTGGATTGTAATCATGGCCTCTGATAGTGGTTACAGCTCCACGACAGACCAATGGGAGAGCTTTCGTGGTCGTTGTTCACTGCCGAGTTTTCCCATCGCCCATTCCATTCCGCTCGGTAGCGCATGTCCAGTCTGCTCTACGGTGGACGCACGCGCGCGAGATGCCGTCGCATCACGCGGGTTGACGAGGATTTGCGTGGATTTTCCGCTCGAGTGTCTGCGGCGGCGTTTCATTTCATTCGCAAGGGTTGGCCACTAGTGAAGCGACGTAAAAAAAAACACTAAACGGGGATTTAGAAAAAAAATATATATTATTATATACAACTGAACTTTGAAGCGAAATTTGGGAGCAAGTGTTTTTAACGCCCTCGCTGTAATTACACCGAGGTAGCGCTCTTTCACTCCCCCCTCCCCCCCGGTACGACAAACGGCGAGAGGTTTTAAAGTGGGGGCTGGCGAACGTCAAGCGCGTGACCGCTCGTCCACACGCACCCTGCTGTCGCTGTCGCGGGAGTGGCCGCGATCCAATTAGAAATGCGCTGCCGCATGCTGATGTGTCGGATGCGTTTCCCCTCGCTCTCGTAACCAACTCGTGCAGCTCGGATGCTTGCGGGCGACGGATGAACGTCGTCTTGCGGACATGTCGGCGTCTTGTGGCCCTGGGCCCTGGTCTGGTTTGGCCCCCATGGGCCGTGTCGGTTCCCCGCTCCATGATGTAAGCGTGACTTGTGATGGCCGTATGTACGCATGTTTGTTGAACGTCTTTCGCACGGTGCGTAACCAACCGTGCTAATCGGAGGTGCGGGGGAAGGACGACAAACTTAAACGCTTAAAGCAAGTTCTAAAGGAATGAGTTTTTGATTCGGAATCTAGATTGGAAACTCATTTTTTTTTTTACTTCTGGACTGATTTTAAAGGTGCATAGCTGCTCCAGTGGCTTCCTCGTGATGGGAGTGGCACGCGTGCGGCTGTAGTCCGGTGCTTCTCAACCTCCCTTCACCCCACGGCGCTCACTTCTGAGCTTCTTCGACCTTCACGGAACACCGAGCTCAACCCCCGTGCGTGCCCATGCGCGGCCCTCAATTCCCAGCGGGGATGGGGCCTGCGGTGGGGCCCGTCTGCCGTGACGCGCACCAGCAGAGGGGTGGTGGGTGGGTGCTGGTTTGGCCACTGGAGGACACTGAGAAGGAGGAGAGTTCGCCAGTCCTCGCCTGGAAGGGGGGTGAGGTTAATTCCTAGGATTCTGAAAATACCGTGGAGCGCCGATTTGCGAAGCGCTGCTGTAGTCTTAAGGTCCTCGGAGCAGATGTGCGTCCTGCGTGTGACGCTGGCGATGACGGCCTGTGGTGATGTTTTATGCTGGAGCACCAAGGGCTCTTGCTCGATGTTTGTGTCGTAGGATTTGTATTTTGTGATATCGGGTGCGAGTGTAAAAGTCACGCATGATGGGGGGGGGGGGAAAATAATTGTTTTATATTCTCAACTTTGAAGCGCACATGCTTACCAGATGTAGCTTTTTAACTGTTATTATGACTGGTTTTGTTTTCACATTGTTGTGTTCTATCTCCAAATTACAATATTCACATGTCTCTGAACGCAACCAGACCTGATAATAATAATAAAATCTGTGCTTTTTAACCGAAACTCGCGTGCACGCACGACAACTCAGTGGTGGTGACGACACTACGGCGCTTGCACCAGGCGAGGTGCACTTTGAGGCCACATCAAGTGTCAAAGGCTCGCTGAAAAGAGGTCACGGGACAGACCCAGGTGTTGTTATAGGTTGACGGACTGGGAAGACTTTAAGATGCATCACTTTTATTCCCCAGTGCCAACTTGCAGCGTTTTAGCCGCCCGGCACCCCGCTTATATTGGTTGTAGGGCGACTGTCTCGGTAGCGTCCTTTACGAGCCTCTTCCAGAGGCCGAGCTTGACACTGCTGGTACCAGTCAATCTGCAAGTCCAATCAACTCCATCTTTTCTGTACCGCATCAGCCCATCTCTTCTCCAGCCTATGCCGTGCCCATTTAGCGCCCTCTATCTGGCCAAACAGAAGCTGCCTGGGCATGTGATGGCTGGGAAAGTGGGCTTACATGACCCAACCAACACAGCCTCGCTAGCCAGAGGAGTTCACTGATGGGACTGTGTCCAGGTCTTGCATGGATCTGTGAACTCGTCACAATCCAGTCGGCTAAACACACATGCGCGCCACATTTCTTGATATTTGTAGAGATTCCTATCTTAGGCAGTGACACAAGTAGGTTGCTAAGTTGTATATTTAGAGCTTGAGAGTAGAGCAAGGCTGATTGAGTCGCTTAATTGACTAAATTATAATTGATTTTCTGTTGTCAGTTTGGTTACTCAGACCTTAAAAATGTCGGCCACCCAAACATCCTGCTTTCTGAAGGCATGAAACCCCCCCCCAGGAGCTGTTGTCTGCGCAAGCCGGTTGATGATTACCAAATTCCACCCATCACCTCCCATCCAGAGACACACGTGGGAACGGATGTGACGTTTTTTTCAAGCGATTTTCGTGTCCATAGGAGTTTTTTTGGGTTAGATTGCATAAATCTAAATGTGTCCGTTAAACCCACCACCACCCGGCACAGCCAATTAGTGAAGTTGGTCACGTGAATAAAGCGTGCCAATTCTGTCGGAGAGGAAACGCACATTTACAATTCGACTACCGTAACATTTCGCCAGTAATTACAACCAGCATCATCAGGCGACAGCCAGAGTTGGGGAGGATTCCTCCTGTTTCAGTATTAAATAGTGTTTTAAATGTGTCGTCACTGACGCGATCTCACCCAAAAAAAACCTCGATGATATTGGTCGCGAAAGCATACGTATTTTCGTGTCCGATTTAGTTTTAGTCGTGTAACTGAAACGAATACTCTCTAAGAGATTCCTGAAATAATCAGATAGCCCAGCCCTGCCTTGAGTTCTCCCCCGAGTATGCATCGGGTTTTTTTCCCCCCCAGGCACTGCCGTATCTTCCATCCCAAGCGAAATCAGGAATGCGAAATGAGTCCCAAAGCAGGACTCCCTTGATTAAAAAAAAGAGTTGAGATTCGGTGAAGCTTCAGAGGGCAGCGTTCCCCCCTCCCTCCCCCCATCGTTGGTGCCCTCCACCACAGTTCCACCAAACGCCCACTTGAGGTGCCAGGCCCGTTGCGCACCCCACATGCCGGATGATTAGCATAGTGAGCATTGCGAAGGCGTGGGTTGTGGTCGAGTTGGAACGTTTCGCTCGAAGCTCGCAGCAGCCAGCTTTTGTCCCATGAATACAAAGTGCGTCTGGTTGTAAGCCGCTGTAAATATTAAGCCCTTGTAGAGTCCAAGCATATATACTGTGACTGCTTTAAATTACCGTGATTAAACTATATTAATGTTTTTATTGAACGTTAATTTATGAAGTTGTGGTTGTAGTACAGTGCTTGATAAATGCAATGGCTTTCCTGTGTCGGTGCATACATCAGTTAAGTTTTTCTTTATTTGAAGTTTTTTTTGTAAGTTAACTTTTTTCTTTTAATCATACCCCCCCCCCCATGAGCAATTGTGGGATGAATGAATTGGAACCGGGAGGCGGAGCCGTCCTTAGGCCACAGCACAGCAGCCGCCCGCTCTGCCACTGGGAGTATATTGTTCTTTACGTGATGGTCAAAGCCGATTATATTGAGATGCAAGAAAAAACTGAATTTAATTTTCGGTGATTATTAATTGGTTTATTTTGGCGGTTATATCGTAGTGTAGGAATAATGTAAAAAATAAACAATCAACCACTCGATTAGAGCCAATAAAACCACTTTGCCACATGGGCAAATGTGTGCCTGTTGATTTGGTTTTTCACCAAACCGGCTACGTTAAAGCAATCAAGATTCCTTGTTAACTTTATACCTACGCGATTTGTCCCAAAATAAACCAATTATGAAACATAGTATAGGTCGTGAGAGCCTCCGTGTAAAACTTTATTTGCAATGTTTAAATGGTTTCTTTAAGGTCGAGCCCTCTGTGAATCGGTACCTATCCTCCGTCCGCGAGCCTCCTTACGAATTGTTTGCAATTATAATCGAACCGTGACCTGGGGTTGTGGAACGCACGTCACGGGTTTTGTTGTTTTCCGAAATGGATTGCTACGATTATGACTGCGCACCATTATTCTTTGCGTTAACTTTGCATCAGTTTGTTACTGCTTTATAATACAATTTGGGAACAACATCCTACAAGGGGGGGGGGGGGGGGGCAAAGAGATGCAGGTTATTTTAACGGACGATGTACAGAGGCTTGTTTGGCGAATGAATCCACTGCTGGATGAAGTTCCTCTTTCCTCTCACCGTGCATGGCCTGGACAGAAATGGCCGTGTGGCTCTGGTGTGTGTGCGCGTTCATGTTTGAACTTATTTTGCACCGTACGTGGCCATCCGTGCTGATCAGTTTCTAATTCGCAGTGCTCATCGGTGAGCCACAGACAAAATCGGCAACGCCACATTTTAAATGCCTTGGGTTTCCCTTATAACACAGTAAATTAACATTACAGGGACGCTTCTACTTAGGCACATTTGACGTACGAACTTTCAGAGATACGAACAAACCTGTCCGTATGTCCAGTTGCCGTTTCGGACCGAGACACAAGTTCAACTGCCGCGCAATAAACGGTGGGGGTGGCATCTACAGCTACAGAGCGTGAAGAACCAGTGGCATTCTCCATCTACAGGAGATTATACAACTTTTAAAGCCATTCTCCGTGTTTAGTGTGCATGCCGTACAACATGTTTGGAGTTTACAGAAGTCAAGTTGGACTTACGAACAAATCGACTTGCGAACAGACCTCTGGAACCTAACTCGTTAGTAAATAGAGGAGTCCTTGGAGTACAAACTGATGTACCAATCCATTCGGGTGCAAAGCATAAACACCGTGACCCATTGTTATTTCCTTAGCAATCGTTCAACCGCTGCATTGTACAGATTCGATTTTTTTTTCAATCAACAAATCTGCAAATGTGGCGGACCACAATTCGGAGGAGTTTAATGTTGATTAGTAACTCTCCCAACTCCTTCCGAGTCGGGGGTTGAGCGCCAAGGCGGCGTGGGTGATACGGCGTGGTTACTGTCCGGTGACACGCAAGGCATCGGCGGGACGATCGATCGAACCGGTGACCATCGGTTCGCACCGTCCGCCGCCCAGGAAACCCACCCGGCGCGTCACTACCACCAGGGCACTCTTTTCTGGCTCTCCCTGCAGCCCCTCCGCTCACTTCTGTTCGAGTCCCCCCCCCCCACCACCATTTAAAAAGGAAGGGTGGTTTAATTAAACTGTGCCGTGTACATATATACTTAACATCGCCGCCGTGGTTTGGCTATAACGAGTTGCGCGTGGGATTGCACAAACTCGAAATGTCGGGTTGGTCGCCGAAATGCGCGCTTAAAAGAACAATCGTGGACGTGGCTGACGGGTTCTCGTCGTCTTCGTCGTGTTACGTCGGGATCGGTGGCAAGGAGTCGCCTGTAGCTCGTCTCAACTGTTGACGATTCAATATCAATATAAACATCAAAGGGGACACCCCTACATTATTCATAATCAACCTACGTGGACCCCCCCCAATGATCCCACCATACATTAACCATGCTCTGTGACCGAGGCATTGAGACTGTGAAAGAGGGGGATGGTGTGGTATGACCATCAGAGTAAACCACTGTCATCTGCGCTCCATCAATGGAGAAGCAGAAACCCCGAAAATGACTCTCAGCCGAATGTCCTCCACCTGGCTGGCGGACCTCGACTTTGTGCATTTGGCTTCCTGAATACAGGCAAGGGGGCCCGAGTCGGGGCACGGGGCTATTTTATTTATTTTTAACACTGGCATTGAAGCATTTTCGTTGTTTCTTCTGTAAATTAATATTCTATCTCTTATTATTTATCATTGATCTCTTATTTGTCGTCTTCCTGTGAGGTCACATCAAATCCGTCCCTTTGCCAAGCTCGACCAAGGAAGCCCGAATGAATTTGAGACGAACAAACTAAATTGATGTAATGTTCAAAGATCTGTGGTCTTTAAGTAAATAAAGAAAGTTCTCAATCCGTTTCGAAAGATAACATATGCGTGCATTAATATGAATGGAAGTCAGTTTGAACAAATGTTACATTAAATTAAATAACCCTACGTGATTTTGTTAAAATAACCACGTGTGCTGTGACTTTTGGGCCACCCTGTCTGTATAATGCACAAGAATAGACGTGGGGGAGATCCAGACTCGGAATGTGATGTGTGTGTGTACGCTTAACTTCTTACGCACCGTACGTAGCCATCCGTGCCAGTTGTTAGGTGACTGGAAGCCACTCTAGGCTCGTTTTGCGGTTGTGCTGGAGAGCTCTCCCATGCGTTTCCGTTTGTGATCGTACCGGCAAATTCGGGACCTAAAGAAGCTCCCGGCACCTGCGGCAAAACGTCGGAACATCGCCTCGGGTCCTGCGCACGGCACAAGCCTGAAAGCACCTCGGGGGGACTTGAAGTCTTTTTAGAGTATTGCTGAATGCACACGCGTCATTTTACTCGTGGCAATGTCTGGGGAAATAAAACTTGTGGTGTGGTTTTTAATGTGTGTGTGTAATGCTGTTGCTGCGACATGCATTATTCCTGACGCTTAGCAGTGTATCGCGATGCTTATTAAAGCAGACTGCCCATTGAGTCGGGAGTTTTTCGAAATTTTCCGTGTGCCCACCCTGACCCACAGGGACGCCAGTCCTTGCCGCGAAACTTAATGTTTGTATCGGCGTCATTATTAAGTCGGTACAGGGCGATCGATTTTCCATACATTTGCATAAGAATCAAATGTATTTATGCTGGAGGAATCCAATGAGGTGTAAAGCTCTTTGTTCACAGATGTCCAGTTGGGGCACAGGGTAAGAACGTTACAACAACAAATTACAAACACACGATAGTCGTGCAAAGTACGAGAAAGGTTCACAAATCTCCCAACACACAAACACAATACAACACTAAAACATCCCCATCCTACCAAGTAAAGCCCACCGAGGTATTAACTTTATTTTTCAGAAGCGACCTGGCTATCACAAATGACAGCTCAACAAAGTGGCGTATCATTGGGACATTTATAGCCGCAGAATAATCTAAACAATCCCAAACGCATGTTTCTAACTGTAGAGGGGAGGGACCCGGAGCAAACATCCAAGCGACCACGGGGAGAGAGAGAGACAGAGACGCAAACTCCAAGTAGAGAGAGCAGCAGGCGTCAGGGTCGGGACCGAACCCCCGTATCGGCTGCATACCAGGCGAGGTAGTTAACGTCACGTGATCTCCATCAACTTACATCGAGAACCATGGACTTAAATATAGACAAGGCCTCGCACTCCGGAGTAGCCCTGGGGAATATCTGAAATGTTTCCAAAGGGGGTTGGGGGGGGGGGCTTTGGCCTGCTTGTGTGCTCCGTTGAGACGTGAACTTGCATGCAGATTCGTAAACTTCTTGTGGACTCACAGACACTGACAAACTCACTGGTGACTGTAGTCGTTGTCGGCTCCACCCGAGGTGAAGTTTTGGTGTGGCCAAGAACAGTGAATTATGCGATAAGAATTTGAACTGAGTCGGTTATCAAATAATCTAGCTTATAAATCAAAATACATTAATGATACTAAAGTATTGCTACCTTAGGCGATTACCGATTTTTGTTCGGGCCCACGGACTAATTTGTGTAGGAGGTATCCATCCGCTGTTGACTTCCCAAAGTGGTAAATATTTTATCGACCCTGGAGTGCAGATGATGGACCGACTCGACCCCCTTCCCCTAGGTGGGATTCGAACTTGCAGAATTGCGGTGGAGTGCAACACAACAACAGCGCCAGCCAACCAGCGCGGTCGGGTCGCGGTTCGCGCGCTGCCCGAAGAACCGGCCCACCCGAGTTCGATTCCCGCTCACGGTCAACATCAGTGACGATGATGTGAACCAGTCCTGGGCCTCCCCTAGGTCGACTCGGCCTCACCCACTCAACAAAGCACACACTCGCCACACTGCAGGTCACAACAACACACTCACGACACTGTAGATCACAACAACACTCACCCACTCAGCACACTGCAGGTCACAACAACACTCACCACTCAGCACACTGCAGGTCACAACAACACACTCACCCACGCACTCACCACACTGTAGATCACAACACACTCACCCACTCACTACACTGCAGGTCACACCAACACACTCACCACACTGTAGATCACAACAACACACTCACCCACACACTCACCACACTGCAGGTCACAACACAACTCACTCACTCACCACACTGCAGGTCACAACAACACACTCACCCAGTCACGACACTGCAGGTCACAACACACTCACCCAGTCACGACACTGCAGATCACAACACAACACACCCACACACCAACCTGCAGGTCACAACAACTAACTCACCCACGCACGATCCTTGACGTTTATACCAATCAGGCGAGGCGGACGCTGGGTGTAAAGAGATAATAAATAGGTGGTGGTGGAGGCTCGTGAAGGACGCTGCTACTGGGTGGTTGGAGGCAGTCGCCCTCCAGCAACAGCGGAGGGCAGAGGAGCGACACTCACAACAACGAGCGGAGCGCCCAGCGGCTAAAACACAGCAAGTTGGGCACAGCTGGTGTGCATCTGCCAGTCATCTCAGTCCGTCAACCCATGGCACCTGGATCTGTCCCGTGACCTCCTGTCAGCAGTGGGCCTTCGACACTTCACGTGGCCTCAAAGTGCACCTAGCCTGGTGCAGGCGCCGTGGTGGCATTACCGCCACTTTGTGGCGAATGTCGTTGTTGGAATGGAGTGGGGAGCGGTGGCGTAGTGGTTAAGGGCACTGCGTTACAAATCTGGTGACCCGAGTTCGATTCCCGACCATGGCAAACGTCAGTGACGATTATCTAAACAGGTCCTGGGCCTCCCCTAGGTCGACTCAGACTCAAATGAGTACACAGTGCGGTGCGTAAAAACATCGCCACTGGGGAGACAAAGGCGGCTGGGCGTGGTGCTGGCCACCCACCCCCATGTGTGCCGTGCCGGCCTTCACAGGTGCTGCTCGCGAACAGCACTTGCCCCCAACAGTCTGCAAAGGCTACACGGGGGATCTTTGCCTTTGTTGGAATGGAGATCGGTAACCCGCAGACCATCCCGGGGCTCGAGGTGGGAATGCGCATTAATTCACGCCGTTGTGCAATGCTCACACGATGCCACCACCACCACCGTTACCATTCGTCATTCACCATCATCACCACCACCACCATCGCCGCCGCCGCTATTTTCAGCTGGATCCTTCTCACGATCTTGCGCAATGGACGTGAGCACGCGTTTACTCCGCACGGGTTCGGATGGCACTTGCGAAACGTCGTTGTCCCCGCTGCAGCAAGCAAACACGGCACCACGCCGGTTTAACACGCACCAGGCGGCTTTCGCGACCAACGGGAAAGACCGGGCAAATGGGCGCCTCAAATTAATGTTAACACTTACATAGGACTATCGTTTTTAATAGAGAAAGAACGGACAATAGACTGTAACACGATAACAAATGTACTCATAATAAAGGTGTTTGGGTTAGATCGCGTTATTTATGTGTCGTAACCCTCCACCACCCGACACGGCCAAACAGTAAAAAAAAGTGTCACGTTTACAAAGGACAATTAGTTCACTACTTTAGCCCACAGGTGTGTTGAAGAGTGAATCCACAACATTCACAGTTTGAGTACGACGTTTCGCTGGTAATTACATCCAGCATCATCGGGCAATTCGCCAGAATGGTAAAGCTCTTACTTGCTCCCGGTCTTAAATAGAGCAGCAGGGTGACGTCATCATTTAACTCATTTCAGGTGCAGCGATTTTAGGCGGAGGGGGGAGGGGGTATTGTAATTATATAATCGATTGGTAATCAGTCAATGCTTATGATTAGTAATGAGTTGTAGATTAGTAATCAGTTGTCATGTGTGTTATTGTGATTATATGAGGGCTTTACCATTCTGGCGAATTGCCCGATGAAGCTGGATGTAATTACCAGCGAAACGTCGTACTCAAACTGTAAATGATGTTGATTCACTCTTCAACACACCGGTGGGCTAAAGTAGTGAACTATTTGTCCTTTGTAAACGTGACATTTTTTACTGTTTGGCCGTGTCGGGTGGTGGAGGGTTACGACCCATTTACAAATAACGCGATCTAACCCAAAAACCTTTATTATGAATATTGGTCGCGAAAGCCTACGTGTTAAACTAACAAATGTAATGTTAGTAGCTTCAAAGAGTCTCCACTCGTTCGCCGTCGTTGTCAACGCGTGCCCGGAATCTTCTCCAGGTGGTCTTCAGAGCCTGGAGGCAGCACATTGATTGTGGTATGCAAATTCTCCGAAGTGCTAACATGTTTTTGAAGCACTAACCAGCCACCAAACAACGCAGCCCATGAGAAAGGTTTGCCACGTCAACAGAACGTGCCGATTTGTTACTAGTTCAGCACTACCCTGTTATGTGTTGGAGAGTAAAACCCACAACATTTACAATTCCCATACCGTGACGTCTCACCAGTAATTACGAGCAGCAACAGCAGCAGGCGACAGCACAGAGCTGTGGAGAGATGCTGCCCTTTCAGTCGATGGCAGCCTTCTTTTTGGCTATTACGGTACCAAGTTGGTGAAAAACAAAAAATTGATGTAACTGTCCGACCCGAGGTATGAACGCTGTGTGATGTTTGCATCGTCACCTTATGATGTTCGCCTTCTGGAGTTGCTCTCTGCTCTCTAACAAGGCCACACAGAGGGAGGCTGAGGCTCTGGTGTAGGCCAGTCAGTTCCAGGGACAAGGCGTCACAACTTGATCACCAGAGCGCGTGCGTGTATTTGTTTGCACGTTTAACCACAAGCGTGATGCGTGGTTCATGCGGACTTGGCGCCTCGTGATGCCAAGTGTCTACTTGGTGTTTGAACATCACCAAGAGGGCAAAGCGTTGTCAACTCGTAGCCAGAGACGCCTCTTACAAGCCGAGACGATGAAGAAGCAGCTGCTAGCAAAGCCGTCCCTTGGGAACGGCGATTCGGGGCGCGGCACTTCGCCGTCACGGAGTCAGATGGAACGGGTCCCACTGAGGAGTTCGAAGGCATTGGCCCTGGGCTAACGGGCCCACATTGTGGAGTTAGCCCAGGGCCCAGCAACTATTTGAAATGAAATGTTTACCATAAGATCCTGATTTGTTTTCAATCTGGAAAATAAATCTAACGTAAAGAACGCGAAAGAATGCGAGACAATCCAGACCATCTCAGTATCATCTTCGTCGAGAGGGAAGTGCAACCAATTGATGTTTGACCATTTTCTGTACAACACCATCATCACTTTCACACTAATAACTGTCACCATTATAACCATCAATGTACATTTAATTTTGGCGCCACAGTGGCGAGATGTTAACTACCTCGCCAGGGTTGCAGGAGGTCGTGGGTTCGATCCCGATCCTGACGCCTGCTGCTGTATATTTAGAGTTTGTGTGTCTCTCTCTCTCATCATCATCACGGTGGCTAGGAGATGTTAACTACCTCGCCTGGTCTACAGGAGGTCATGGATTCGATCCTGACCCTGACGCCTGCTGCTGTATATTTAGAGTTTGTGTGTCTCTCTCTCCCCGTGAGTGGAATTTTCTGCGGATCCTCCGGTTTTCCCCTCCACATTCAGAATCAAAGTGCGTATTCGGCATTTTGCTTGCTGCTGTAAATTTCCACGTCATAAGCCACTTTGTTGAGTTATCATTTGAGGCGAGATCACTTCTGAAAAAGAGCTGTGTAGCTCAGTGGGGCTCACCTGGAGAAATAAAATAAAAACAGTTTGGTTTCCTGCTGTCTCCACCACAACCACCAGCAGCAGCGTCAGCAGCAGCACCAGCA